>NC_136057.1:993435109-993979109 GCF_964261635.1 Lissotriton helveticus
ATTCATGTGTTTTTTTTGTTAAGTATCGAGACTTTAAGTGATTTGCCCAGAATCACAGGATGTTGAGCTGCGGAGAATCGAGCCTATCTCACCACTTCTAAAATCAGCACCGCTGGCCGTAAGCCCACATTTTCTGGCCATTTTCTACAAACTTTTTTTTGGGCCAGTGCACTATATCGAAATATTCCATTTCAGCAGACTTTGCACTTATCCTCCCATAGTAATCAAAAACGTAAATAAGTGTGATTAAAAACTCACTTCTACACTTTATATCAATGGTTTCCAGCCACCATAAATGATTGTCAATAAATGGCCGACATTGAGAATACAAAGATATTGTGTCTGGTGAACAAAGGGACTTTTTTGCCCCGTTTTTTCTAGGTGCCCTCACTCTATCTATCTATCTATCTATCTATCTATCTATCTATCTATCTATCTATCTATCTATCTATCTCCCTCACTCTATCTCTCTATCGCCCTCACTCTATCTATCTATCGCCCTCACTCACCCTCACTCACCCTCACTCACCCTCACTCACCCTCACTCACCCTCACTCTCACTCACTCTCACTCACCCTCAACCCCTCACCCTCACTCACCCTCAACCCCTCACTCACCCACCCTCAACCCCTCACTCACCCTCACTCACCCTCAACCCCTCACCCTCACACAGTGCAATAGGTCTCGGAGCATTTGAGTTAGAGCTTTTAGAAATGTTTATGGCTTTTTTTTTTTAAATTCTTTAGCATTGGCTACAGGAAACAAAAATGCTAAAGATTTACAAAAAAAACCATAAACAATTCTAAAAGCACTAACTCTAATGCTGCGAGACCTATTGCATTTCCAATGCTTGTTTTCATGGGGTTTCTGCAGAGCCTAGCAGATTATGCCCTTAAATTTATTAGCCTATTCTGACAGTTCACTAAGTCTTCTGAAAAAGTCTAGGCGTTTCACTGATGATGAAAAAACTGTATGTGTTCACTCATCGTAAACATTTCCATAAATGGATCAATTACCGGTTACGTACTGGGCAGTTAGCTTGAACACTATATTTATTGGCGTTTCACTTATGAAAAACAAACAGGAATCTGACATAATTCACATTTGCAGTTGCAGCAGTGTGCAGATTTTTCTCAAACTTTAAATGATATTCTCTTATTTTATTGTGTTAAGCAAAAGCAGTCTGAGCTGAATTATCATTAAACAAACTATATGGAACCACGTAAGGAGAATTTAGGGCCATATGTATCAAGGCCAAATGGGTTCGCAAATGCCGAAATTCGCAGAATTTCATCGTTTGCGAACTAATTTTCACAAAATGGTATGTATGAAAGAATTTGGGTGCAAAATAAGGAATCGCAAAATTTGCCATTCCTTATTTTGCGATTGCATTTAAGGAATCGCAAATGTTGCGATTCCTTCAATGCAATGTATTAAGCAAAAAAAAATCCAAAATGCCCTTTAGGAATCGCAAATTACCACCAACTTCTAGTAGGACGACATGCATTGGCAAATTGAGAACAAATTCCCATTCCTTCCTATGGGCCTCCTGGCCCATAGAAATGAATGGTAAAGTATTCCTTAATTGCGAATTCGTAATTTGCGAATTTGCAGTTAAGGAATATCAAGAAATCGCAAAAAATTTGCATTTTTCTTGATACATACCATTTTGCGATTCTGAAATAGCGATTTCTTAAAAATTGCTATTACGGAATCGCACATTGGTTCCTTGATACATATGGCCCTTAGACACTTAGCAAGGTTTCCAACTGTAAACCTGAAAATTACCTCTATCATAAGGTGAGAACAGATTTAAGATGTATCCTTACGGCGCACTAGCACTTTACATTATAGAGCCCTAACGAAGTTCCACGATTTTATTTTGGTAACGAAAAGCGTTTTGCTGCTTGTTCTTTGAACGAGAACGAACTTTTGAATAAAGAATTTTCTTGAAGAATTACTATGGATTTAATCTACTTTCTTAGTTCACCTCCTTGCTTTCATAAAAAAACTAAAACAAAGTATATGTAATTAATTAGATGAAACCAGATACAGTTTAACATTTCCCATCTTAGATGCACCGCTTTCCTGCAAACTTCTATTGCTGTGGGTTTTCATATGCCTTTATTGGCTGACAGATGTGCAACTGTCATTTTTTAGTTTATGCAGCTCTTCTTTGCATATACGGAGTACTGCTGAGGTTGGGAAATGACCTTGTAAAGAAAGCATGAAGCAGCAACAGAACAGGAGATGGAAAGCTGAACAGCCCAGTACATCTGCTACCTCTGCTGCGACCACCTATCTTCATTTAAAAGAAAGTCTACTTTTATTTGTTAAGCAGCAAACACTTAATATCTTATTGTTATTCCAATATTATGAGATGGTCTGCAAAACGAAATCGAGCACTATCTGCAGAGGGACATCAGTTATGAACAACATTTGTCCCCCAAAAGTCTTATCTGACTATCCACTAGTAATCTAAAGGAGCATCCAAGGCAAATAGCAGAGAGGGCTCAACATTGAGTGGTCCAAGTTGGTAAGCAGTGCAGTAATGCTACCTACTTAGCACATAAACAGCTAAAGAGGCTGTACATGTAGTTACCTTGTATGTGCTCCCACATTGACAACAGTAGCAGAGCATGGGGATTCACTATCCAACAATATAAGTAACCATGAAAAGTTACAGATAATTAAAAGGCACTGGCAAACCCAAATGATCTGAATTTATATGCTTAGGAGTGGGGCTTTATCACATAGGAGGGACCAGCAGTAGCGAACAGAGAGGGCTAGAGTTGTACAGTAGTCCCTCTTGCAATTCAATGTAAGTGGAGGCAGAGGGATACACCCAGATAGTAAGTAGCATTTAGTGAGAGCTGAAAACTCAACTGAACAGAGCCAAGAAGTAGTGCACAACCCCTAAAACCAATGGCTGAAATACGCCGATAGAAAAAAGCCAATGGTTGAAACAAGTGTAACTAAAGCCCATTCTATGTATATTATTAGCTGTAGGTCATATTGACAGTGTCAAAACAAGAGGGAGAAGCACTCTTGCATTTCTATGAGACTACAAGAAGACCTTTGCATTGGAACTAATATCCCGAAGAGAAACAAGATACGGAGTTACAAAAAGTGTTTAGTCATCAAATCCAGAGAGACATATGTTCTTAGTGTTCATTCTTTATTTCCACCCAGCATAGGAACAGGGGCACAGCCAATGCATGTCGTCCTACAACATAGGGACTTTTTCTGGGATGTTACAAAACACATGAGACAAAAGCTTGAAAGCAAGCAGAGCAGACAATACAAACACTAGCCATAAATTATAAAAATTTCATGCACATGAAGGGAGAAGTGAATAGTTAAAGGACAACATGGAGCAAAAATTAAAAAAATTCATCAACACTAACCGTAGTTTGTGTGAAAATATATAACAATAAAAAGTAGCGCACATGAATACTTAGAAATTAGTCGCAAGTGTAGCTGTGATTTTAGATACATAATGTGACCATTAAAACAGCATGTATACTTTGTACAAAACATTCCATACTGAAAGGTACAGTTTTTAATAACTACAAATGCTCGGTAGCTGAAAGGACGCTTTTAACTCTGTATAAAAAAAAATATTAAAGCAATGCTCAATTTATTCAAGTGAAGAAATGGCACGTAAAATAGACTGTGTGGTATGCATTCCTGTCTGTAAGATTTAGGGTTTTCATTCTTAACCAAACTGTATCCCATAGATCTTATAGTCATTTAGTACCTCATAGTTAAAAATTTCAATTCATTTGTTGTTTACTAACAATATTGAAAGGCATGCCTTAAGAATAAAATTAAGATTAAGGTGCAGAGTTCTTCCCCATTAAAGTTCAGAATATCTTCCTAAAAAGAGAGGAATGTATATTCTGTAAGCACCTTTAGCCATCAATGCTTCAAGCAACTCAATTTAATCAGCAAAACAAAGTTCACTGTTACTATTGATACAATTCATACAAAGTTTGTGAAGCCAACCCCAAGAAAACTTCAAAGCCAAAAAATTAAGAAGTAAAATATATTTTTTTATAGTTAGTATAAAAGTAAAAGGGGAAAAGCAGGGACCACGAGGGGCATATGTCCAATTGCTATGTGGTATAAACCTTAAGGGGAAAAAACTTGCCCACAAAGTACTACAATCATAAACATTTCAGTCTATCTCAAAAAGATATTGCATCATAGACCATAAATATGAAAGGATAAAAGAATATCCCAAAATAGTGCAATGACATTCTTAATACGAGCCGTAACCGTTCTAGTGCTGTCAAAACCCCGACATAGAAAAGGGAATCGTAGGATTATGAGAATACTACAGTAAATATTCCACCAGACACACAGAATTCTAGAATGATCCAGTAATGATGCCGCCTACCAACAACCCTACCGCTCAACTATAATTTTGTCATTCAGAAACTATCCTGCTGAATATCTTCGTACTACAGCCTGAAATTTCATTTTTAATGCTATTCTCCACAGTAAGCTTTGGTGGAGTGTTCAAGAAGGTGCCTTACCTAGGCATCAGTTTTCGTATTTAAACGCCATTGTTAGTTACACGCTTGTCACAGAGAGGGTAAAGAAGAGAAAAGAGATGAGGCATGAGATATGCAGATTAGGTGATTGAGAACGATATGAGGAGAAAAAGAATGTATATATATCTAACAAAGAGACTGTAGAAGAAAGTGGTATGAAAAGGAGAATGAGTGATATACATATTTTATATATATATGGGCACCTTCTTTGCCCCCAGTTATGCAAACTTGTTCGTAGGCTGGTGGGAGGAGCAGGTGCCCAGGAGCTGCAAGGTGGGACAGGAGAGTGGGAAAGTGGTCCGTGGTACCGCTATATTGATGACCTATTAATTGTGTGGCAAGGGGCAATGAGTACGGCAGAAGGTTATATTGAGATCCTTAATAACAATGACTACAACTTGCACTTCTCGGGGTCCATTAGTCCAGTGGCAGTGGACTATTTGGACCTGAGGGTGTTTGTTGATAGTGGCAAAATCCACACCGCACTTTTCCGAAAGGAAACTGCTGGCAATTCCACCTTGTTTGCCTGCAGTAGTCATCCACCTCAGTTGGTCAGAAGCATACCCTATGGCGAATTACTAAGACTTCGTAGGAACAGCTCGAGAGATCAGGTTTTCGAGGCGACTGCCTCTGAATGCCTGGTACGATTTAGTCTAAGAGGGTATGATGCTAAGTTGTTACAGAGCACCCTTAAAAGGGTGAGAAGAATCCTGAGGAAAGAAATTTTAGGTAAAAAACCCCTGAGTAGTGAAACTACAATTCAGGATGGTGACCCCATATTCTTCCGGGGCCAATCAGTTGAGAGCTATGCTGAGGAAGAACTGGCACATTCTCCTGACGGATAGTGTGATCAGGGACGACCTACCGCCGCACCCCTTGGTGACCTTCAGTAAAGCACGGTCATTGAGGGATATGTTGGTGAGAAGTCATCTAGATAAACCAACACTTAAGACCAACACCTTGAGGGAAATGAAGGGATTTTATCCCTGTGGTCGATGTAAGGCCTGTGCAGGCAGTAGAAGGGTCCTCACCTATGACATACCTGATATAGGTAAACCCATGAAGATAAAGAAATTCATCACCTGTAGCACCACCCATGCGGTATATTGCTCGGTCTGCCGATGTGGCTTACTCTACATTGGGAGCACGATCAACCAATTAAAAATGAGAATTCTTGAACATCTACGGGCCATCGATAAGGCAGATCCTGCTTACCCGGTGGCCCGGCACTTTGCAGATCAGCAAGGCAAAGATAGGACAAAGCTGCAGTATTTTGGATTGGATTTTGTACCATTGAATGTCAGGGGAGGGGATCGTCTTAGACAGCTGCGGAGGCTGGAATCCAGATATATAATTGATCTGTCGACCAAATATCCCAAAGGTTTAAACAGCGGTGAGGAGATGGCAGTACATCTAGGGAAATGATGAAATTCAATGGTATATTGTCTGGTTTGCTGTGTTATGACTCTGCTACATGAAATGTGTTTTTTTTTATTTTCTTGACCTTTTGATTGCATATTTGAGTATACATATGTATCTTTTTATCTTATGAATTCTGAAATAGCGATGGATCTGATGAATTAGATTAATCAATTAGTGAATTCAAGAAAGATTGGTTGTAAACTGTTGATTCTGATGCGTAGTGATGAACATGATGACGAATATGAAATATTTTCAGCTTTGCTGTTAATGATATGGTTAACAATTGTGTGGATTAATTGTCGAGGGTCTTTAGCCGATCCACGGCAAGATTACATTATATGGTATGATTCATTTAAATATTTGTATACCCTCTGTATTTAATGGTGATCCGATTCACGGTGTAATAACTTGTATGTGAATGTATAAGGAGTGAATCACTCCAAGATGGCGCCTGATTTTGTGCAGCGGGGTGAGTCCCTTGTCCATTGCCACTGAATTGCGATACTATATCAATAGGTCACGGGTTAAGTGTCATTGACACTGACGAAGGCTATACGCCGAAACACGTCTGTTTGTTTGAGTATTGAAGAATAAACTCTGTTGAATTTGCCCCCTCCGGAGTGCTATTTTTCCTGTTGAAGCAGTGAAATTTTGAGCAAGATATATATATTTATTATATATATATATTCTCAGGGGGGTGGAATTTAATAAAATATCTACTTGTCCATGGGGCAGCTTGCTTCATAAATCTACTTGTCCTGTAGCAAAATCCACTTGTCCCTTTGGTGCCATGTTGTGCAGCGACAAATTATGGCAGCAATCTCAATAAATAAGAGCTATGATATAGCATCTCTGATTATGCCAGGGCTCATACCATAGTAGTGTTTGAATACTTGCAATCCCCTTATGTTGCCACGTCTCCCCAGATCTACATACTGGGGCTGAAGGTAGTGGTAAGCAACAGTTACAGGGTTAGAATGTCCTTTTGAGTTTGTGCAAACCTACTAACTTGCATGTTTTAAGGGTTTTCAACAACTTTTCTCTAATCTTTTCCCATACTGAAAAATGGTGGAAATTTACTCCTGACAATAGCAGACGTAAACCTTTTTCCAGAGTTGTGAAAAAAGTGGTTGGAGGGAAAGTGAACTTGCAAACACTCATATTTTCACAACAGCAAATCTACACATGCAGATTTGCTCAACGTGAAATGCAGTTCACAAATATTTTCTAGGAGTACTATTTCTTGTCCTACTTTTGTAAACTCTTGGGAATTCACAAAAGCTGTTTAGCTGCACTTAATGCAAGGACATATACCAAGGGTGCAGTTTAGAGATATTCTTTAATATTTGGGCCCCTAATTTGGTCTGGCGCTGACAACAACCTTTTGCATTTATTAAAATTCTGTCTCTCTCTCTCTGTATCGGCTGGCTTCACTGTGAGTGACAGAATTCTGCTCTTTCACAAGGAGCTTATCGGCACACAAAATAGTTTTGTTCAGTGCCAATAACTACTGTGGCAGTGTGTGCTTTTTGAGACCAAAAACAATTTTAGTTTTTGCTAATATTTGTTATTATGGGGAGGGCCCAGCAGCCCCCACACCAATAAAGTTTTAAAAAAACATGCCAAAACAAGTCACACATTGACAAAACTAAAAAGCTAACTACCAATTTCAAACACACTGGCTTTGCCAATGCTTGTTTATTTTTGTTTCCCATAATCTTATTGAAACTGGTTACACTGATTTTTCATTATGAATATTTTTGGGAAATAGTAGCATGCATAAACACGTTACTAAATGATGCTGCATAGAAATGGTAATGGAAATTGTACAGTAGTATATCGAAACCTTTTTTTCCAGCTTTTATTTTTTTATGTACATTTTATTTTTTTGAAAGCAAAGAATCATCAGTCTTGCTTTCAAGCAGCTTCTGCAAATATTTGCATCAAATCAAAGAGCATTCTGGGAGCATTATACATGGCCTCATATTGCTGAACTTTGAAAACATGTTTACACATTTTTTTACCGGAACCAGTCAGTAGTGCAGTCAGAGCTTATAACATTTTCTTAGAGTGCTCAAACTAATAATAAAGGCTTTCAATTAATGAACTATAAATACAAGTTTGAACAGTATTAACATATGGACAAAAATATTACCATAAGTGCAGACAGTGGCCTTCCCTGATCCATAATGTGGTGCTGCAAACTAGCAGCCAAAGGGTTTGTGCTGCAGGGGGTTGGGCCTACTTGTCCAAAGGACAAAATACACATGAAAACTTGTAGCCCTTGAACCCAAACAATATGCCCTTGGTGTCTGGCTATAGGAATTCCACATCCCTGATATATATATATATATATGAAACCATCCTAATGGAATAAAGAAAACTTTTCCTTGATTAACGATCCCACGGTGTTAGCGCCTGTTTTTATGTTCGGAACCAGCATTGGAAATTATATATATATATATATATATATATATATATATATATATATATATATATTTATAGATAGATAGATACATACAATATATATAATGTATATTCAATAATAAAAAAACAAAGGTACGGGCATATTACAGTTCGGTTCTGAATTTACTTGCACAAAACCAAAGAAATATAGTTAGGGTCAACTCAAGTAACTATAATTTGCCCCCTAAGGTAACTATAACTTGCACCCCCGCCATGCAGTTTTCTTATCAATAACATTATTGCAAATGTTGCAGAGATAATATCAATGATGGCGTAGAAGGTGTCATCAATGATGAATATGTGGAGTAGTTAGCTGTGCAGGACGAGGCGAGAGTTATAATTACCATAGGGCACGAGCTATAGTTACTTGAGTTTGCCATAATTATAACTGCTGAATTTCTATAGTTTTGTGCAAGTACATCAAGAACCTAACTACAACGTCCCTGTAAACTTTGTTTCTTTCAGTGAATTTCTATGTTTTTTTTTAGAACGCACATTAATATAACCAGCGCAGTGCACCGCCTTCAGCCGTGTGCAGCAGGGGTTTAGCCAACCCTGCTGCATGCACCCAACCCTAGGCTGCGTACAACCTTTGGCAGTGCACAGCATGGGGTTGGATGAAGTGGGAGTTTTTTTTCATTTTTCTCTGGATCTGCGGATCCACGGACCAAAAGAAAGTTTACAATTTTGTGCCCACAAGGGGTCCCTAAGAGACACCTCTATGTGTCCTATGTAGTCAGGATACCTGTAACCTTATATGTTTTTGCACTCTTCTTTTCCCACTCCCAGACGATGCAACACACAAAATGGCAGCTGCAACTTTTCTGTCAGGTTGTGAGCAGTCAATCAGGGCCTTTCCCCCGGATATGGGATCCGCGTACCTAGATATCTATAGGTTTTACCTTTAATATCTCTCAAACTACTGGATTGATTTACATCAAAAAGTGTGATCTGTGTAACCAAACCTAGGTTTATGACAAATGTGATCTAATTCCATTCAGCAGTTTGGGCTGGGTTGAGTTTCAAAATCCCTATAGACATAACATGGGGAAAAGCATTTATGGACCTCCTCTTTGTCTCAGCCCCTGCTAGACAGATGACCCCGAAACTTTCAACACAGCAGCTGACCCGACTAAAGTATAAGATTTGCACATTTCAAGGAGATTCATCAAGTGGCGCTAAAGTTATTGGCAAAACAAAAAATGCTCTTTCTATGGAAACCTTGGTCCTATTTATAACTACCTATGGTCAGTAAGTAATATATATAAAATTATATATATGTGTGTGTGTGTGTGTACCTGCGCACAAAGTCATGATCGCCCATTGTAAGTGGCCCCACCAGTTTTATCTGTGGCCCCTTGTATCTAAAACTCACATCTAGAGGCACCACTGGTCAGCCACTACTCAATACCCAAGCATGGCGAACAATTTAAACAATTATGGAAGACAGCAAATTGGATTTAAACTCACTTAAAGTTGAGGCTGTCATTTCTGGTGTGTGGTGCTACAGTCTGCTATAGAGGCTTCAATATCGGTTATGTCCCTTAAAAACATTGGTATGTGATGCAAAGAGAAAATCCCTTTCCAGAGAATTCACAAATTCATTCCATTGTTTATTCACCTTTTTTACTATTTCCACTTTAGGTACTCCTTTGTATTGATTCAAAATAGTATCTAATTACTCATAGATGGTTGTTAAGATGTATGTAGATTAAACCAACACTAGCACTATGAAAAAAGGTGTAAAGAAACTAATGCAAATATTGAATTCCTCTGACTGGATGTCCAGCAAGTAAAAAAAGTAAGACTCTTGATAAAGTATTACTCACCATAGCTAAAAAAAATAGAAAGTCAACCCCCAGTTTCAACACTGCACCTCCTAGACTCACAAAAGTGCTACTGTAACCACTGCAAAGTGCGAGAACAGGTATTTCATGCTCTAGACATGGAACAGAAATAAGAAGAGAGCATACAAGTTGCTTCCCCAGCATAACAGGAGCAGCATAGAACCCACTCCGCAGTGTACGTAACTGGTCTACAGCTGCAATTAACAAAGGCAGTTACTGCAGTAGGTTGAACTGAGGACTGAGAGTATGACATATCTGCAGCTGAGCATCACTAGCACTTGCCTAAGATAATGCAGTTTCTTACGCTTTCTGTTGGTGATACAGCTGTTGGTTTCTGGGACAAGACTGCCTGGTTGTAACACAGCATTGCAAGTACGCAGGTCTGCTAATGCCTGAATCGAGTCTACATTTGCGGGGAAACAAGCCAGAAGTTCCTTCTTACATCAATCAATCAATCAAGAATTTGTAGAGCGCACTACTTACCCGTGAGCGTCTCAAGGCGTTAGGGGAAAAAAGGGGGGGCGATACTGGTCGAACAGCTAGGTCTTGAGTAGCCACCTGAAGGTCAGCAGGTTTTGGGTCTGTCGTAGGCTCAGTGGGAGGGTGTTCCGGGTCTTGGCGGCGAGGTGGGAGAAGGATCTGCCGTCGGTGGTTGTTCGACGGTGGCGAGGGCAAGGTCGGCGGAACGGAGCTGGCGGTTGGGGATATAGAAGAAGAGTCGCCTGTTGAGGTAGGCTGGGCCGGTCTTGTGGAGTACCTTGTGTGCATGGATGAGGAGCTTAAAGGAAATCCTCTTGTTGACGGGGAGCCAGTGCAGGTTTCTCAGGTGGGGGGGTGATGTGGCTGTGGCGTGGTACGTCTGTGGAAGAGGTGTGGCGCCGCGGCCAGGGCGACTGACTCCGGAATCTGGGGATCACGGTTCGATCCCCGGCACCGGCGGCAGATTAGCCCAGCACCATGTGACTCTGGGCAATAGCTTGCTTAATCTTCCCGACGGCCCCCAGCGCCTAGAGACCCTAACGGGTGATTGTGCGCTTTACAAATGTGGACATTATTATTATTATACGTCGAGGATAAGACATGCAGAGGCGTTTTAAATGCATTGCAGTCATTTGATGAGCTTGGCCGGGGCTCCCGTGTAGAGGGCATTTCCATAGTCGAGTCTGCTACTGACGACGGCCTGGGTGACTGTTCTTCTTGTATCTGTTGGGATCCACCTGTAGATCTTGCGGAGCATGCGGAGGGTGTTGAAGCAGGCGGAGGAGACTGCGTTGACTTGCTTGGTCATGGAGAGTGTTGAATTGAGGATGTCTCCCAGGTTGCGTGCATGGTCGCTGGGTGTCGGGCTGCTCCCAGTGCCTGAGGCCACCAGGAGTCATCCGAGGCTGAAGGGTTGGAGCCGAGGATGAGGACCTCTGTCTTGTCCGTGTTCAGCTTCAGTTGGCTAATCTTCATCCAGTCGGCGACGGCCTTCATTCCTTTATGGAGGTTGGATTTGGCGGTGAGGGGGTCCTTAGTGAGGGAGAGGATCAGTTGAGTGTCATCGTCGTAGGAGATTATGTTGAGGTTGTGCTGTTGGGCGACTTGTGTGAGCGGGGCCATGTAGATGTTGAACAGTGTCGGGATGATCCCTGGGGTATGCCGCAGATGATCTTGGAGGCTTTGGATAGGAATGGGGGAGGCGGACGCTCTGGGTTCTGCCTGAGAGGAAGGAGGTGGTCCATTCCAGGGCGTTGTCTCTGATCCCTGCGTCGTGGAGGTGTGTGCATAGTGTGCGGTGGCAGACGTGTACATATATTTTGGTGGTCCATATTCTTGTCTTGCAAATGCTCAGTCAATTTAGAAGTTGGACACCAGGCTTATCAAATTTGTTGATTCTACTTTGTTCCTGCCACTGAAGTATGGATATGTACCTCTCTAGTTTGTTCTCAATGTAATAAAAAAGGTTTACACTAGAGTAATAAGTGTAGTGCATTGAAATCAATTAATAATATTTGAACCAATCTTGAATATAATCTATTTGATTAATAATGGCGGGTTGTAAAGTAAAAATCTGCTGATACTTAGCAGTGATTTCATGACCATGTGTGTGTGTGTATAAGGAAGCACACCAATTGTTTTTGTAAAGTTGTTGTGTTTAACCCTCCCCAACGTACAAACCGTTTTTCTTATAATTCAGACAGAGAGGTGTGTAATCTCTATACGGACTTTGGTGCTCCCTTGATTAGACCCATCTCTCTTTCATGTAACTCCCAAATCAAGAATCAGAACTGTAGCATTCTCAGTAAGAATGACAGACATGGGTCAAGAATATAAGGTGTTCCACTGGAAATAGCCATTAGAGCCAGGTTTAGACTGATTCAACTCAGGGTCCTTCATGGAGTATACTACCAGAGTACTCTCCTACATAAAATAGGCAAGGCTGAGACACTGTTATTCCTCAGGATGTGTGGTCAGGAAGTCATTCTAAGTCACATTGTTTAAACCTGCCCAGCGATCCAAGGGTTTTGGCATAAAGTGACAGAGGTCATGTCCAGAGTCATCTCTAGAGGTGCCCCTTGAGGCCCAGTGGTTACTACTAGGGATACAGGGGAGGACAATTGGCCTAAATACCACAAAATATGGTCTCAGCAAAGAGGCATCCCAGCGCTAAGGCAGAAACATAGAGGCTGATGACAGAAGAAAGATACTAAAGTGGAGGGAAAAGGTGAGTTTTGATGACCTTACGGAAAGCCAGGTAGTTATTCATGGAATGGATGAATAGTGGCAAAGCGTTCCAAACTTTGTCAGCCAATAAACAAAGAGAGCCCCCACCTGACCAAGCCCTCCTCACCCCGGGCACAGCCACCAGGTATTGTCCCATCCGATCTTGATTAGTGCCAGAGGCTGGAGAAAGTGATCTACCATAGTCGAGGCTGCCCCCATAAATGAGAGAAAGTGTGGGGCCTGACGGGAATTCAAAGATGATGCTGGGGGGCTCTGTTAGGGCTAACATGACCAGATCATGGTCAATGGGTTGACGGAATAAGAGCTCCCTTGGGAGGTACTTGGCTGTAAAAGCACCTGCAGTTATTATCATATGAAGGTTACTAATCTGTTTTATAGCTTTTTGGGTGTGGCCTCTACCATGATAATCAGTTGTGTATCTTCATCATGTACTGTACGATGAGCAATGTTTACTAAAAAGATTCTTTAAAACACAGATTATAAGGAGTTTATATAAAGTATTATTAAGCAAAACACATTAAGTCTTGCATAATCATGGTTAGCAGTAGAGAATACAGATCATAAGTACAGAGAACTAGTTAAAGTTCAATGAACAATCCAGCATAGAAGTGTCTTAAAAAGAGGAGAAAGGTGACTCCAGGTTACAGTGAAAAGTACATACTTTTAGAGGACTTCAGACAATAGATTTCATACATTTCTAAGCCTATGTATGGTTCGCAGGATATGTACCAATGGGGTATAAGCAAGTAGAAACATTTTCTACAGAATACATTAGAGGATTCTTTCATATTACAATTGCATTGAGTTTTCACAGTTTATTCAAATATTATATTCGACACATTGTATGAACAATAGTCTGAAATAGTTGGAATGTCCTTGGCTAGGTACCGCGGGGTGAGAAGCTCCTGTGTGGTGATGTGGCGAAGCGCCATTTCAAGATTGAAGACAGTACGTTTGGTTATATTAGCACAAGTTCGATTTTAAGCCATTTTAGAAGCATAAAAGAAGGAACAACATTCACATATATATAGATATATATACATACATTGTGGTGTAACAACTCCATACCACATTTGTAAAAAACATATATATGCATATGTATATTTTTAATTTAAAAAAGCAAAACTTAAAATTAAGTTATACTGAAGTACACTCAAAACACCATTGTACATATTTTATAAAAACCTCTGAAATTCACTGCAAATTACCAGTTAAAGTGCAGTTACAGTAATACAAAAAAATGTAAAAAAAACCCTGAAATTCACCAGTTAGGTTTCAAATACTAACCATAACTTCCCCCCGTTATACAATGGTTATGACCTCACATGCTTTATCACTCAGTAAATGACATCACTGATGAAATCTCAAATGACATTGATGACATCACTGATGATATCATCCAATTATACCAATACTCTTCCATTGCCCATGTGCATGTGGAATAAGCTATTAAGCAAGTCCCCTGACCAGTTCTCTGTAAAAACAAATTCAGATTGCACTTGACCTTTGCAAAGTGCACAGATATTGGCTAATGGCTATGCACCTACACCTAGGCTCTATGGCAACCCTCCGCATTGGATTAACACACTACAAACAGTCACCAGCTGTGTACAGTGCAGTTTGCCCTAATGATCTCATTTACGCTGACACCCAGAGCTAAACCATCTCCAAGTGGCTCATTCCTATAGTATACATCTTAGAGCCGTGTGCAATGAAGCATGATCTTCAGTGAACTCTTCCACCGGACCATCTATAGCTAATAAATCCCCACTCTGCAATCTTTGGCCGTATCATTTGGTTTTGACTCATGTTACATTATGCTAGCAAGACAGGATCTTTGAGATGAAGGCTATTGGTTTCTAATAGTACAGATGGTCCTCTTATTTCCCCTTAAGTCACAGAAAGTGTGAGATGATAATGAGATAATAGAAGACAGAGTACAAATAGTTGCCTCTGGAAATAGCCTTTTCACCTCATAACCAACTTCCAGGGGTAGATAAAACCTTCCCAACAAAACAGTTCTCTTTGGGGGCAGACCAGACACAGTGGCTATTATGCGCATGAAGAGCTCCTTAAGACAGCTTTATGCATGGTCATTGCACGAACAGTTAATTGGTTCCATTAAATATAATGCTGCTATTCAATGGTAAACAGGGACTTCTTTGGCAGAACTAGAAAATGTCAAACCCCTGTGAAGATGGGATTTGTGTTTCATTTGGACACTCCTTGATTATGTACAAATATATATAAAAGACAAAATTACTCTTTCTGATGTGGTCAGGTATAATAGCTGCAAAGAAACTTTTGCTCAAGTACAATTTCTGCACAGTACTGGATGTATCTTTGTACCCCATTATACCTTTTGGAATAAATAACGGGGAAATATGTGCCCACTTTTGCATACAATGTTACTCATACCACACAGTTTTGAATGCACTTTTTCCTCCTGGTGGGAGGGAATAGTCCAACATACACCAGTAGAGTTGTGCGCATCTTGTAATGGGCCCAATGCTTTTAAAAATTCAAGCAATGAAAATGCAATAGGTCTCGCAGTTGTCTGAGTCAGAGCTACTGGCATTGTATACAGTAATGTATTTCTGGAATAAAGTGAATAAAGGCAAAAAATAAGTCTAATCCTCCTTAAAAAGTATCCCATGACCTAGTAAGTATTTTATCCAAATAGACAAAGTGACTGTAGAGATTGAAAAATTACTTAGTACATTATTTATATTATATTGAGTTCATTTAAAATGTATTTGTTTTTATTAGCACGTTAATTTGTTTGCATTTTCTATATATACATTTTTCAATACAGTTATCTTTACTTTAAATTAATTTTGTTAGTTATATAGTGGTAATTTCACAAATAATTTCTTTTAATGTAGATGAGTAATTTAATTCATCTGTCAGAGCTTCTACTTCTGGGTTTATGAAGAACCAACCCATTAATAGTTTATTATTTATGTCCATTGATTGATAGTTATCATGGTTTTCCACCTGTGTTATTAAAGCGCAAAGTCTTTTGTACTTTTTTTGACACCATAAACATGGATGGTAATTTTTTCTGACGGTGCCTCTGTAACCTGTGAAAATATTATTGTTATATTCCAAAAGTTGATTGTGCGTATCAAATCCTAGGCAATAACATAACAATGGAAGGGACAAGGTTTCAAAGTAAAAAAACATACAGTAAAAAAATCTGTCAACAAAGAGATTCTTATTTATTAAGCAAACATAATAAAATCAACAAATTATGTATTATATAATACTCATCAATGAATGCATTATTTAATAAAAATATACAATGGTTTATAAACAATTCAAAATAGCGACCATGTTAAAAAAAGAGGGGCAATTAATGAACTCGACGCGCGTTTCGGCGTTAAAAGAATGCCTTCTTCAGCAGCCACACAGTAATCTGGAATACATGATAAAAACACAAAAAGAATAATAAATATACAACATTTAGTTAAAATCTTATAATTCATACGAAGGACATACAATTTATCAAATTCTTTTACATAAAAAATCAATTACCTAAGAAAACCTTATCCCAACTTCATAGATAACAAAGCAACATCAGCAACAATTTATACAAAGAACTTTTTCTAAAATGAAATATCTGAGTGATCACATATGAAAAGAATATATGGTCCACATGTGAAGAAGTACAATATGTGGTCAATTACGATACATAGTTGAACAGCAACCCAGTTGTAAATAGTAAAGTATGATAAGAAAAAAGAAAGAAGGGAATAATTATATTCTTGAATTAGGGTGGAGTTTCAATTGGAAGTTTTACCATATAAAGAATGATTTCTATAAATGACACCAAAAATAAAACAAGCTCACCTTTCTAGAAATATTTAATGATAAAATAATGATCGGTTCCACTGATATACAATATAGGGATAACTTTGATGATGTATTTGAAAAAATGTGTCTCAAAATACTGCACGATTAATATCTGAAACGGAGTACAACATATAACACAATGCACCTATCCTTATATATGTGCAAAGGCAAAAAAGAATATTGTAATAACCTGATGGCTCACCTTATTTGTTAAAACGAACAACTAATCCAGAGAGTTCAGTGGCAGTTCCTACTGACACAATATGTCAACAGATAATCACAAACATGCAACCCTGAAAGGCATGTATATTATATCTGAAAAAAATGGAAAACCCCAAGGAATTAGGCTATAGACATATAGGGATTTAGTACAGTTAGTAAATGTGCCTAACTAATGCTACCGATTAGCTAATATAACTGCTTACCTAAAATAGAAAAGGCATTTGAAGAAAAAGGATTCTGCCACAGCAATTTAAGTGAGAACGCCCAAGTGGATAAATAGGAAGTGATGAATTAACGCAATTCGTCATGTGTCACGATTAAATTCCAGAAGTAAAAGACCCAAACGATACGAGTCTAAAATAAAAAATAATAAGACAAACATCACATTACGAAGGTGGGCACTCGAAATTAAATAGCCACCAACACAAGATGTTGTCATACGCTACCGGACGGATCAGTATTGAGCCACTTACCAAATATAAAATATCTACTTGACTACCAGGACGCTGTAACAGGAAATGTCTGTTTGGCGTCTCACGATGTGTAGAAGATGTAACCACGGGGAGCGGCGTAATGCTCAATTATACGAGTCTGAAAAAATATATACAAATAAACTAAGCGTTATACTCGTAAGGCACTTAGATTAAGACCAACTCGTCTAAATCCAATTCGACAGGACTTGTTTAAACTAGTGGGCTAAAAAGTCGATTAACCGACAAAGCACTAGCTGCCCCGTACCAAATTCTGTCCGTATGCGTGTTCGGAACGACGCGACAGCAGAAGATGGCTGTTGGCGTCTCACGGCGGTTAGAAGACGTATCGCTAGATCAAAGTTCAACGCGATTTTAAATACACCGCTAGATCCGGTCGTAGGTCATGTGGTCAACCAAAGATGGAAATTTAAAGGGGTAAAATCCGGAAACGTAAACAACTTGCTCAGTCGCGTATAGAATTGTGGTAAAGTTAGTTAAGGCATAGACATCGATTAAGCTTACATATTGCTAAATCTAACAGCTCGAGTTCAACGGATGACACTACCCTAATTAGGCAAAGCCCATATATTACCAAAAAAGATTGATAATAAAGATAGTACTGACTCAAAGACAGTGGGCAAAATGTTATAGTCAAATTGAGACAACTATAATGAACAGACAAGAATATCTGTATTAATATATTGCATGTCATGGGGGTGGATATTTTTGAAAGGGTATAATAACCCTCATTCCCTCATCCACAATAAATTAATATATCAAGTATATAGGTATCATGAATAGTTATTGTGGGATTGTTACATCTGCAGACTAAATAGTACATAAATGGGAAAAAAATTATTAAAGTGGTCAAAATATTGCGTTTTCCCAAGGGATTTCACTATTCAATCCCTGTTTAAAAGTATTCAAAACAAAAATCCAATATACTTCCTTTTTCTTGCGGATAGCACAACCACCCTTGCTATCGGGTGTTCTGATTCTTTCCAAAATGCGCCATTGGAAGTCTTCAGGTTTGTGGGTTTTTTTCAACAAAATGTTTCACTAAAGGTGCTGTCAGTTTCCCTGTTCTGACAGCAGACCTGTGTTCTGTTAAACGAACCTGAATGGATCTGGAGGTCTCGCAAACATAACCTAAACCACAAGGGCATAAGATGAAGTATACAATATTAGTGGTTTTACAGTTCCAAATTTCACTGGCATTTGTAGAAAATCCATTGTGGGAAAAATCCTCCCCACTTAGGATTTAGAACAAGATTTACATGATGAGCACTTAACTGTCCCACGTACTGGAAGATTGTTCAGTAAAGATCTCTGACATGGTCCAGAGACAGACAGTTTCTATTCATATCTCGAATGAACAATCAGATCCTTAATGTTCCTATTTCTTTTGTGCGCGAATAAAGGTTTCGCCAGGTTATTATTAAAGGTGGGATTGCAGTTAAGAATATGCCAATTGGCATTTATGATCTGTTTAATGCGGTCATCAAGGGTCGAACGTCTAGTTATACAGACAAGTTGGTCAGTAGCAGCTGATTCTTTTGGTTTTAATAAGGCATCTCGATCATAAAATCTCGCTCTTTTGTAAGAGTTTCTGACCAGTCTATGTGGATAGCCTCTGTCTAGGAATTTTTTTCTCATAACAGAGGCCTGTTTGTCGTAATCACTAAGACTGGTACAATTCCTCCGGACTCTAAGGAACTGTGAGAAGGGTATACTTTGGCGCTGACTCCTAGGATGAAAACTCTTATAATGGAGCAATGTGTTACGTGCCGTGGGTTTTACGTACAGGTCGACTTCTAATTTGTTGTTGTGGTTTTTTATCAAAAAGTCAAGAAATTCGACTTGTTCTGTGCTAAACTGAGCAGTGAACTTTAAATTCACATCAGTCAGGTTAATCCAAGAGAGAAACTCTTGTAATGAGTCTTTCCCATTGGTCCAGATAAAATAGATGTCGTCAATATATCTGGACCAATGGGAAATAGACTCAAAAAAGGGGGCAATCTCATTGTTAATGAATTTACTCTCAAAAACTAACATATAGATGTTTGCTATAGATGGTGCAACTGATGCACCCATGCTTACTCCTTTTATCTGACGATACAGTGAGTCTCCAAATTCGAAAATATTCTCAGTCAAAACGATGAATAAACAAAAGTTGTCCATTCCTGAAATCTAACTATTTTTATTATAAAAGTAATATAACACTGAGCTAAGATAAATTATAATTAATTTTTTTCCATATAATTTCGTGCTTGTTTGATAAAGTTTAGGACAGTAAAGCAAATTTTAGGGGATATAAGGCATTATTAAAAGATTAATTGTTTGTTTTTTTTTTCACAATTTTTTTTTTTATTGATGAAGTTAGGCAGAGCAATCAATGTGGCACCCCACAATCAGGGGAGACCACCAGGTATTTTGATACATTTACATCACTAGACTGAAGTCCAATCAAGAATGATAGGAAAACATGAATAACAAGAACTTCCCCCCCCCCCGCCCCCACCTCCCACCCCCACAACTCCCACCACCCATGCCCAATCCCTCCCAGACAACCCTCCCTAACCCTGTGCACGTGTGTAGAAGGAGCAGCGGTGTTTGATCTTGGTGTGGTAGATATGACGCATTTCACAGACCCATTTAAAGACGTGTGTTTAGGGATCTTCCTCAGGTTCCACTGGGGGATCAAGTGTCAACTCCCTGTAGTCAGCCCACCTCTTCCATATTTTGAAGTGTTTGCGGGGGCATCCCCGAGCCTCAAATATCGGTTGTTCCAGACCCATACAAAAGTCCAATCCAGCTCTCCATGCAGCCAGGGGAGGGGCCCTTTCATCTTTCCAAGCACGCGCCAGATCCCGTTTGGCCAGCACAAGCCCCAGAAGCAGTAAATGATGTTTATATATGTTCCCCCCAATCCCTTCAAGGATGTGAAGTAGTCCTAGGCGATGTGTGCGCGGAAGGTCCCAACCCAGTACTTCGGACAGGCAGTTCCACACACCTCCCCAGAAACCAGCTATTCTTGGGCACGACCATATAGTGTGGAGCAGTGAACCAGCTTCCGCCCCACAGCGCAAACATTCCGGCGATTCAATCAGCCCCGCTTTCCACAATCGTTCACGGGTATAGTACGCCCTGTGGAGAATTTTGAATTGGATGAACCTGAGCCGAATTGCTATGGCAGTTCCTCGCGGGGACTCCAGGGCCTCCCGCCAATCATCCTCATCCATAGGGCCAACGTCAGTCTCCCAGGCCGTCCGCAGAGGAAGAAGGGTAGATGAGCAGTGGGTGACCAACGTCTGATAAATGCGGGACACCTTCTTATCGCCAAGATCGCCCATGAAGACTTTCGCCTCAATCGGGCTAAACTCGGGAAGTGAGTCTAAGTTGGCAATGTTGGGCGCTAGGGCATGTCTAAACTGCAAATATCGAAAGAATTGGGTCTGAGGCATAAGGAATTCTGCACTAAGGTCATGGAATGATTTGAGCGTAACCCCGGACATCACATTTCCCAGCAGCGAGATCCCAATCCTATCCCAGCCGTCGAATCCCGGCAGTGACGCCAGTCCCGGGAGTCGTCCATTATGCCACAGCGGCGTTTCCGCAGTCAGCCTACCCCACCAACCCATCCGGCGTAATGCTTGTCGCCATACAATGAAGACAGTGTTTGTAATTCTAGGCAACGTCCGCCGCAGGCGGACCGAGTAGAGGAGCGTGTGGAGCGTATGGTCCCCCATCAATGTGCGCTCTAGAGCATAGGCTGGATCATCTCTTCCGCTATACCACCAGTCATTTAGGATAAGCAAGTGGGAAGCCTGGTAGTATGACAAAAGGTCCGAAGTGGCCAGTCCTCCGCAATAGGTAGATAAGAAACAAGTACGCAGTGCCACCCTGGCTGCCCCTCCAGCCCATAGGAAACGTCCCAATACAGAGTTTACCTGCCTAAACCATTGGGGCGTGATGGGGTGAGGATAATTCTGCAGTTGGTACAGAAGGCGTTGAAGCGCAACCATCTTAAAAATTGCAGACCGCCCAAAAGATATTGAGGGGCATCCGAGACCACGTTTTAACATCTGCCTGAACCCGCTCCCAGACAGGCAGCATGGTGCGTTCCCATGTAAGGCTCACCGACTCCGACAAAAATACCCCTAGGTAGTTTAAACCGCCGGCTGCTGTCTGCAGTTCCGACATCCAGGGATCCGTTACAGTACCACCTCCAAGGACCCACAGGGTAGATTTACGCATGTTTAGGTAAAGGCCCGAGACCTCCCCAAAGACCCGCATTATTTCCAGCACCCTCGGCCCTGAACGTCGCAGGTCCGTCAGAAAGAATAGGACATCATCTGCATACAACGCAATTCTATCAGAGATGCCCCCGGGCCACACAAAACCTCGCATCTGTGCATCTATGCGCACCCAGGCAGCCAGAGGCTCCATGGCGAGCGCCAATAGGTATGGGGATAAGGGGCACCCCTGCCGGGTTCCTCGTCCTACGCAAAAGGTCTCTGACACCGCCCCCGCAACCCGCACCGCCGCCGTGATATCAGTATATAGGAGCTTGACATACGACAAAAAGAACGGGCCTAGATTGAGGCGGGGCAGTAGCGCAAATAGGTATGACCAGCTCACCGAGTCAAAGGCTTTATGGATATCGGCTAGTAACAAAGCCGCCTGCTCCCCGGTGGCCCCAATGGCATCTATCGCAGCCCATGCGCGCCTGATGTTGTGGCGCGTTGCCCTGCGAGGCATAAAGCCCGCTTGGTCTTGGTGCACTAAGTCTGTTATATAAGGGAGCAACCGATTCGCCAGGGCCTTGGCCAGTATCTTGGCTTCTACGTTCAGTAACGAAATGGGGCGATATGAGTCATGTTTATCTGGGGGCCTACCAGGCTTCGGAAAGACCACTACTTCGGCATGGCGCCAATCCGGGGGCAGCCTGCCTCGAGTGCGCGCCGTCTCGATAGTGGGGTCCTAATTGTACGTGAAACTTCTTATAAAATTCACATGGGTAGCCACTCGGCCCAGGGGCCTTACCCACGTTGAGCTGTCCTAGAGCCTCCCCTAGTTCCTCCGCCGTAAGAAGAGCATCTAGGGCCTTCCTGGTCTCATCAGATATTGGGGGCAAATCCTCTATGAATTTAGCCACATCGTCCACCGATAGGCGGTCATTCGGGGCATATTGTGTCTTGAAGTAGCTAGCAAAGCTTGCCGCTAATTCATTCGGGTCAGTAATAACCACTCCGTCATCCGTTGTAAGGCCTGGCAACGTAATGGGTTGAAGGCTGCGTTGACAAAGTCTGTGGAGCATTGTGCATGATTTATCTCCCCACTGGTATATTCTACTTCTCGTGGCCAGCCACGCCTGTTTAGCCTCATCCATTAAGACCGACGCATAGGATTGCTGTGCCTGGAGAAGCAGCCGTATGCCGAGTTCATCCCCTCCATCCCGGCTCTGTCGCTCTAGGGTTTCCACCAGCACGGCCGCGGCCGTGATCGCTTCTCGACGTCCATGTCGGGCCGCAGTACACCATGCAATGTCCACCCCTCGCATAGTGGGCTTCAAGGCCTCCCACACCACTACTGCGTCCACATCGTCTACCAGGTTTTCCCGCCAGTAGTGGTCAATAGCCTCCCTGAGATGTTTGACATAACTAGGCTGCTGAAGATGCCACGAGGACATTCTCCATCTGAAGAGCTGACGTTTCTTAAGGATTTCCACCCTAACCGATACCGGGGAATGATCAGACAGTCCCCTCGGTAAAATCTTTACCGCTCGTACCCTGCACATGTAGACCTTAGGCACAAATACATAATCCAACCGTGAAAAGGAACCATGTACAGCAGATACATACGTGTACTCGCGCGCTGTAGGGTCCATATGTCGCCACACATCCATCCAGCCCATTCCCTCACTCATAGCATGTAACCTATTAGGGGGGGAGGGGTTGTGTGCCGGCCCAAGCATCTCACGACGCCTCTGGCGGTCCATACATACGTCCATCACCTCATTCCAGTCTCCCCCCACCACTGCCAGGGATTCCGGAATGTCCTCCCACACTGTGAACAGCTTCTCAGCCAAGGCCCATTGAAGGGGGGGGGAGCATAGACGCTTCCAAAGACCACAGGCTCGACACCCACTCTGCCCTTGACAAACAAATATCGACCCTGCGGGTCCACCCACTGCTTCTCATGTACATAGGCTACTCTACGATGTATTAAAATGGCCACCCCTCTGGATCCCCTAGCAAACCCAGCGTGGAAAGCCTGATGATAACCAAACCGCTGAAGACTGAGCACCTTGGATCCCATCATGTGAGTTTCTTGGAGTAAGAGCACATCAGCAACTTCTCTCTTTCCCCAGCGCAAGATTGCCCCACGTTTAACTTTATCCAGCATCCCCCTAACGTTCCATGTAATCACTCGCAGGGACTCCTCCGGGAGTCTACGTAGTCCATCAGCCATTGTCCAACGGGACCCACTGGGTAGGTCTTCCGCGCCAACACCACCCACCACGCACCAATATCAGCATCATTGTAAAGAACACGTGCAGTCCCCCCCGTCCCCCCCAGCCTCAAGAGAACACAACTCCACACGAAATATCACTCCTGTTTCTTCCTCCACCCTCCAAACCCCCCCTTTCCCAACCTCCACCTTTCCAACCCTCAACACCCCCAACACCCCCAACCCCCCCCCCCTATACTTCACAAAACCATGAAGTACCTGTCGCGGCATGGGCACTCCCAAGCCCAAAACAGAGGGCTTAAGACCAACCATGCCAATGGATCCCAACTCCCCAAAAACCCCCAGTTATCACTACCCCCCTCCCTGAACCACACCACCCACCTTAGCAGGAGAGTGGCAGGCCTCTATCGGTCGTCCCCGAGCCCCACTCCACCACCCCCTTGAGTTCCATAACACAGTCTCAAATCCGTGTTGAGGCATCAAAACATAGCAATGTCGCCAGGCCTGATCTACATCATCACCAGCCAGCATGAGCTACAGCCCGGCACCGGGAGCACAGAGTACCTTAGACCTTCAATGGTCCTGCCCAGATTGGTCCGAGTCTTCAGTTCTGCCGCTATCCTGTGTACCAGAGACGGAAGCCGACCGCTTCCGTGATTTGGACCTCCGATGTCTCCTACTCTTGGTCGGCCGGTCTCCACGTTCCAACGATGACCCCCTCGAAGAGCCGGGGTTCAGTCCCGGCTGGGCATGCGGCCTGAGCGCCACCGTTTCGTCAGTCCATTTAAACAGTTCTTCTGGAGAATCAAAAAACAGCGTCTTGGACTGGAAAATCACTCTCAAACGGGCCGGGTACAGCAGAGAGTATTGGAGATTCAAGCCTCGCAGCTTCGCCTTTGCGTTCATGAAGGATTGACGTTGTTGCTGGACAAGCTTGGTATAGTCCGGAAAAATCATAATCTTTCGGTTTTCATATAGGATCGCATCTCGAGTTCTGGCCTCCTTTAGAATGACGTCTCGATCATGATAATTCAAGATCCTTGCTATCACCGCTCTGGGCCGTTCACCTTCCGGCGGCCGCTGGGTCAAGGCGCGATGTGCACGCTCAACAACGAAGCAGTTGGATAAGGCCCCAGGGGGCAGCCAGCTCAACAGCCACTGAGCAAGAAACTGTTCCATGTTCCCCTTCTCGCAGCGTTCCGGAAAGCCAATGAAGCGGAGGTTGTTACGACGTGCGCGACCTTCCGCATCCTCCGCCCTAAGTGCCAGGTTCTTTTGCACTGATTCCATGACCGCCATTCTCTTCTTCAGGGAGCCCACGTCTTCTTCCACTACTGAGAGTCTGGATTCTGCTTCCGTAATCCGCACCACTGCGTTTCTCAAGTCCTGGCGGAGCAAGGTAACATCTGCACCAACTGCACCTATTTTGGCATCCAACATATCTCTAGATTGGGTGATGGCTGTCAGAAGCGCGGCATTGTCCGGCCCCCCTCCCTGTTGTTGCTGCGGCTGTTGTGACGGCTGTCCACCATTCGACGGTCCGGGGCCCCCATTGGGTCCAGTGAATTTGTCTATGGTAGGTTGTTTGGTGTGCCCACCACCTCCTCCCCTGGTCATGGTTGCAGGTCACGTGGGCAACTGACCGTCAGTGTAGGCACGGCAGCACAGGGTCCCCCAGTCAGTCTATGCAGGCCAAAGGGGGGGGGGACACACACAGCAGGTCTCCCCCCGTCACCGGGCCCGAACCTTCGTACCTTAGACTCGGCACCTCAGTTCGGACAGGGTAAGGCAGGCCTCAAGGTCCACTCCTCCGTCGTCAGCGGTCAGCACATCCTGCACACCACTGGCCAAACCACGTCTTCCTTCTACGTGCTGCCGGCCCTCCTAGCGCTTCCACAAATGTGCAGGGGTCTAGATGGAAGTACCCACAGTGTACCGTCCGTCACGGGCAGCACCAGAACCAGGCCGGCGCAAAGGCCACTGACCAGCCACCTGCCAGTCCACCTCTCACACAGGATCTACAGGGAGGCCCTCCACCAGGCACAGCGACGAGGCACAGCCCAGATGCAACCACAGCCCGCAGCCAGTCCCGGGCGGGGCGCGAAACTCGAGACCCCGGCTGCGCCGGAATTACTAGGCCACAGTGTCCAGCTAGAAGGGCCACCACCTCCTAAGCCTCCAAACCTCCAGCCAGGCTCGCGGAGGGGGAGCGCCGGTCCTCTCTCGTCTCCCAGGGCAGTCCAAGCGCCAGCTAAGCGGCCGGTCAGCCGAGGTGCACAGGTATCTCCCGGTCGGGAGACGCCAAAATCGAGGTCCCGGCTTCTCGCCGGGCGCTAGGCCTCACCCGTTCCTTCACCGCTCCGCCGCAGCCAACACAGCATGAGCTCTGCGTCGCACACCGGAGGGCTCCAGACACCCTCACCACAATTGCCTCACTCGAGCTGCGGTGCGTAGGCTCGGGGGCCAGGATAATTGGCCGGATTAATCGCGGGCCAGCGGGAGCTCTAGAAAGCTGTGACCGCCATTGCTGCTTGCGTAGCCACGCCCCAAGATTAATTGTTTTTAATTAAGTTTTAAACAAATCTCCACTAAAAGGGGGGCATGAAACATATGATCTAAAAAATGCGTATAGTGAGCAGACTAATATAAACTTTTTAGTCGGTTGGCAGGAAACCCTGTTACGAGGACAACTTGAGAGAGAAGTATACCAGAATATAACTAGAAAAGCTCCTCGAAAATGGATTATATTAAGTGTCAAATGAGAGAGATAAAAACTGTGTTCCCGGGGCTTTAATCAATGTTAAGTAAGGCTTCACGTTATTACCAGTAGACAGTAATATTTTATTTTGGGCTGTAATCATGGAAATTGCTTTACTAAGTGTTAGTTTTTTTATCTTTTAAAAATCATTTGCTCAATATGCACCTTAGAATGAGTATTAATATCTGTGTTTATTCAAAAATTACTTAACCCTGTTAAAGTGTTGTAAAGTGATTTTCATATAATGTATTTAGGGATAATTTGTGACTTGTTTTGTTTCAGTTACTGTCCACAATATTGCAAGTAAAATTTAGATCCACGGAAGACCAAATGTTGGACGATGATAAAATGGGAGCGAAGCCTACCAAGTCTTTTAGAAATGCAATCCACAATTAATTGGCAATTAAGCTTTTGGTGCATGTAGGGAGGGGTTAAAGTTAAAAAATCTATTCTATACTGATTGTTTTTTTTTATTGAGTTACATAGAACATGAGCACATAATCCAGTATTAGACTTCTCATCATGTAAATGTGGAATAGAACAGATAGCCTACAAAGAACTATGGAACAGATATTTTAGATGAAAAGAAAAAAAAAGTCAAAAATCGCAGCTTAATCAAAGGAAGGTTCCACTTTCTCAAACATTTGTGTAATTATACATAGCGATAATACACCATGATGAAGCCGATATGAGAAAAGCAGAAAAGAAAAAAAAAAGAAAACGATAGAAAGCCGCGAATAACTACATCAAGGTACATAGAAAATCTGGCCCAGGGTGATCAACCTTCTGCAGCCATATATGCACTAACCGAGCCCCAAATTTGCTGTCCTAATGCCCTGTTCCGACTCCCTTTCAATGCATACCAGTTATGTTCAGTATTAAAGGTAAAAAGGAACCGGATCCGCCATGCTTCAAATGAAGGAGGATCGCTTTGTAGCCAACACGAGGCTATGCACAACCT
The DNA here is from genome assembly GCF_964261635.1 of Lissotriton helveticus. Taxonomy (NCBI): domain Eukaryota; kingdom Metazoa; phylum Chordata; class Amphibia; order Caudata; family Salamandridae; genus Lissotriton; species Lissotriton helveticus. The sequence goes on from NC_136057.1 coordinate 993,462,874, forward strand.
TAGAACCACTGTGGCTACAAATATCATGTACACAGTGTTGTTGGGGAGCACAGTTTGGTCACTTCCCGACTCTAAACCCATTAAGATCTGCGTAAGTGACAGCTGAAGAGGAACACTCAGTATCTCAGAGAGGAACTTATTTACATGCTCAATCAGGTCCCTCAGTTTAACACAAGTACCAAAAATATGGGTTACATCCGCCTGTGCGGCACTACACCTAAAACATTTCCCGTCTGGGAATCATCAACGCCTCCTTCAACACCGCCGCCTTCCCGGAGAGCTGGAAGCACGCCGAGATCAGCGCCCTCCTGAAGAAACCTACAGCGGACCCCACCGATCTCAAAAACTTCCGCCCCATCTCGCTCCTCCCTTTTCCTGCTAAAGTCATCGAGAAGATCGTCAACAGACAGCTGACCGCCTTCCTCGAGACGAACGGATCCCTCGACCCCTCGCAGTCCGGCTTCAGAGCCAACCACAGCACCGAGACCGCCCTCATCGCAGCCACCGACGACATCCGGACCCTGCTCGACAAGGGGGAAACAGTGGCCCTCATCCTCCTGGACCTCTCCGCTGCGTTCGACACGGTCTGCCACCGCACCCAATCCAGCGCCCTAGCAATATCGGTATCCAAGAGAAGGCACTGGAGTGGATCATCTCGTTCCTCGCCGGAAGAACACAAAGAGTCCGCCTCCCCCCGTTTTGCTCCGAGGCCACCGAAGTCATCTGCAGCGTCCCGCAAGGATCTTCACTCAGCCCCACCCTCTTCAACATCTACATGAAGCCTCTCGCAGCCATCGCACACCAGCACAACCTCAACATCATCTCTTACGCCGACGACACCCAGCTGATCCTCTCCCTCACCAGAGACCCCGACACCACCAGAACCTGCCTACACGAAGGGATGAAAGACGTCGCCGAGTGGATGAAGGACAGCCGCCTGAAACTGAACTCGGACAAGACGGAAGTCCTCATCCTGGGATCTTCGCCCTCCGCCTGGGACGACTCCTGGTGGCCCCCAGCCCTGGGCACCGCACCCAAGCCAACCACGCAACCTGGGCTTCATCCTGGACCCCTCCCTCTCGATGACCAGACAAGTCAACGCCGTCTCCTCATCGTGCTTCAACACCCTGCGTATGCTTCGCAAGATCTTCCGCTGGATCCCGACCGAGACCAGGAAGACTGTCACCCAGGCACTCGTCACCAGCCGACTGGACTACGGAAACGCCCTCTACGCCGGAACCACAGCCAAGCTACAGAAAAGACTCCAGCGCATCCAGAACGCCTCCGCCCGACTCATCCTGGATGTCCCCCGACGCAGCCACATCTCCAGCCACCTGAGGAACCTGCACTGGCTCCCCGTCGACAAGAGGATCACGTTCCGGCTCCTCACCCACGCACACAAGTCTCTCCACGACCTGGGCCTCAAGTACCTCAACGACCACCTGACTTTCTACACGCCCACCCGCCAGCTACGATCCACCAGCCTCGCCCTCGCAGCCGTACCACACATCCGAAGAGCCACCGCCGGAGGAAGATCCTTCTCTTACCTGGCTGCCAAGACTTGGAACTCCCTCCCCATCCACCTTCGGCTGACCCAGGACCATCTCGCCTTCAGGAAACAACTCAAGACCTGGCTGTTCGAGCAGTAGCATACCCCTCCCCCCAAGCGCCTTGAGACCCTCCCGGGTGAGTAGTGCGCTATACAAATGGCATGATTGATTGATTGATTGATTGATTGATTGATTGGTCACCACCCCATTTTGATATTTTATCTGGTGTGTGATACAGATAGAATAAAGTTTTATAATGTTGCGTGACAAGGTTGGCAGACATAAGTACTCGGCCCGCTAGCTCAATTGAGCTCTCAAACAGAATTCCTTGACAGCCTAATCTATTCTCCCATTTACTTGCTTGTGCTTCCAAATCGTTGGGAGTAGCCCCTAGCATTAAATTATAAAGTATCCCTATACGGGCTCCTTTCTTATTGGCCTCGATAAGAGGCTTGGGAGACATGCATAATCTAGTTTTCGATAAATGATCGCGAATTTGCAAATACTTAAAAAAGTGTGTGGTTGGGAGATGATATTGTTCCCTCAGCTGGCTGAAAGATTTTATCCCATCCCCTACATGTAAGTCCCCTAGCGTAATTAAACCACTCTTTCATCACCACTATGCGATCCCAAAGAATACTAGGGAATAAGATCGGAGCAGTTAATGGAGTGTATCTAGAGACTTTTTCGATTTTGTATAGCTTTTTAATTGCCTTCCATACTTTATAAGCGGCAGCAACCACCTTAAATCTGGTGCGTTTATAATAATTCCAATCTATATTGAGAAAAAGGTGGTTCCTGGCTTCTGATCCAAGGAGTAGGGTATATATTGAAGGTTGCAATGCTGTATCCAAACGTCCTACCCCTGTAAGTAAGATGTTCATGTGTTGGAGCATACAAGCGTAATAATATAAAAGAAAATCCGGAACCGCCCAACCGCCAACCGCCCTTGGTAAAACCATGTATTTTTTTGTACGCCGTTCCTTTCCCCGAGACCACAAGAATTTCATGCAGACCGACTGTAGTTGTGCGATGTAAGCCGCAGGGATCTCTAATGGTACACAGCGATAGAAGTAAAGAATCTTAGGTAATACCATCATTTTTAGAATGTTACATCTACCGACTAACGTTAAATGGAGACATTCGGCCTGGTCCAGTTGTTTACGGATCCCAGTAAGCAGCCTCTGCCAATTAGATTGTACGGTGGCCGAGGCTCTGATTTGTACCCCTAGGTATGTTACCTCTGTTAGAACCCTGCAATCTTTAAAAGACTTGATGTTAACACATAAGATGTGAGTCTTAGCAGTGTTCAATTTATATCCAGATACCGACCCATATACTGCTGCTAGATGCTCGATCTCAGGCATCGCTACTGCGGGTTTTGGAGAAAGTACAGCAACATCATCAGCGTACGCAAGCACGCGATATTGTTGCTGACGTAACATTACTGGCGGGATCCGAAGGTTACTCTCCATCATCTTTAAAAATGGATCAATGTAGAGGGCAAATAAGAGGGGGAACACGGCCAACCTTGCCTTGTCCCCCTTTGTATTGAAACCGGTGCCGATTGCAGCCCCATTGCGTAGATCCGAGCACTTGGCTGTTGGTATAGTGTCTGTACAGATGTTATGTAATTTGGCCCGAACCCTCGAGACTTCATCACGTCCCATAAGAAAGCCCATGATACTTGATCAAAAGCCTTCTCGGCATCCAATAATATGAGGCTCAGTGCTACTTCCAAACCGTTTGCATAATCAATTAAAGCAATCACCCGGTTGACATGATCAGTTGTACCACGTTTGGGGATAAACTGTGCTGGTGCACAGAGACCATTGGAGATATCACTCCAGAAAGCCTTGCCGCCAGTATTTTCGAATATATTTTTCCATCAGTATTTAGTAATGAAATAGGCCGATATGAGGCTGGCTGATCTGTAGGTTTCCCCTTTTTTCTAAAAACCACAATGCTGGCCTCGTCCCACGTTTTAGGGTACAATCCTGTCTGCGCCAGCCTAAATGTGGCTAACATATCGTGTTTTAGAACTTGAAAGAAGGTCTTATACATCTCTAACGGAAGCTTGTCGGGGCCCGCTGCCTTGCCTGCTGGGAGTCCTTTAATTGCTGCTTCAAGTTCAGAGATCGTTATTGGGGCCTCTAACTTAGCTGCGATGTCACTGTCCAGGTCTTGCTCACAAAATTGCTCAAGCAGAAATGCGGCTTTACTACTATCGTAATCTTCTCTGGTATATAATCGAGAATAAAACTGTCTAATAACTTCCACTATTCCAGACTCACTCTCTATCACTTGCCCAGCTGTATCCTTGATGCTATTAATTCTTTGTGCGACTTCTCTCGTTCTCAGTTTCTGGGCCAGACACCTGCCGCTTGCCTCACCATACTCATACAGGAGCTGCCGTTTGATAGTATAAGTTTTTGCCGCCTCTTTGCTCCATTGATGGTTTATCTGTGCCTTACACCGAGCGACCTCCGCTACCGAGCCCTAAATTTCTCTACTCAAACGTATATCCTGTACTAACCGTTCTTCAGCCTCCCCTAAATTGCTATATAGCTGATGTAGCTGAGCTTGTAGTTGCTTCTGCACATATAAGCCATAACTAAGGACCTCCCCTCTGAAAGCGGTTTTAAACGAGTCCCACACTATCCACATCTCAGTGCTACCCCTGTTATGATTAAAAAACTCTACTATCCAGTCCATCATATACTCCTTAAATTTTATATCTAATAGCAGTTTACAATCAAAAGTAAATTCCCGGGGCTTACTAACTGGGCTGTTTGATACGATAGAGAGGACAACGGAGCCATGGTCCGACGTGACTCACGGAAATACCTGGATTTGTGCACCTGAGAGCATAACTTGTGGCACAAAGAAATAGTCGAGGCGCACCAGCATCTGATGGGGTGCCGAAAAGAAGGAGGTAGGACCAAGCATCAACCAAACCATGTGAGGTAAGAAGTGATTGTAATGACTTATATACCTTTGGTTTCCTGCCGACATACACAAAATCATCATTGCGCCATAAATCCGATTGAAGGTTTATATTTAAATCCCCACATATTATTACTGGGGTAGGCCACATTGCTAGCTCAACATTGAGATAATCTAGCACAGCTGACTCGTCGAGATTAGAACCATAAATGGAACATAGTGTACATTTAAAGGAGCCTATGGCACATTCTATAATTACCCATCTACCGACACTATCCTCCAACACCCGACCTGTGCCAGTAACATGTTTCTTGGCTAATATGGCAACCCCACGGGCCGTACAAGTATTCTTAGTGCTTGCTAAAACATTACAGCCGAATTCAGTCAAGATATTCCGTTTCGACCATGTTACATGCGTCTCTTGGAGACAAATGATATCACATCGCAGCCACAGCAGTTCCCTGGCCACCCGCTGTCTCTTATTAATGGCGTTAAGGCCCCTAACGTTCAATGTACCTAATCTTAACATTCTAGCTGCCATTCCTTAACTTCAAAAACCACAAATATTGTTCCACAACTACCTTGCATACCACACTTACAAATACAACAAAAACATGCGCTCATGACCTCTTTTTATTTTTAACCCCCTCCACCCAGACTGCATCCAGCAGACCCCACCCAGCCACCCACCCTTCCCTCCCCCCTCCCCTACCTCCCACAGCAGGGCGTAAGGACATAGTCCTCAGTGATAAGAGTGTGCGAGTGCCCCCTCCACAGAAAACCCACCAGACCGCCACTCACTTGGTGCCTTTTCCTATTCCTTTTTTTAAAAAAAACATAATAAAAATAACAATAGAGACAGGCAAGCCAAAACTGATATTAACCAAGCTTCCTTCTTGAATGTGCGGTTAAGAAGAGATCTCTATTGCAAGTAAACCTTTAATCAAAATCAAAATCCCAAAAACAAATGAGAAAAAAAGAAATGAAAACATTTTTAACCAGTCAATCTGGTTGCTTCAACTGCAGATGATCTCATTGTTCCACACCTAAACAAAATTTACACAGTATTAGTAAAGTATTTGATTATGCTGCAGAGCTAGGCTGAGGTCTTCAAATAAGTAGAGAAAAGATAAGTTCAGAAGTTCGAAAAATTGTAAGTTACTTCACCCCAGTCAACTGAACATGTTATATCGCCAAACTCTCATCATAGATATACAAAGTATTTTATCCCTTTAATTAGAGCTTCAAATGTTGACGTCCATGAGCTTCAAGTACTCTTGGGCCTTAATCTCAGATGTAAAGTGCTTGGTCTGCCCCTTATAAATCACTTTCAGCTTCGCTGGGTTTAAGAGAAACACTTGTGCCCCTTTCGCTTGAAATGGCGTGATCAGTTGCCGAAATTGCCATCTTTGCCTCACAGTGGTAGGACAGAAATCCGGACGAACGAAGAACTCACAACCATTGCCTGTGCGGCGTCTATCAGGGCGTGCTAAGTCGTATAATGCCTCTCTCAGGATAAAATTGTTAAGGCATATCAGTATCGCTCGTGGCTGTGCTTTTGGTCCACCCGCCGCACTGGCGTCTCCATACGTTTTTCGCTGAAAAAAAGGGAATCGATGTGCCCTAATAACCTCGTTCTCCCAGTGCCATTCGCGTAGCTCAGGGAAAGCTTCTGTAAACACCTCTATGATAAACTTACGGACATCTTTTCCTTCTTTTGATTCAGGTATACCTAAGACCCTTAAGTTATTACGCCTTGCGCGGTTTTCCAAGTCCGTCAATTTCCATTCTACGTCTGCAGTGGTTGACTGCAGAGTCTCTATAGCCGCCTGTTGCTTTACCAACGAATCCTCAGTGCCTGAAATGCGCTCCTCCGTCTCAGTAACTCTCGTGGTCAGTTCATTGAGGGTTTTAACCATTCGCCGCATCGTGTTTTGGAGCTTCCGAACTGCCCCCTGAGTGCGATGGCTTTCTGCTTTAGTCTCTGCACCGTGTGCCATGATGCTCTTATAGATGCTGTCGAGAGTGGCAGCATCCCCTTCAGTATCCACCTCATCTTGATTATGATCTTGTTCTTGCCCCCAGCTTTCCCCATTTTCCCCAGATCCCCAGGCGGGTTGCACAAGGGGGGACATTGCATATAGGAGTCTCTCTGCCTCTTGATTCTGTTTGACAGTTTCTTGATCATCAGCAGGACCCGTAGTCTGAGTGGGTGAATGCTCATATTCATCATTCTCCCCCGTGAGGTCACCTTCATCTTCCCCTTCTCCTGGCAGGCTCTTACAATTTTCCTCGGAGACAACTGATAAGTCAGTCATAGAGTAAAACTTGCCATCAGAAATGGCAGACTCCGAGTCACCCAGATCATCGTTTGCCTTTCGCTTGTCCCTGTTAGCCTCAGGCACTGCCTAATCCACTGCATTGGCAAGACACTCGGGGGAAGCTAAGTCATTCGTAACCGCAGGTGTGTTGATACCAGTGGTTTTAACCACCAAGCTAGTTTTCACATTAGCGGTGACGCCTTTCTTTAAAAAAATCGCATGCACTGTTTGGACTTTAGAGCCTTTCTCATTTCCTATCACGCTCGGCTCACCTTGATTAGCCACAAAGGGCGAGGCTCCTCCAGTTTCGCCTACGCCTCCAATGCTTTTGCTTCTCCCACCACGAGTGGCTGGTATACACTGTGAGGGCACAGGCGAGATCATAGCCCCAGCTTCAGCTCCGGTTATCGTACTCCCAGGATCGGGAGGATTCTGAACACTGGCGGCGTTCACTACGTTGTTATTTGCGTTATTGTTTGCGCCTCGAGCTCTCGAGCCTCTCCCCTTTGGGGCCTTGTTGCAGCCACCAAGCCCGATATCATGGCAAAGTATTGACGGAGAGTTTTCTTTCCCTTCCACCTCGGTTATTGGCAGCGCTGCCTGTCACTCAGCTGCTCTCTGGCACGCCCACGGCCGCAGCTGCGGCTGCTAAACCGCTGATCTCTGGAGAGCGGAGAGAACCACCCGGACTCCACGCTGCCCAGAGCCCGGCTGAATCAGGGAAGAAAACGAAGAAGCAAAGAGGACCTTTGACCCTGGTCCGATACCTCCTCTTTTGTTAGGGAGGGGTACAGTATGTATGCCCTGGAGTCTCAGAGACCCCTCTGAGAGAATCCACATCGTAAAGGGAGCCACACACAGCAGAGGTGTGGGACTGACACCATTTCCACGTTTTTTCCTCCTCTCCTGGTTATGTTTCCTTCACCCTTCCCCACCTCTTTCCCTCTTTCATTCTTTGTCTATCTCCCCTGCTCCTATCCTGTCCCCTGAATCTCTACCCTTGCCTGCTTTTTCCCTTACATATTTGTTTTTAATGCATGTAACTACGCTCCAGCAATTTGTAACTATGCTCTGAAACTGTGTAACTTGTAACTATGTAACTGGTAATTATGCTCTGAAACAATGGTCTTCCTCATGTAAAGCGCTCTGATACCTCTGGGTCTAGCCAGCGCTATATAAAACTTTTCAAATAAATAAAATAAAAATAAAATAAATACCTCCGTAACCTCAATCTCTCACCAGTCGGCACCCAGCGTTGCAACTTCAGCACGGCTTCAACGGGGGGTAAGCTGCTTCTTGGCTTCGTTTACGGTGGAAGAGGAGAGCACACACTCACACGGCCAGCGTCGCGGCTGCCATCTTGCCCTGATGATGTATTCTATACTGATTGAAGGTTAATGTTTTTTGTTTTATGTTCTTTTATTATGCTGGGCTTCTTCGCATTCAAAATCTTTTCCTGGTTAAATGCATGGACTGTGACATGAGTTAATTTAATATATTGTCCAATTGTTATGGAGAATTTGCTTGCTTCTCTCTAAAAAAGGGATTTTACCATAATTTGTGGCATTGTTAATTTTTATTGATTTGAGTTTCGTTTCTTGACCTCCAAGAAATACTTTTTTATGGTCTCCTCATGTAAAACAAATTTAGCAAATGTATTTTTGAGATTTCTATTTTTAGTAATATTATACAGAAAATGCTGCTGTCTCTGATTTTTGAAAATGTAGTGTCTTTTGCTCTAAGTCAGTTAATTAAATAATGGCTAGTAAGAAGGCTTTTTTTCTTAAACTTTGCACATACCACTCCACCTTTGCTTTTAGGCACAGGTACTTTACATTTATTATTAACTATTCAAGGGTATACGAGTTCGAAATTGGTACGGTTAGGGGTTTCAAAGGTGAAAGTGAGCAGGGATGTATTTAGATGCTGCACCTTTATTATTTTGATCCCTTTGTTTTTAGAATAATGGTGTAGAAGAAACAGATATTGTTTAAGAGATGGCCCAGAAGAGGAAGCAGTGTGTGGGGGCCACTTTTCCGAAGGAACAGGAAGATATGTTTGTGTTTTAAAAAAGAGATATTTATTAGTGCATCAGTTAAAGCTGTGAAATGTTTAAGTGGCCATTGTTACTTAGTTATATTTCTCCTATTATGCAATGAAGTGGGTATATTTTTTTATTTAGCATTTGAGCTTAGGTAATCTTGTTTGCTTTGTAACACAAAGGGTTAGAAAGAAACAGTAGTACAGGTACAGTGGCCCCAGGACCCAGAGGTATGAGGAAGGAACTTAACGTTATATTTGACTTATTACTATTTGTTTTGCTTGTCTGCATTAGGTTTTTATTGCATACTTGCTACTGTTTATTTGAGCCTTACATGAATGGCCTATGGGAATGGAAAATTAAAGTTGTGGAGAGAGTTTTGTTTGGCCTTAGAGATATGTTAGAGAAGGGGGTGTGGCTAGATGGGAGTTTATGTTTTTAAGAAAGGGTAATGCATATTACCCTTTTAGCAAGGCAGTAATTAACATTTGTGAAGCAGGTTAAGTAGCACTTGGGTCTAGGGACCAAAGGGGCACACTGCATTAGAATAGGGCCTGATATAAGTTTGTAGTGATGGGTATGGCGGAGAAGGGGTATAAAAGGCAAAGGAGGTAGCCTGTTAGTTGATATTGCAATTTTTATTAGTGCAACAAGTGTTGTTGCATTGGGTTCCAGCAGTGCAAGGGACTTACACTACCTTAATTGTGGGGAGCTGTAACTTTGGTTTATTAAATGTTTTGTTTGATTTATTGGCTATTTCATAATTTTAATGTGTATTGTGGTTTATGAGCTATAGAAAAAGTACTCCTAAAATGATGTAACAAGCCATGCCCCCTGTGCTCAGCCTTTTTCGTCCCGCACACCAAACCCTTGGCCTAGCTTTAAAATATTTTGCTTCAAGGGGGTTCAGATCCGAAAAGTTTGTAGACCTCCGGTTTAGAGAGTGGTATAGTGGAGTCAAGTACAGTATTTCTATTACCTCTGTTACTGTTCCGCAAAATGTCATTAGTGTTTTGATTTTAGCTTTTATTGCTAATGCTGGTGAAGTTTGTGGTTGCAGTATGCACAATGGTGTCTCGAATTGTTATTTGAGGGGGTTCTTGACACTTGCATTTGCTTTGTGATCAAAATTACATTGTTTTTCACTATAATGTTTCTAATAAGAATTCCATTCTTTTGTTTAGTTAGATTATAATAGTGTTCACTGCTTGATCCACTTGTGTCTGCCAATGGTAGAAGATAAATCACTTTATTTTCTTGCTAATATGTTTTGAAAGCACACTTGGTTATCATTGCTTTGATTGGTTTGATATATGGTTTGTCGCCATCTTATGAGTTTCCAAGAATTTCTTGAATGGAAAGCATTTGTAAAGAGAAAATAATTAAGAAGTACATATTTATAATTTTAAAGTGCTAGCCATTAAGCATTTTGGTCACTATAATAGCTTTTGAAAGTCCCAAAATCGTTCCTATGTTCATTACTGTATTTGTGATCTAATATTGTTTGGAAGTTTTTGAAAAGATATTCATTAGTTGTTTGCATTTAAAGTATGTGTGCAAAAATCTTGTAATAAGTAGCTTTGTAGGGTTATATAGCAAGTGTTGCATATATAATCTGTTGCATTTGCTTTATGTTACATTGTATGAATGTGGAATTTGTACTAATGTCGGTGATGTTTCTTAAAGATTGCTTATGCCTTTATTGATTACAAATAGTTCAAATATATTCTGAGCTATAAAATATTTGCTTATTATGTTATTTGTCTATTGTGTTTTTGTTTGTTTCTTTGGTTGAGTGATTATTTGGTCTGTTGTCTATGCTTTTTGTGTGCATATAAACTTTCTTGGGGAAACTGAGTGTGCTTGATGCAGAAGTATTTATTTTTATTTTTCGTATTTGTGCCAATATGGTCGTTTGTTAAAAGGAAAATTGTGTTGTTTGTAGAATTGTTTGTGATTTAGAAATTGTTATTGTTTCTAAGTGTATATTTGTATTAACCCCTTCGCCGCAGCGCTAATTTCGGCGTGGCGCTGAGGGGGTGGGGGTGAGCGCGCCGCCGCCATGCTCATGACAGAATCACGCCGACATGAGCCACGGGCAGCGTGTGCTCATGACGGCTTGGTTCCGCAATGGCCCTGCCCGCTCACTAATTCGCCTGCGGAATCAGTGCCGCGTGGGCGAAGCAGCCGCAGCATGATGGAATCACACCGTCATGAGCACACGCCGCCCATGGCTCATGACGGCATGGTTCCATCATGAGCATTCAAGAGGTTAATATTAGTGCTAATATGTGTATTACCTGTATGCGCTTTATAAAAGATTTTATTAGTTACCGTATCTGTATGTGTGTGTTTTACGTGTAAATATTTTTATCATACCAGTTTGTTCTGTTTTTCTTTTGAAACATAGGTGTGCAGCTTGAAGCATTTTTTTTAAAGTGTATTTATAAGTATGGAAGTTAGTTTAAAAACATTAAAATATTCATGTGGAAGTTTAAGCTTGTTTGCCAGTTGAATATATATCTATATACTAGCAGCCCGTCCCGACGTTGTCCAGGTATGAAATAGAATGTGTGTAATAGGCAAGGGAAATTTATTTTAAATCTCGCGGTAGAGAACATTTTTAGCATGAAGTGTCACAATATTTAGGCATGTGTGTGCAGATACTGTGTGTACCTCGGAGTAAGAAGTATTATCAGATGTCTCTAGTGTGTATGTACTCCACTTCCGTAGGTAAGTGTGTGTGAAAGTGCATTCAGTTGTAAATTTCGTGTCCCCGCTAGCACGCTGAATCGCGTCATTCCCCGCTTGAGGCCCGGCTCCAGTTTTGTTTGATGTTGTGCTTGTGGTGTAAAGTCGTTGATGCATAGAGTTGAGAGGGTGACAGAGCGCGCTGGAGACGCTGCGCGTGTGGGCAAGTTCAGTCAGTTCAAAGGTTAGTGTCCCAGCAGGTGCGGTTAGTCGCGTCATCCGCCGCCTGAGCCCGGCTCCAGCCCTGGTTGATGTTGTGCGCCTGGTGTCAATTTGTTAATGCAGAGAGTTGAGTGCGTGACAGCGCGCAGGAGACGCTGCAGTTAGTGTCCCCGCAGGCATGGTCCTTTATGCAGAGAGTTGACTGGCTGACAGCGCGCAGGATACTGTGCAGTTATTGTCCCCGCAGGCACGATCAGTCGCGTCTGCCCCCGCCTAAGCCCCAGCAATTGCCACGCTCATTGGTCACGCCCATTGCTCCCACGCAATTGCCGCACCCATTGGCCTTGGCCACGCCCCCGGCCCAACGCACACGTTTGTTTTCCACACGCCCTCAAGGTACGCTTTTTTGGGGGGGGATGTGCCGCGCGATTGTTGCTGGTTGTCGCGCCCATTGGCCACACCCCTTGCTGCCGCGCAATTGCAATTGCCGCGCCCATTGGTCTTGTTCACACCCCCAGCACACGCCCCCAGCACAACGCACACATTTAAGGAACGCTTTTTTTTTGTCATGCCGCGCCCCGCCCACGCCCACAAGGGACTCCTTTGCTGGTAAGGTCTTTTACCTTTCAAATGTATATGGTGGGCATCTGTATAGCCTATGTCCTTCTGCTGCAACTGCCCTTTCCAATGCTGTATTGGGTGTTGTGATTGGTGCTGTGGTTCCTGAGATTACCCGCCTCAAAGGTTTGGGCTCTCTCTTTATAATATTAGTATAGATGTATGAGAGAAGTTTCCCAGTGTTTGGTTGTTGCCACAGGAAAGAAGACTCGCACTCCACGGTGACTGTAACCAAGTTTCACTATACAGGCTGACGCGTTTCGAGTGAAAGCTCTTCTTCACAAGCCAAAGTTTCACCACAAGTGCCCACCATTATAATGTGTATTTACATGACATAAACATCACAACTGGTTACCATAGAAGCAATACTATCGTCACTGTTGCAGAAGACAGACTCACCCCACACGACCGGCACTTGCCGTCATCACTCCCTTCCCTCCCCCCACCCCAACAGGAACCTCCTCACTGTTTGTGAGAGCACTGTCAGTTTATTGGGTATGAGAAATGCATTGAGGGACACACGAAAGTCCTTGTGGATTAACAGGGATGTTTCCTTTCTTTTTCTTTTCGTTAAGTTATGTATTCTTTTTGGTATATATTTTAGGACCATTCCCTCTCTGTTTGGAAGCAACAAAAATATGTGGTTAAAAAAGGGCCACATGGCCACAATTGCGTGTTAACCTGACATTCAAACTGTGTTTTAAAATGTACCGTGAACTCACTTGAAGACAGGGGTAATTTACTTTTTGTCTTTCTACCCCCCCCCCCCCGTTTTTGCAAACAATGTATCAACTGCAAATGTAAGGATTAATTTATTTTATCTATTACAATTAAGTTGCTGTACATACACTGTCGGGTGTTTTGAACAAGAAGGCAGTGAGTCTGTCTTCTGCAACAGTGACAATAGTATTGCTTCTATGGTAACCAGTTGTGATGGTCCTACCTTTATGTCATGTAAATACACTTTATAATGGTGGGCACTTGTAGTAAAACTTTGGCTTGTGAAGAAGAGCTTTCGCTCGAAACGCGTCAGCCAGTAAAGTGAAACTGGGTTACAGTAACCGTGGAGTGCGAGTCTTTCTTTCCTGTGGGAACAACCAAACACGGGGAAACTTTTCTCGTATGCAGCCGGGATCCGGCACCCGGAACTTGCCCCGACCCCGATTGGAGCGGAGCCGGTCTCTACCAAGTACTATTTGGTAGGCATTGTTTACCCCTTGTATTGATATTACATTTGTCATGTCCCTGATGAGAACTAGCTTGTAGAATTTTATCCATTGTTATATATTGGTAAATATTTAACGTTATTGTTTTAATTTTGCATGCTATGTATGCGTGTGTTAATGTAGTGTCGTTTTTTTATCCTATTTTTAACTTCTATGTTTAATATGTAATAATATTTCTACTTACGTTTTGAAGGTTTTCTTTTCTTGAATAAAAAAGGGAAATGTTTAGAAAATTTGATTTTGTTTGTTGAATATAATTTACTTTTTTTTGCATATGAAAATGGTTGTTGTTATTTACGTTCACCATTACATTTTCTCATTAGGAATTTTCATCTAAGCATACTTTAGACAGTATATAGCTGTAAAAAAATCAGGTGTTACTGCCTTGTGCCTGAACAAGGAATTACAGTTTTAGTGCTATTAAACAATGGTTGCCCTTTTGTTCAGTGGCTCTGGGAATAATCATTACTCAAAATGATATTATTACACAGCCGTGCAGAATTGTTGAGCAAGCGTTTCTTTCTAAAGCTGACTTTTGAAACACTTCCGCAACTATGATAAGCAACAGTGTTCTGTGAACACTGTGTACAGAGGTGCAATGAGTACAGTGGGTATTGGGAGTTGAGTGTAGTATTTAAAGTCATCCCAAGAAAGTGTGCATAGTGTTTGAAGGTGCACGGTGCACTGTATTTAAAGTCTGTAAGATGAGTTTAGAAGTATATTAGAAACAGTGTGCAAAAGAGTGCAAGATGTGGACAGCTGTGACTGCGAACTGTTTTGAGAGTATGGATGTGTAGAGTCCCGGGCAATAATGTAAAAAGTACAGTATGTTTAATGGATACAGCATGTGTTGTAGTGTAGTTCCTATATTCCCAATAGGCTCTGCGCATTGGAATAATATATCCTGTAGATTTGATGTAGGACTGAGGTCTACTAGGTCTCTATCAAATATACTAGACTTAATTGTGAGTGCCAGCTAGCTCAGAGGTCACTAGAAACTTTCTTGAATAAACAAGAAGGGATTAGTCTCTGACAACCGCATAAACATGACAACTTTGTTTCCCAAGAATAAGAAATGTATCGCTAGAGTCACGGAAACAATAGATAGTTATTTCATTCAGTCAATCGTGCATGCTTCGTTTCACCAGAGGTGCAGAGAAATAGAGAGACAGACGTTTTCAATAAAAGGATTTATTGAACAGTCTTCTTTCTCATTCAGAGGAAATGAACTGCTACAATCGTAATACTGGTTGCAAAGTACAATGCGTACAGTACGAAGAGTATTATAAAATAATACTGTAAAAGCATGATATGTTTGCTAAGCCATAAAATACATAGAAAACATACATTAATAAATAAAGACTAAAAGTACTCAACTGGTGCTTCTAAAATACGCCTACCCCGGTGTACCTTACCTAGGTCTAGTACTGTGGTTCCCAAACTGTGCGCCGCGGCGCCCTGGTGCGCCGTTATCAGGAGCCAGGGGCGCCGCGCACGATGTGGGAAAGGAAGTGTGAAAGTCGCACTAAGAATGTGTCACTTTCGCCCCCTCGCCTCCGTGATGAATAGGTTGCTCTGCCCCTAGTCTCTGCCTTTCTGAAGCAGAGCATCACGGCGGCGGGGGGTGCACAAACAGCGCACACAGGACTCGGCTACAGACATAGCTGTGAGGCCCGCCTGCCAATGAAGATCCAGGCACTTCTTACTCAAAGGCAAAAAATGATGCCTGGCAGTTCTAACCATGTAAAAAGGCAATCAACTCTTTCAGCTGCTGATGAGCTGTGAAATAGTTGCTGGTCAGTGGCAGAAAGGAAGGTGTTGCAGCACAAGAGGGGGGGTCATGCTCCTTGTGGAGTCACGAGCACCTTTGGTTATTTAGATGCAAATAGCATTGAAAGAGTAAATGAAACTAATTTTTTCCCCCTCAATTTTTATATAGAGCAAACCCAACCCAAACATATTGGAGTGCTTTACATGAGCACCAATGACATTTCATAAGGACATGTTCCTTTTTTAGATATGGAGAGATTAAGTGGTTTGTCCAAGATCACAGGATGTTGAGGCAAAACCAGAATCAAACCTGATTCCTCAGTTCCAAAGTGGGTAGCTCTGACCTCAAGCTCCATCTTCTCCCCTCTTAATATCTATGTCATACATCTGTGGTTCCCAAATTGTGCGCCGCGGCAACCTGGTGCGCCGTGAAGGGAAGCCAGGGGCGCCGCGCCGCTGTGAAGGATGTGGGTCTGAAAAAAATATAGCATTATCCTCAAAATGCAGTGAAACTGCGAGCTGTCAATTTTGGAGCTGGAGAACCGGGTTCGACCCTTGACGTCAGCTCAGAATCCTGTGTCATTCTGGGCAAATCACTTAATCTCCCAGCGCCTACAAAAACAAAATACATGAATGTATCCTTGTGTAACATGTCTGGTGCTCTTCGGGTCGAGTTTACGCTATATAAATCTGCAGCAAAAAAAATAAAAAATCCAGCCAACCAAAACACAGAAAAAGGGTAAAACTTTTCAACTGTCAAATGACATTCACGAACGTTCCTATTATGACGGCTTTTTCAAATTCATGTGCAATGTTGTACCAAGTCCATTATCAGGCAGAAAAATCACAATATTGATGACATATATTTTGGATTCTTTAAATGGTAGAATCATTTAATGATTGGGAGAGAGAGAGGGTGTTTGTGCGCTGCTTAATAAACCTGTGGCAGTGTCCCCGTGTTCTCTCTGGGAGCACAGATACGCATAAAATGACTGTCTTTAACCTCCATTGGGTGGGTGGGTGCAGGGTCAGGGTCCTGGTGGAGAGTGTTGGGTGGGTGGGTGCAGGGTTAGGGGCCTGGTGGAGAGCGTAGGGTGGGTGCAGGGTCAGGGGTCTGGTGGAGAGCGTTGGGTGGGTGGGTGCGGAGTCAGGGGCCTGGTGGAGAGCGTTGGGTGGGTGGGTGCAGGGTCAGGGTCCTGGTGGAGAGCGTTGGGTGGGTGGGTGCAGGGTCAGGGTCCTGGTGGAGAGCGTTGGGTGGGTGGGTGCAGGGTCAGGGTCCTGGTGGAGAGCGTTGGGTGGGTGATGCGGGGTCAGGGGCCTGGTGGAGAGCATTGGGTGGGTGGGTGCAGGGTGGGGGCCTGGTGGAGAGCACAGGGTGGGTGAAGGGTGAGAGGCCTGGTGGAGAGCGTTGGGTGGGTGGGTGCGGGGTCAGGGTTCTGGTGGAGAGCGTTGGGTGGGTGGGGGGCCTGGTGGAGAGCATTGGGTGGGTGCAGGTTCAGGGGCCTGGTGGAGAGCATTGGGTGCGTGCACGGTGAGAGGCCTGGTGGAGAGCGTTGGGTGGGCGCCTTATGCCTTGATGCAGCCGCACTCTGCCAGCTTCTGTCTTTGCCTCACTCCTCGTTGAGGGGTCATCACTCGTGACTGCTGCATGTTGGAGAGTGTGAGGGGAGAAGGGTGCAAGGCAGAGGGGAGAAGGGTGGAAGGCAGAGGGGAGAAGGGTGCAAGGCAGAGGGGAGAAGGGTGCAAGGCAGAGGGGAGAAGGGTGCAAGGCAGAGGGGAGAAGGGTGCAAGGCAGAGGGGAGAAGGGTGCAAGGCAGAGGGAAGAAGGGTGCAAGGCAGAGGGTAGAATGGTGCAAGGCAGAGAGGAGAAGGGTGCCAGACAGCGAGGAGAAGGGTGCAAGGTAGTGAAGGGTGCAAGGAGGAGGGGAGAAGGGTGCATGGCAGAGGGGAGAAGGGTGCAACGGGCAAGGGGAGAAGGGTGCAATACAGGGGAGAAGGATGCAAGGCAGAGAGGAGAAGGGTGCAAGGCAGAGGGCAGAAGGGTGCAAGGCAGAGGGGAGAAGGGTGCAAGATAGAGAGAAGAAGGGTGCAAGGTGGAGAGGAGAAGGATGCAAGGCGGAGAGGAGAAGGGTGCAAGGCAGAGGGGTGAAGGGTGCAAGGCAGAGGGGAGAAGGGTACAAGGTAGAGAGGAGAAGGGTGCAAGGGGGAGGGGAGAAGGGTGCAAGGCAGAGGGGAGAAGGGTGCAAGGCAGAGGGGAGAAGGGTGCATGGCAGAGGGGAGAAGGGTGCAACGGGCAAGGGGAGAAGGGTGCAATACAGGGGAGAAGGATGCAAGGCAGAGAGGAGAAGGGTGCAAGGCAGAGGGCAGAAGGGTGCAAGGCAGAGGGCAGAAGGGTGCAAGGCAGAGGGGAGAAGGGTGCAAGGCAGAGGGGAGAAGGGTGCAAGGCAGAGGGGAGAAGGGTGCAAGGCAGAGGGGAGAAGGGTGCAAGGCAGAGGGGAGAAGGGTGCAAGGCAGAGGGGAGAAGGGTGCAAGGCAGAGGGGAGAAGGGTGCAAGGCAGAGGGGAGAAGGGTGCCAGCCAGAGAGGAGAAGGGTGCCAGCCAGAGAGGAGAAGGGTGCAAGGCAGAGAGGAGAAGGGTGCAAGGCAGAGAGGAGAAGGGTGCAAGGCAGAGAGGAGAAGGGTGCAAGGCAGAGAGGAGAAGGGTGCAAGGCAGAGAGGAGAAGGGTGCCAGGCAGTGGGGAGAAGGGTGCAAGGCAGAGGGGAGAAGGCTGCAAGGCAGTGGGGAGAAGGGTGCAAGGTAGAAAAGGGTGCAAGGCTGAGGTGAAGTAGGGTACAAGGGGAAGGGGGAGAAGGGTGCAAGGAGGAGGGGGAGAAGGGTGTAAGGCAGAGTGGGAGAAGGGTGTAAGGCAGAGGGGGAAAGGGTGCAAGGGGGATGGTGATGAAGTAAAAAATGTGCCCCCCCCCCGAAAACATTTCTGCGGATACCCATGATCAGAGCCCACCTCACGTAAACTTCTTGTAACGCCACAGAGATCCTTGAGCCTTTGTCTAGTCTGGTTACTTTTAGTGGGAGTGCTTTATACTACTCTATGTATGCATTGAGATGTACTTTACTTTATACTCCTCACGCTATTTCCAATTTTCAGTCTATTATGATTTTTATCAGGGACTGGATGAGCCACAACCATCTGAAGCTCAATCCGGACAAAACCGAGTTGGTGCTTACTGGTGGCTCCTCCAGTCCCTGGAACTCTTCCTTTTGGCCCCTCACTCTTGGTATCCCTCCCCTTCCTTCTTCTACGGTAAAAACTTTGGGTATAAAAATTAATCACCAGCTCACCCTTCACTCACAGGTTGCTGCTGTTGTCTCTTCTTGTTTTCTTATGCTTCGAACTATCCGTATTGTGTCCCGCTTCTTTTCCCCGTTGGCACTTAAACTCATTATGTCTGCCCTGGTCATCTCCCGGCTAGACTATGCCAATGCCCTTTACAACGGCATTCCGGCATACAGCCTCCGCAAACTTCAGCTGGTGCAGAACCAAGCAGCCCGGCTGGTGTATGGCCTTCCCCGGTCCCATCATTCTACACCTCTTTTGAAGGAACTACACTGGCTGCCTGTCCGGCAACGCTCACTTTTTAAGATGGGGTGCATGGTCTTTCAGGCAAGACAGGGATCTGCTCCGGCCTTCATTTCATCACTTTTAACCAACTACGTTCCCGTCAGACAACTTCGTTCGTCGGATCGGTCCCTACTTCAAGTCCCTCGTTTTACTAGGAAAAAATGGGGAGGTTCTAATTTCTCCTTCCTAGCTCCGGTATTCTGGAACTCCTTGCCGGACCACCTTCGAAGTTCTAAACAATATTCTGCCTTTCGCAAGGGCCTGAAAACCTTTTTGTTTACTCAGGCCTTCCCACTCTAAATGGTCCATTTACTAGGTTGTTGCAAGCCGTTAAAGCGCCAAGAAACCGCAATGGTGTACGATGCGCTATATAAGCTTTTTAAATTCAAATTCAAATTCATCTTTGTGATTGCAAATAAAGTTTTTTGACAGTGATGGCTACCCTCTGAATCCTTCATCCCGCCAAGGCTTGATTCTTCATGTAGACCAGTGGTTCCCAAAGGGTGGGCGGCGGCACGCCGGTGCGCGGGTAAAGACAATGGTGGGGAGCCACGGCCAACTGCCAATTAGGTCAAGGGAGCCACAGGTCAAAAAAGTTTGGGAACCACTGGTCTAGTACAAGGGAAGAAGTAAGTTAGGTGTAGCTTAGTTTCAGTATTCTTTGCCAAGAATCTAATTCAAGAATTCTCTATGGGTCTAATCAGCTCCGTACCTTGGTTTAGAATAAAGTATCTCTATCTCAGGACTCGATTTCCCAACAACCCGCAAGGGTAGCTTGGAAACACTGGAGCTGGATTTCCTGGCAAGAGAAAAGACAGCGTCTCTCTCAGTGCGTCTGCTCAGAGGGTCGGCTTCCTTCGGCACTTGCTGTAGCAGGACGTCGGGCAAGTAGGTAGTCGAACTGCTCCAAACGACCGTGTGTTTGCCTGGGCAAGTGTGGGCATATTTATACCTTGAAGGTGCCTGGTTTGACGTAAGGTTGGACATAATAACGTCATCAAAGACTAAGGGGCTCATTAGGATGGCGGACGGACTTGCGTCCGTCCGCCACCCTAGAGTAGGAGGGACCGTCCGCATGGGCTGCGGCGGTCCCTCCGTGCAAATTAGGATGTGACCGCCACCCTGGCGGTCACATCCTGGATATTTAACATTGCGGCGGGTGCAGCTTCAAGCTGCACCCGCCGCAATTTTAAAAAAGCATACATTGCATATGTATGCAGCAAGCAGCAGGCACCGCGCGGTGCCTGCCGCTTGCTGCATACATATGCAGGGGGGTACCATAGGTACCCCCCATGTGCACCCCCCACCCCCCCTTCACCCAGGGGGCCCGCAACGGGCCCCCGCAGTGAAGCTCCGTATGCTTTTACACGGCGGAATATCCGCCGCGTAAAAGCATTTCTTTCTGTGCATCCTAATATGGTGGACGGTGTCTGAGAGACACCGTCACCATATTACAGCTTTTCCGCCGCGGTTGTAAGCCAACCGTGGCGGAAAAGCTGCGGACGGAAACCAGGACCCACCAGCCATCCTAATGTGGCGGTGGGTCTTTGGTGGGTCCGCTGCGGTTTTTCCGCATCCTCCGGGCCGGCGGTGGATTCCGCCGGCCCAGAGGATGCGGAAAAACCGCCATCCTAATGAGCCCCTTAGTTCTTTGAAAACTCCATGAGTTCTTGGATAAATCAATATTCAAGCAAGGGGAAGTCCCTGACTGCTTAAGGCAGGTTTTTCCAAGAAATCCTTGTGGGTTTTCAGAACTAGTGGACGTAGCCATGCCGTATTTAGACTGCATAGGCTAAGTCTAAATATGGTTATGATTTCTATGCCTATATAAGGATAGGGTGATTTATACCTATATATGGGCATGAATCCGGAAAATTACACTAGGGTCCTAAATTCATATACAACACCCACTCCACTTTATTATGTTTAACATTACTAAATTATAAGCACTAAAACATATCTAAAGCATGTGTTAACAATCCCACCCAAAATACAAAAAATGCATTTGAAAAGGTTTGCACGCGAAAAAATGAGCATTTGACTGTACGCATATAAAAATAGTGTTTTCATATGAAGTATAACGCATGAAAGCATTAATACTAACTAAATCAATAATGAAATGTACATTCATGAAATGGCTCTGAATAACAGAAAAAAAGTCGAGACCATCCCATAGCAGAATAATATACTGTTTTGGTTTTGAGGACAAGGTTAAATATTGTCTCTAGGAAGTATTCAAAAGGAATTTCTTGTTCTCTAAGAATAGTTCTACGTTAAGCAGATTACTTTGTGCCAAACAAAAAAAAAAATTCTTTTAAGTTCTTTGAGAAAAGTCAAAATTAGCCGTAGAAAAAATAGAGTTCCAAAGGTTTACGGAAGGATTTTTATTAAAAATGAAGGCCAAATTCAGAGTTCATGGAACGCTGTGTGCAGATCTCAAAAGTTATTCTCGGTGTAAGGAGAAAACATCAAATCGTCTAGGTTGGCAAAGAAATCGTCTACCACAGTAGGTGAAAGTGGAACTACTTCATTAAGTAGATCAATTGTGCACAGATGAGAAGCATCTCTGTCAGCATCAGCCGCGTTAGCAGTGTTCAAATCAGATGGTACCTGTGTGCCTGTTGATCCGCGTATCTAACCTCCTGTTGGATTCGCTGGTGAGATCTCAATGAATGCCGTCATCAGGATTGGTAGCTGTTGGGGGCAACACAACACGTGAGCTGTTACCGGACCCAGTAATGCGTCTGCATCCGTTGGCGCAACCGATGGTAGTGTTAGACAAACATCTAACATGCATTCCTCTCCACAAAGCAGGCATCGTAGAACAGGTAAGATGCAATCTTGCCAGATTGGTCTGAATGAAAGAAACCATGTGGTATTCAGATCTCTTAAACGAGCCAAGCCAAGAATCTGTGTAATTATGTCACGGTACCGCATAGCCAGTAGGGCGTCCATGGTAGTCTGGGCTTCGTTGGTGACTGGACTTGCCATATCGGAGCAGGAGAAACAAAAATAGAATTCGTGCTACGGGTCCCAAAATGATAGGCAAACCACCAAACACAAAGTGCACAAAATTTGGAAAAATGCCGAGGACTGCTGCAAATGGTGCTAACAGACCAGAAAAAATCGTCTTATATACATGTGCAATACCGTTGGTATCAGACATGTTTAAGATTTGACCTAACATTTCTGCGAAATGTACTGGGCAGTTTGTTGATAATAATGCATGTAAAGTCCTTGCAACTTGCAGATCATACATTTCTCTAGACGAGGTCAGTGGCACAGTTTTTTACAAAAGAATGGCTTTCATTCTGCTTAAAGTATCAATTTGTATAGAAGAGATATTCAATGCTGTCCCCCTGTCTGTCTTGCTTTTTGGATACAATACTTGCATACAACAAGTGACCCTGGCTGACACACTAACTAGATACGCTTTTCCTGGCAACATGCCACAACAGCTGTGATCATTGAGCATAAAGTAGCTGCCATTGGAAAGCTACCTGAAAATTGGATCTATCACTCTTGCTGGTGAACCGTGCAGGTGGCAAGAGAGGTTATTTGAAGAACCCTCACAGGCTCCGTGTAAATTAATACCTTCGCATAAAAGTGTACCGCTTAGTGAGGTTTTACAATTTTTATTACTAAGAAACACTTCCTTTCCCCCACTCCAACATTTGTGTGTGTATGGTAAATTCCAGGTTGACTTAATGTATCCTTTACCCAACCTTTCATACCGGCCCTCTGGTATGCGTTTTAAGCAATACTGAAACTGGAAAATCGTCACTGGTATCGTGATGGTGCCATGTATTATCCATTCCACGACTGGTTTCTCAGAAACAGTTAATGGTAATCTTTCCAGTTTTTCAATGCTCAGCACTGTATAGTCTGCTCCTCTTTGTGCCAAAGAGATTTGTTTATTTGTAAGGTTAAAGACAGTAAACAATGACGTGGTGTTGATTAGACGCCATGGCATGTAGCCTGAATACAGATTTTGTAATGTCCAGCCCAGCAGCATTACAGAACGTAATTGAGACTGGCCATGTTGTAACATTAGCAAGTCCTGCTCTATTATGTCAATGGCAGATGATACAATGCTGTCCAAAGAATAAATTCTGGAGGACAGAGTCGTTAATCCATTGTTCACTACAGAGAGAGCTTTCTCTAAATTAATACTATCAATTTCTCGTGTTCTTTCGGCAGTTTCCATTTGCGTGACGTTCCATGCTTCATTGTAAGCAGAGTACATACCGGCTTATATGAAACATTTTTGATGGCTTCTTTAAGTAAAGTTAAGTGTTGTTTAATTTCTGGAAGTGTGGATTTCTGTAGCCACTCAAGGCATAGTTTTCCTACACTGTATGTTGTAACTATCCCTGGATGTTGTCTCTGGGAATATCTTGGATCTGGCCTGGTTACTTTGAACCCTTTTGTTTTGTTCAGGACTCTATCTTGACAGTTATTTGTGTCTGTGGGCCTGATTAACCATTTTTTTCCAATCAGGATTAGTTCTGTTCTGTTGTAAAATCTGTTTTACGTCTATCTCCTCATCTGCAGTGCCATTAATGTCAGGTGTGGCTTTAGGTATGGAAGGTTCGTTTAACTCTTTTATCTTAGCCAAGCCAAGACAAGATGTTTGTTGAACAGTGTCATTTAAAAACATTATTTGTTCTGGGATAATGCAGGCTCTGAATAAGGCTTCTAAACCTTGCACCTGCCAGTCTTTTGTGCCCCAGAGAGTTTTTGTCTCAATGTTGTCTTTCCAAAAGTTAAAACCTAATGTAGACCGCTGAACATAAAAGTTTGCAGAATATATGTGTTTAGTATTGGTCAGCATGTTTTTCATTCCTGTCTTATTCTCATTTTTTAAATAAAATGTTTCTGCATTTGTGACATTAAAACCTGAGAAGTATGGAAACGTTTCATAAAATGTTTTTGAGCTGCCCGTTGGCGGCGTTGGACAATGTTCCCATTGATTATAAGTAAAAACATTTCTAGGGTTTGCAGATTTGTGCAAATAATGGTGACCATAATGATTAAAACAATACATTTGTTCATAATCTGATGAACCTTCTAAGTATTCATGCTTAGTGAATTTAGCTGATATTTCTAAATCTGTCATCATATTACTAACATTTTCAAAGTCCCAATCATCAGAAAATGTGCTGGGTGAGACAAAGTCACTCAAAGAAACCTTAAACTGATGTGGAATCTTCAACAGTTCCAACGGGCCATAAATGTCATAATCAGTTGTGTCCAATGCTATACCACCAGGTATAGGAACGGCTGTGATGTTCACTGATGACAGGTCTCTTCGTTCACGATGAGATGATTTGTGAGGTTTCAGGAGCAAGTTGATGTTCTTACTTGCTGTGTCCATTGTACTGTATTTTCCATCTATCATCTGTCCCATACTTACAACAAGAATGAGCCAAAGTAGGCGAAAAAGCACACCTGAAACCATCCAAAATTCAACCCATGGTGAAAACAGATATGTATTTTCAAGTTGATGAAAGAGTTCTGTTATTTTTTCTTTGAATTTTTTTTAACTGGAGTAGTTTCAGGTTCACTGGGATCCTCAGAAAATGTGTCAAAGTTGATTAAATAGCCAGAGGCAGTTCTGTCAATTGTTGGGATTGCATCCGGATTTCTCGGAACCGCTGGGCTGTTTCTTCCTTTGTCATATTAGTATAGTCAGAGGCTATACCATTGTAGACAGGTGTTTCTTGACGAACTTGTATTTGGGTTTCAAGAGGTACAAGTTCCATGGCTTTGTTGCATAGTCCTTCTTTTCTTACTGCAGGTTTATCAAAGGTGATAAGTCTTTCAGTTTGAACCTCTTGGATTGTAGCAAGATTTGGTTGTCTGCTACATCTTGGGAGTCCACTGGGCCTACTACTTATTATCGGCCACATGATGTGGTTTGAACAGGTCGAAGGACATGATTCTGTTCTCCCTTTTTCCAGCAAGGGGCGGTAGTAACACTGATATTGTTCCATGGATTGCTAAGACAGATACTAGTTTTCTGTAAGAAGGCCCAAATTCCTTCTTCACCGCGATCTTTTCCCTGATTAGATCCCCAATCTTTGGAATCCAGACAGGTCTTGCTGGCACAGGTGGTTTTTCTTCAGTGGTCGTTGGCTTTTGTGTTGTGGTACTCAGTCTTCTTCTTGTTTCATTTAAGTCATGTAAAACAGCCAAATGGTCTTTGATATCAAAGGGTTTTTGTTCCACCACTGAAGTTTGACAATCAAGATCCTGGATGAGCATTCTAGTACCAAATAGTAATTCATATGGAGTGATTCCCCCCAGAGAATTTCTTGGCAGATTATTAAGACTACGTTGGACACCTATTAGATGTTTGACCCGCCCGTCACCCAAGCCTAATACCCTAGCTGTTATAGATTGCGTTATGTCACTTTTTTTTGTTCCCCTACCGTATTTCCCTCAGGATGGAATGGACTTGTGTACTGCAATGTAACACCCAAGCTAGCCATGGCCTCCTTGTAAGCTCGAGAGCTAAACGCAGGACCCTGGTCAGAATGTAGCGTGCCGATTGCGTATGTGCCAATAAAGA
This sequence comes from Lissotriton helveticus, assembly GCF_964261635.1. NCBI lineage: Eukaryota > Metazoa > Chordata > Amphibia > Caudata > Salamandridae > Lissotriton > Lissotriton helveticus. The sequence continues at coordinate 993,488,452 of NC_136057.1, forward strand.
CTCGCAAATCTGTTATAACAGTTCGGGCATCAGCCGAGTGCCGAGGCCACATCCAAATGAATCTTGTGCACGAATACACCGTGACCATGATATATTTATAGTTGCCATCCCTTTGTAAGGGACCACAGTGGTCCAGGTAAACGCACGCTAATGGTTTATCTGAAATTAGAAGGGGCGTCTGCGTAGGTCGTTTCACTGTAGAAACTCTCATTTTTTGGCAGATTTCACATTCTAGAACATAGTTTCTAGCTTGTTTCCTCATTCGCGGCCACCAATATCTCTGTTTTAATAACGATACTGTGGCAGAAACTCCTGCGTGTGCAGAGGCTAGTCATTCATGTGCCTCTAAGATTAGTCCTAACCTATGTTCCATGTTTGGGATTGCCCTATCCCCCACTCCAGGGATTCGAGCAAAAGGAACATTATTTGCATCAGTTATATACGAGTACTTTACTGGAAAGCCTTTTGGGAGTGTTTTACCACTGTCTTTTACTGAGGCAGTGACAGCTTGCATTTTGTCGCTTTCTATTTTTGTTTTTGAACAAGTGATTGCAGCTACGGAAGCCGTTTGCGCAGCTGCCATTGCGGCCTCATTAGCCGAAGAATTCCCTGCAACGTGAACGTCATCACGTTGATGACTCAGTGTATGAATCACGTGAGTCTTTTGTAGTTCTTTTTGTAATAGAACTACTTGTTCCCAAAGCATTTTATGCTTAATTGTGCCACCTTTTGCATCTTTGAAACCGTTTTGAAACCAGTTCTGCAGATATTCATTGTAAGACTGAACGCAGTAATACGAATCACACACTATGAGTGTGGGGAATTCGCGATCGGTATTTTCAAGCGCCATCTTGAAAGCCTGTAGTTCAGCTCGCTGAGCTGTACAGTCTCCGAATGATTGAGTTTTAGAGACCATAGGTCGAAATTTACCTTTGCGCCAGTGACCTTTAACAATCGCGCAGGCAGCACTATATGCTTGTTTACCCCCAATTGCGGGTTGTGCTGATCCGTCTGTATAGATTATACAACCGTAATGTTCTAGAGGCAGAATTTCGGTCGGCAGAGGACATTCTTGTTCGTATTGGAGAAATTCTTGTGTCTTCAAGTATGGGTCAAAAACGTATTCAACGTCTGTTGCAGCAAGAGAGTTAACCCATTGTATCCATCTCAGATGTAAAGCTTTAGCATTTGGAATGCTCGCTTTTGTCACTGCCTCTAAAGCAGGTACAAGTGTAACGATCATTATGCGTTTACCCTGCGCTAGAGCTCTCTCTTTTGCTACTGCAGTTTGAACAGCTGTCAGAATCATTTCTGTAGAAGTGAATTTAATTTCAGCTTGTGTGTACAAATTTGTTTTGTACGCTATTGGTACCTTTTCACCTTCATTAAAGGTCAGGTATGTGAATCCGCATCTCCATGGGATGATTCGGATTACAAGATTGCACACATTGTCGCGTGTCTGTAACTGTGTTTTTGCTAACATGTCTGGTTGTACTGAACGCAAAATTTCTGTGTGTTCTTGAGTCCAATTAGTTTGTTTGAAATCAGGTTTGATTTGTTCGTAGAGTGGTCTAACCCTTTCTGCGTAATTTAGAACATAAGTTCTACCACAATTCAGGAAACCTAGAATTGACTGTAAGTTTTTCAGCGTTTTTGGAGGATGAAGCAGCGCACATTTCTCTAGAAAGTTGGCTGCCAGGCTGTTACCTTCACTTGATAACTCGTATCCTAAGAATAGGACATTGAGGTGGGCAATTCGTGGTTTCTTAAAATTGAACTTGTACCCTTCAGAAGCAAACCCAAGAATTATGGTGTTCACTCTTTTCAAGTGCACGTCCAAATCGTCTGTAAGATAGATGTCATCGACATAAGATAATGCCCCATTATCATACGTTTGTAGTAACTCTGTTACTCTGGCTGAGAATAAACCTGGACTATTCTTGAATCCCTGAGGGAGACGGCAAAATTGTCGCTGTGTCCCCATGATGCAGAAAGCTGTCAAATACCTACGTTCTGGTGCAGTGTTTTGACAGCAGAAACCATTAGAAATATCTAATGAGGTTTTATACTTTTTACGCACAATGTTATTCATTAGTGCTGCACTGTGTGCATTTTGTACTGCAAAAGTTTAGAAACAAGAGTTTAAGTGTCTGTGGTCCAAAACTAGACGATATGTATTGTCTGGCTTGGAGACAGGAAACAAAAGATTGTCCATAGATGAGGTGCATGTTTCAATCACCCTTTGGTATTCAAGTTGATCTAAGGTCTCCCTGGCTTGTTTTTTAGCTTCTTGCTTAACTGGATACTGCCTTTGTGCAGTAGGTTGATTTTTTAACTGGATTTTATGATGAAGCGAGTCCTCATCCCATCCTACGTGATTTTTGTATAATGCTGGAGCCTGAGCTAAAGTTCATTTCCTGGCATAGGTGTATTTTTTATGAATTGGAATGTGATTAGAGAAGGCTGGCATAATTATCTCTTCGTCATGTGGGCACTCCCTGACAAACTCAGATGGCCAGTCTTGTTCAGCTAGAAGAATGTCATAACCCTTAGATAGCTTCTCCCAAAAGAGTGCCTTTATTTTACTAGTTATGTCCCCCTCCATCCGGAGTGTTACTTCATATAACTTATGGGGTACACTGACCCCGGTGTCGTCAGTTCCAACTTGAATGCATACATTCAAGTCCAATGTCTCCAGATGATCCTTCAGGATCTTGCGAGCTATGGTGACCTCTGCTGCGCTGTCTAGCATTGTCTGGGCCCACTCCCTGTTCTTGAGTTGTGTCCTCAAGATCCTCGACATGTCTGATCTTTAGACTTGCTACCTTCTTCTTGGTGAACTAAGTTTTCTTATTATTTGGAACGTGCTGTTCGTCTTTCGACTTCATGCATTCTTTTTGTTCTGATCGTCCTCTTCTTTTGGATTTCGCGAGGAAGTCTGAAAGGTACGAGAGGAACATGTATCAATATCTTGACATCTATCAGGTTTTCTCAAATTATCCCTATTTCTAAGGTTATATCTCTTTTCAGAGAGCTCCTGTTGAGGAGACCTTCCTCTGGACTGGGAACGCTTCTCGTTAGGAAGTGTCTGTTTGGTGTTTTCCCACTTCTTCTTAGGAGTAGTGAGATTATTTTTAATAAAAACTTTTTCACGATTTTCAGTTAGTTGGGGTTTTACTGGTTTCCCACCCAAACTATCTCTACCTAGTTCTTCATACGATTTTTCAATAATTCTGGCAAGTTCATATGGTTGCTCAGTAATATCTGTTTCTTTTAGCGGATAGCCACAGATGCTGCTTCACCTTTAATGTTGGCTAATAGTATAGCCGAGACCTGTTTGAAATCTTTCAGTAATTTCATACCAAGATTTAAGGCCGGTTCTGGACCGTATTCATTTTGAATCTGTCTCAGAACGTCTGGTATTACCGCCATAAAAGGAACACCATGTGTTTTTTGTGTAGATGGAAGCAAAGACTGTACCCCAAGTGTAACAGTCCTCCACGTGTGGTGCAATCCCCATTGGTAAACAGATTGTTAGAATCCTGTGTTTCTCATGAGGTGTACTATCGGGAAATACTGCCTCTATTTGAGTAATTTTTTTAGCTAACCAGAACGGAATTTGTTCCCGTTTTGTGGGCAATTTACTGATTACTGACTGTATAGTTTGTGGTGTAATTTTGTTTGTGTTCCCCGGATGAGGGGTGCGCTGTGGAATTCTTATAGTAGGTTGGACTGTTAAAGTCCGCATGACATATTGAACCAATTGTCTATGTATTTTAATTAGCTGTTTTAGTTGAGCTAACAGTTCTGGACCTGTTATTCTTTCAATGTCAGGATGTGGTGGATAGCTGGCTAATACCGGCCATGTTGCTCCTGGTCTACCTAGTGGACCGAGCCTGGTAATGTGATTTTGATGTTGTAGGGTGCCATTAAACCAGAGCTGATGCTCTTGGTAAGTTAGTGGAATTTCAACGTCCTCGAATGAAACGTATTCCGCTGGAGGTTCCTCTATTTTATAGTAGTGGAACTCGTGTGCTACTGGATTTGCTGCAGGAAACAGAATCCATGAATAGAATACCTCTGTCTGACGATATTCATGTGCCTCTATTACAAAGATTACTTTACCACCTATTTATGATACCCCATTTTATATAAGTTTTATAGTGATTGTTTTCCTTATATTTACCGGGATGAGTATAGCATCTGGGTCATTTTGTTGGAGATTTATGTTGTCTAAAACTACCCGAGCTGCTGCTACATCTCTCTCTCTTTTGTCATCACTCTCTGACATTTTGTTGACGAAAAGTTTGCAGAGCAAGTTTCAAGGAAACAAAGATTAGGTGCACAATATTTTTAAACACTGTATCCATCAGCGTTGAACAAACCAAAAACTAATATATAGGATTTTCGTCCTACTCAGTTATGGCAGATATTATATCCTTTTACCCACTCCAAACGTCTTTTGGAGTGTTTTACGGGGAAAAAAGGGGTCTGTGTGAAAAGCACGACTGACTTACTCTAGTATCGAGCGTTAAATTATCGCCTTGCCAAACGTTGGATGCCATGTAGTGTAGTTCATATATTCCCAATAGGCTCTGCGCATTGGAATACTATATACTATAGATTTGACGTAGAACTGAGGTCTACTAGGTCTCTATCGAATATACTAGACTTAATTGTGAGTGTCAGCTAGCTCAGAGGTCACTAGAAACTTTCTTAAATAATCAAGAAGGGATTAGTCTCCGACAACCGCATAAAAATGACAACTTTGTTTCCCTAGAATAAGAAATGTATCTCTAGAGTCGCGGAAACAATAGATAGTTATTTCACTCAGTCAATCGTGCATGCTTTGTTTCACTAGAGGTGCAGAGAAATAGAGAGATGGGCGTTTTCAATAAAAGGATTTATTGAACAATCTTCTTTCTCATGCAGAGGAAATGAACTGCTACAATCGTAATACAATGCGTACAGTACGAAGAGTATTATAAAATAATACTTTGAAAGCATGATATGGTTTCTAATCCATAAAATACATAGAATACATTCATTAATAAATAAAGACTAAAAGTACTCAACTGGTGCTTCTAAAATAAGCCTACACCGGTGTACCTAACCTACGTCTAGTACAAGGGAAGAAGTAAGTGAGGTGTAGCTTAGTTTCAGTATTCTTTGCCAAGAATCTAATCCAAGAATTCTCTAAGGGTCTAATCAGCTCCTGATTAGACCCTTAGAGAGGTGTGGGATTGAGTACACGGGGATCTCGCACTCATACTACTTGTTTTATCTTTTTACCTTCAAAGTTGTGACTTTATTTAGCACATGCAGACAGAAGGTTGTATAATACCCTCTGTTGAACAGATACAGGCATAGCAAGTAGGGGTCTACGATTCCATGCTGTATTAGGGCAGGCCATTGTTTGTTTAATATGTATTGAGTGGGGGGGCGGCCTGTATAAACCCTTCTTTCCTTTCCCCCTAAGGCTCCTAGTAGTTGAGAGTATTGTGAACGGCAGCCTAGCCGTGAGGGCCAAAGAACGTTCTAAATAGGTCCCAGTTGGGACGCACAAGAGTGAGGAGCAGTCTTCCTTACTCCTTAATTTTATTTGTGGTGTCTTGGGTGGGCTCAGCAGCAACAGCGCCTTGTTACCTAGAGGGTCTTAATGAGCGAATTTCTGCCTTGCATTCACAGATGACCATGTAGCATCTATTTTGGCAGGACCATCCCTATTACCAGATACTCCCTTGGGAGGGTCAACTACGGTCCGGGACCGATGGGAGAAATTGTCCACACTGAGAAAACGACAAATCAGGATGGAGCATTGATGACTGAATATCTAAGGGCCGGGGCAGCACCAGCCAGCCTTCTGGTTAGGTTGGAACCCAAAATATTTCTGGAGGATAAGCGGTTCCGGGTGGGCTGGAGTTACATAGCGAACAAGTGCACCCGGGACTGGCTTATCCTGATAATCAATACAGCCAAGCGACTTAGTGAGGAGTTACTCACAGAAATATTGGATCTGGAAACTAGTATAAAGAATGACACCACAATACTAGATGCCAAGGAACAACTAGCCAGGATCCAAACTGATCTGGGAGAATACCAAGCATACATGGTTAACCAGAAAATAAAGGGCTTAAAACGCAATCTTGACAGATTCAGTCACAAGTGGGCCTTCCCATACACAGAGGATCATTATTACCAACAAGCAGTTAATCAGAATACAGTACCTCCACGGGGGAGGGGTGGGCGATACCCTGGTAGAAGAGCCCCGCATAATTGGGCATTTGACAACACAAGAAGCGAAGATGAGTAACAAACTGGGCAACCCCCACAGGGTAACACTCGAGTGAGGTTTAATCCCCAAGTCAGTACAGACCAAGACCTGGGTGCCCTCTTTAGGGCTTTTTTAGGACAAAATCCACCAGACCAGACAGGGGCCAACTCGAGAGGAAGAGACAGGGGCTGAGGACGTCACACTCCCAATTTGACTTGGCAAATGTACTCCCCCAGAATCACCCGGAGCAGGGGACGAACGCCAATATAAACCCCATTGATAATATTGTGGTCAATCTATCGCATTACACACTTACGGAAAGTGAAAATGCAGTTCTGAACAAAGGTTTGGGGTACGTCTCGACACCTAAACATGACAGCTTTCAGTTCAGGGGTGAATTCAATGGAGTAATGCGCAAGATTAAACTTAGAAAATTCTTCGAAGGGAAGGAACTGACACCGACCACCTCTTTTTGCACGAATTTACAGCGACCCTCAAACTTCACGCCCCTTAATCATCAAGTAGGCCCGGAAGTGACGGTCTTTGAGCATAAGGTCCTTAAAGATATCAGTGACCTCGAATACAAACAACAAACAATGAGACACAGCAATATGTCCAAAGCAGATTGGATGGCTATCAAATCTCTACAGGACAACGGCTCCATCACCATCAAACCCGCCGATAGGGGCGGGGCGGTGGTGGTGATGAATACCACGGACTATGAGAGCAAAATTAACAGACTCCTTGGAGTCAGAGAACACTATAAACCGCTTACCAGAGATCCCACCGAAGAGTTACAGACCATCATACACTCCATGGTAGCGGCAGCCAGGGAAAAGAAATGGCTGACAGCCAAAGAAGCAGATTTCCTGATTAATCCATCGCCCAGGGTACCGGCATTTTACATCGTGCCAAAAATACATAAAGCACAACGGCCCCCCCCCTGGGCGGCCGATAGTCTCAGGCATCAATTCAGTACTGGAACCTCTTTCCCAATTCTCGGATTTCTTTCTCCGTGAATGTGTAGTATCGCAACCATCCTATGTACAGGACACCACAGACATACTTAGACACCTACAGACAGTGACTTATGATCCTGGTGAACAATTTCTAGTGACGATAGACATCGAGTCACTTTACTCGAACATCCCCCAGGAGGCAATGCTGGTGGCAGCAGCTCGCTCCTTGGGGGCATGTGAGTGGTTTTACGATACTGCACCAACATTTGTACTACAGTGCATCGAAATTGCGCTGACGCGTGGTTTCTTCGCGTACAAAGATCAGCTGTACCCCCAAACATCTGGAACCTCGATGGGGGCAACTTTTGCCCCCAGTTTGGCCTGTATTTATGTTGGCCAGTTCGAAACCAACTACATTTACCATACATCTAATCTCTTCCAGGGGAACATTGTCCTCTGGAAGAGATACATTGATGACATTTTGTGTATTTGGAAGGGTACCGAAAGTGAACTGGAAAAATTCTTGACGTGGCTAAACAGTCTTGACAGATGTCTTAGATTCACATGGAATGTGGATCGGCATAAAGCCACATATTTGGACTTAGACATACAAGCCGCAGATAACAAGTTTATAACGACGGTCCATCAGAAGCCGACCGACAAAAACTCGTTGTTGCATTACAAGTCCTTTCATCCCAGAGCCCTCCGGGACCATCTCCCGGTGGGACAATTTTTGAGGTACCGCAGAAATTGTACGACGACAGGAAGCTTTCTGGAACAAACTGAGGAACTAGCTAGTAAACTGACCTCAAGAGCCTATCCACAGGAGGTAGTGAAACACGCATGTAAGCAGGCCCTCAACACTCCAAGGGAAGCTTTACTGGAAAGACACACCAGAGAACAGAAGGAATGTATCCCGGTGGTCACCACTTTTGGCCCCTGCTCCACGAAAATCTGCCAGATAATCAGGAAGCACTGGCATCTGCTGAGTACCACCACCATGCAAATGCCGCAACCCAGATTCGCCTTCAAACGGTCGTCCAGTCTCAGGGACCGCTTGGTCCACACACGACCGGTGTTGCCGTTGAAAGACTCTGGCATCCCCCCTGGACACTACCCCTGTGGGGGCTGCACGGTATGTGCACTCACTACTAAATCTAAAGTGATTACACGATCCAATGGAAGACCTGGCATCTTAACAGTTTTAGTAACTGTAATTCCACCAACGTTATTTACAGACTCACATGCCCGTGCGGGATGCACTATATAGGTCTCATGACAAGAAAGATCAAAATTAGGATCCAGGAACCTCTGAGCACACTTAAAGCAGCCAAACTAACAACCAAACCGGTGCAACACTTCACCACACAAAAACATCAACTCAGGGACCTACGATGGCTCGTGATTGAGAGGGTGATGGGAGACCAGTTTAATATGGAGAACAGACTCCTCAGGAAAGAGGCACGCTGGATCTACGAAGAGGGCACTGACCGTCAGGGTCTCAATGACGTGATTGAGTGGAACAGAATAGCTGCCATCTAGTCCTCGTTAACATATCATGCATACATAGGGAAAAGCTGAAAGGAAACACAAAGTGCTATATCCCCAACTAAAGCCCTGGGGGGGTGTATTGGTTTCCTAAGAGAGACAGTCACTCTCTGGCTATGTACTAGCTTCAATAAAGGTGTATCAATAATTATGCAAGCACCAGTACCAGCTTACATACACCTAAACATTTTTGCCCTTTTTTTAAAAGAATACAGGAAGGGCCACTTCAGAATAGGGATGTGCTAGGCATATAGATACATTGCTAAATAGCCCTTGAAATAAACACATGATTAGGCCTGTTAATAAAATGTTTCGCAATTACAGGTGTGCAGTATAATGAAATAACTAGATTTTGCAATTAACTAAACTCCGTTCTAAGATGGCCGCAACTCGGCTGGCAAGCGCCGAGTCCGTCTACCATGTAACATTGGGAGTGGGCGGTACCATAGACGCAGGTATCACGGGACCGGGCTCCCCGTTTACACTGTGCTATATCCTTGACTAGAGCCCTGGGGTTACGTATTGGTTTTCAAAGAGAGACAGTCACGCACTAGCTATGTACCAGCTTCAACAAAGGTACATCAACAATTATGCAAGCACCAGTACTAGCTTACATAGACCTATACATTTTTTCCTTTTTTCAAAAAAAGCAGGAAGGGAAACTTCAGAATAGGTATGTGCGAGTCATATAGATACATTGCTAAATAGTCCTTGAAATCTACACACGATTTGGTCTGTGAATAATTTTTTTCGCAATTACAGGTGTGCGATATAACGAAATAACAAGATTTTGCAATTAACTAAACCCCGCTCTAAGATGGCCGCCACTCGGCTGGCAAGCGCCTAGTCCGTCTACCACGTAGCATGTGGAGTGGGTGGTTTTATAGACGCAGGTATCACGTGATCGGGCTTTCCTTCTACAAAATACAAACACCGGAGAGACTTTGACAATGGCGGGTGAGCGGAGGCCAGTCCTGCACGTAAACCGGTAAGGAGACCAACCTCTAAGACGGGAGGGCCTCGGAGGAGGTTTCTCAGGCTTTGGGACATAACAGAATAGAGGCCGACAAAACAGGTTAGCAGGAGGGTGCTCACTGCCTACACGCGCCTCGTCTCACGGGAGGGGGGGGACGCGGCGTGAAAATGTTTTTTAACCGGAGGGTGACATCCCCGTGACTGCAAACAAAACGGATGACGGGGTATATCAATTGAAGGCACCCCATCGGGGTATAGGAGCTGAGCATAGCGCGACGGAAACATAAGGGCTCATAGAAAATAGCGTTCTGGGCACATATGCAGGAGTAAACCATGAGCATTTTCGATGTTTGGGGGACGTGAACACTTCATTGATTGTGTTTTCCCCCTCTTTGTAGACACTCACCAGAAGGCGGTTCACGGAACCCACTCTAAGTTAGAGGGTCCAACTTTCCCTGATTCTTCTACGGGGGCCCGGTAGGCGTGAGTTCAGAAAGCCACCTGGTAATGTATGAATGATATACAGGATGCTGCGTGCACAGTTGCTGTTGAGTGTTCCCAGAGAGACACAGTGATAAATGGTTGTATGTGTTTTTATCCCGTGCACAACCACAGGTACAATAAATGGAGAATCAAGACGTGCAGAATTCACGCTGACCCAAAAACCCTGATGAAATTGCCGGTAAAGGAAACTTGGCGATGAAACATGTTGGTTTTTTAAAATAGGGCGAGCACACAGCACGGAATAAAGTTGGATTAGCCAGTGTAGCTTAGCTCTTTTTATGGTGGTGGGACCAGATCTCAAACATATGAGTTTGGCATACCACAGTGGGTCACTTACACATAACACACACAGGTTTTTCTTTTTCTGCACTGTTTATATCCCCGTTATGTTATAGGTTGGCAGATACTGATGATGAGAACGTGAGGATACAGACGAGTACCCGCCTGTAAAATCCTCCCCGGGTGTTGCTCCCGTGAGGCTCTGCCAACTTCCCTCCCCCTTTTTTTGAAGGTTTCACCCTCCTAGAAAGGTATAGTGAGGTGTGGGATTGAGTACACGGGGATCTCGCACACATACTACTTGTTTTATCTTTTTACCTTCATTCAACGCAAAGTAGAAGAACATTTAGCAGACTCCAACACCTATGCTGAGCTAAAAGGGAATCCTACGAATGAGTATGCGAAAAAGTTGACAGAATTGGTTGACCAAGCAAGAGTTAAAGGTACCATCAACGACAAAACGAAGAACTTTTTGATCAAAGAGAATCCGAGTAGTCCCATGTTTTACATGATCCCGAAGATACACAAAAACTTATGGGACCCTCCACTACGTCCCATTGTATCCACAAGGAATAGCATCCATGAATCTACTGGTCAATTTATTGATAAATACATGCAGCCCACGGTACAAAACATGGCAACTTACATTAAAGATTCGACAGACTTCTTGAAGAGACTAGGTCTCTTGGAAATTGATGAGGACGAAGATCTAATACTATGCACAGCAGACGTCAAGGCGTTGTATACTTCGATACCCCATGGAGCTGGGATAGAAGCAATGGAACAAGCAATTCTAACCACCGAACATAGTGAGCAGATGCAAGTCTTTTTGATGGAGTTGGTAATTTTTACGCTCTATCATAGTTACTTTAAAGTGAACAACAAGTGGTACCAACAACTGGTGGGAACTTCAATGGGCAATTGTGCCGCCCCGGTATATGCCAACCTATACATGAAGGCATATGAGGAACAGTTTATCTTGAATAATCCTACTTGGACCAACAATTTGAAAATGATAGTTCGTTATATTGATGACGTCTTCATTATTTGGAAGAACACAGAGGAATCACTCCAACAGGCGCTAAATGAATTGAATGAGAAGAACGAGAGAATAGAACTTACTTGGGAAATGTCAAGAGTTTCTATTACCTTCTTAGATGTCAAAGTGAAGTTGCAGCAGGGTAAAATAGAAACGGAGATGTACAGAAAACCAACTGACAGAAACAATACTGTCCACTTTCAAAGTTTTCACCAGGACTCCCTAAAAACCCATTTACCAACATCCCAAATTATGAGGGCAAAAAGAATCACCTCTGAGACTGAGAAAGTAAAAGGCACATTGGAAACGATGGGTGAAAGATTTCGTAAGAGAGGATACCCGACAACTTTGATCAATAAATCCATCGATAAGGTTCAAAACATCTCCAGAGCAGAACTTTTAAAAACCCGCATCAAACCAAAACAAGAAAGAATGACGATAGTGTCTAAATATTCCACGATGAGTCATAAATACAAGCAGATAATATGGACACATTGGAACATTCTACGTGCGGAAAGTGACTTTGATAAAAGTTTTGAACATCAGCCAATTTTCGCATTCACTAGAGGTAAGAATCTAGGAGAGATGCTTAAACAAAAGAAACCGAAAGTAGAGACACACCGTGGCACTAGACCTTGTCTGCAATGCGGGCATTGCAACAACATCATTAGGGGTAACGTAATTACACATCCCATGAAAGGTCATCAGATCAAGCTCCGTGTAACCGCGACCTGCGACACAGCTAACGCAATCTACATGTTGAAATGTCCTTGCGGCAAGGTTTACGTAGGTAAAACCACCCGCAAGATAAAAATAAGACTAAATGAGCACAAATCGAACATTAGGACTGGTAACATCAAGTCAGCAGTAGCAGCTCATTTTAAGGAAGCAAAACATAATGTGTCTCAACTGCAGTTCGCAATTTTGGAAGTAATTGAGAAAACTGAAGGACGGGATAATAACAGATTCCTTTTGCAACGCGAGAACAGCTGGATGTACCTGTTGAACTCGCATAAGCCTTTTGGACTGAACGATCGTGTGGAATTCACATGCTATTTGTGAACTTGGGGTAATAACACTGATATACGCATTCTGCATTCCCTGCAGGATGGGATGCATGAGTCATCCAGGATTCATTACATAGAGAAAGAGCAGGGTCACTGCTCAGTTACATTTTATTTGTATGTTTTCTTATATTTATCATACTTTATCATGTGTTACAATTTGCATAATATGGGTACCGTTTTGTTCATTCTTTTATTTTATTTTCATTGTTTCACACATTTTTTTCTTAAAAGCCAGTCCAAAGACTTTATTATCCGTATTGCCGCATACACGAACACATAGCAATAGCGAGGATTCGGCCGTGCCCATTGGCTGTGGCCCCGACCATGTGATCGGGAGCGCAACCAATGAGAGCGGAGGACACACAAACGCTCACAAGAAAGATTGTTCAATAAGCAGTAAGAGGACGGGTATGGCGCTTATGCCGGCACCATCCACTACAGAAGAGTGAGTAGTCAGAAGAAGACACGAGTAACGAGTACAAAGTGAGTAATTAGGCATATAAAAACAGTTAGTAGGAAGCAGAGCTTTAAAGGTTTTTAAGCTTAAGCGTCTGTTTGACATTGAGGGATGCTCTTCGCTTTTTTGAATAGCGGTATGTTGGCTTTAATGAATAGCATGAGGACAACGTTAAACGTGCAGTTGCACTGGCGTTTTTGATTTTATTTTAGCACACAGCACGCCATGTTACCCGGGGGGGATATCAAACGTTTGAGCTTGTTTGTTTTTGCATGTCACCGTGTAAACATTGAAATTGATGTTTGTTTGCATTTGTTATATCAATTACGACATTTATTGACACAGAACATTATTATGCCTTGTTTTCAGCTCATATGGTCCCAGATGAAGGTCTTAACGACCGAAATGCATTGGATTGACCAAATGTAATGATATGTACTACAGAACGTTTCAAATTGAAGGAAAAGGAAATAACATGAAATAAACCATGAATATGAACTTTTAAGCTTACAAGTGAATTTTGTGAGGAACACTGGGCAATCCCCAGTAGGATTATATAGCAGTGCAACAAAGGATGCCTCCACCTCTTCTGAGGAAGGCACTACTTTATGTTCACTTACACATAACACACACAGGTTTTTCTTTTTCTGCACTGTTTATATCCCCGTTATGTTATAGGTTGGCAGATACTGATGATGAGAACGTGAGGATACAGACGAGTACCCGCCTGTAAAATCCTCCCCGGGTGTTGCTCCCGTGAGGCTCTGCCAACTTCCCTCCCCCTTTTTTTGAAGGTTTCACCCTCCTAGAAAGGTATAGTGAGGTGTGGGATTGAGTACACGGGGATCTCGCACACATACTACTTGTTTTATCTTTTTACCTTCATTGTTGTGACTTTATTTAGCACATGCAGACAGAAGGTTGTATAATACCCTCAGTTGAACAGATACAGGCATAGCAAGTAGAGGTCTACGATTACATACTGTATTAGGGCAGGCCATTGTTTGTTTAATATGTATTGAGTGGGGGGCGGCCTGTATAAACCCTTCTTTCCTTTCCCCCTAAGGCTCCTAGTAGTTGAGTCTAATCAGCTCCTTGCTTTGGTTTAGAATGAAGGAGGTCTGGTATCTCTCTCTCCGTACTCGATTTTCCAACAACCCGCAAGGGTAGCTTGGAAACACTGGAGCTGGATTTCTCGGCAAAAGAAAAGACAGCGTCTCTCTCAGTGCGTCTGCTGGAGGGTCGGCTTCCTTCGGCACTTGCTGTGGCAGGGCACAGGGCAAGTAGATAGTCGAACAGCTCCAAACCACTGTGTGTTTGCTTGGGCAAGTGTGGGCATATTTATACCTTGAAGGTGCCTGGCTTGACGTAAGGTTGGACATAATAATGTCATCAAAGACTTAGTTCTTTGAAAACTCCATGAGTTCTTGGATAAATCAATATTCAAGCAAGGGGAAGTCCCTGACTGCTGAAGGCGGGTTTTTCCGAGAAATCGTTGTGGATTTTCGGAACTAGTGGAAATAGCCATGCCGTATTTGGACTGCATAGGCTAAGTCTAAATATGGTTATGATTTCTATGCCTATATAAGGATAGGGTGATTTATACCTATATATGGGCATGAATTGGGAAAATTACACTAGGGTCCAAAATTCATATACAACAGTGTAGTGCATATAGCGTCTCACTACGATGTCGGTCGGAAAACATTCTGACCGATTCATTGTTGGAAGCGTTTCCGACTGACTCGGGTTCGGGGAGTCCCACCGACCGATTATGTTTCTGAATACCGTTCGGTCAGACTCCCATTGACTTCAATGAGAACCTGTGTTCCGACCGACAAGACAGACGCCCATTGAAAAAAGGAGTGGATGCGGAAAACTATTGCACCCTGTGGCAGTTTAACCCATGGTGCCTGCCACACTGTGCAAGGTTGTAAAGAGGGGTGCAATGGGTACCCCCACTCACCCCAACCGGAGGCCTCCCGGTGAAGGGGGGCCTGCTACGAGCCCCCAAAGTCAGTTTCATGTCAGACAGACCAATTCGGAAAGGCTGTCGGAATGCGGCATCATAATACGCCTGTCGGAAATGCAGTCCATAGACCTGTACGCTTTGGCTCCGACCGACTTGGATCATAATAGGTCGGTCAGAAATATCTCCCAGTCGGTCAGAAACATAGGTTACGACACGGGTTATGAAAATCCGAATCCCCTTTGGAGCCTTTCCAACAGACATAGTAATCAGCCCCATAGTGTGTAGGATGTTGTAGTGTGGTGTATAATTTAAGTGGGTGGCTGTAATGTGTACTGTATTTACAGTATGTGTACTGGACAAAGTGATTACCTTGTGCAGTGGGTAGTTATAATTGTGTAGAGTAAAGTGCAGTGGTGTATAGTGGTGCAGTGTATAGTGAAGCGGTGGATAATGCTGTGTTGTAGATTAGTGTTGTATAGTAGAATGCAGTGGGATAGAGTGGTGCATAATAATACAGTAGTGCAGAGTAGAATATAGTGTCATAGAGTACGGTGACAGAGTGGAATGCTGAAGAGTAGAATGCAGTGGTATAGAATGTTGTATTGCAGAGTAGCGTGGCACAGAATACAGTGGTGCATAGTGCAGTGTTACAGAGCAGAGTGGAGTGGCATAGTGTATATAGTGGAGTGGCGTTGAATACAGTGGTGCATTGGCATAGACTGTTGTAAAGTATAGTGATGCATAGTGCAGAGCTATTGAATTGTGCGGAGTTGAATGTGGCATCGCACAATGTCGTGGTATATATTAGAGTGGTGTGCAGTGGTATAGAGGGTAGTGGAGGAGAGCAGTATAGAGTGCAGTTGTGTATAGTAGGGTGGTGTAGAATGGCAGAGTGCAGTGATGTAGAGTTGTTTTGAGTTCAGTTGCGTAGAGTGGAATGATATAGAGTAGACTGGTAAGGAGTGCATTTGCATAGAGTGCAGTATTGCAGAGTATAGTGGTGTATAGTGCAGTGGCATAAAGTGGAGTGTCATAGAGTATATTGTTTTAGAGTACAGTTAAGTGGCGTGAAGTGGTGCCGGGTACAGCGGAATAGAGTAAAGTGGTATAGGCTGCCACAGAAAGGCTGCCACAGAAAGGCTGGTGCTATCAGATAAGATTTCATTAGTGTATACCCTAAGCAAGGTTAGCACCAGTGATCACTTTAGTAAATGAAGCTGGACGTGTCTGTTTATAAGGCATTTACATGAGTAATACCAAACAGAAGATGCAATGCCTTTGTCACTATGGCAATATTATTAGTCATAAGGCTGCCCAATACCTATACACATATTTTCTTCTGAAATACACACATTTTATTTTTGATATAAATATATTAATTCAGAGAAGCAAAGGCTTACGATTTAGGAGAGAGGGGTGCACACTCTCACTGGTAGCTGGAATGCTACCTGTAGCTGACCAACTACTAAATGGAGAAGCATGACCTCTATGGTTCATAATAATTACGGCCACTGGAATTATGCAATAGAGCAGATGCTGCCTGTTTTGCATAATTAGGAATTTGCTGCACTTGCCACATAATCCATTGTCTGTTGTCTATTGTGCAATTTTAACAAAAAGAATAGTTTCTAGCTTAAATGGATTAACAGTTATTAAAATGGTTGCAACATGTTCGCTGATTGAGATTGATCCTTCACAATAACACTGGTTATCTTTCTGTTGTTTTTTTTATTTGGTTGTTAAACTAGTACAAATGAGGTGAAATGTTTGCTTAGGCAGCATTACTATGTGTTAAAATGATTAAGAAATACTATATTAAAATGCACAGCATTATTTGATTTCTTTTGTCGCATACTTTTGTCAATATTGCTGCTTAAAGTGCTGCTTCCTTTCTGCCTAATTCCAGTGGCTATGAAAATAATCCTTACACAGAAATTGATATTTTACATAGCTTTGCAGAACTGTTGAGGAGGGCTCACTTTCTAAAGTTGACTTTTGAAACACTCCCTCGACTATGATAGGCAGCAATGTTTTGTGAATAGTGTGTACAGAGGTTTAATGAATACAGCGGGCATAGGGTGTTGAGTGTAGTATTTAAAGTTGTCCTAACAAAGTGTGCATAGTGTCTGCAGAGTGAACTGCATTAAAAGTGCAAAAGAGGAGCTTACAAGTATATTGTGAACAGTGTGCAAATGAGTGCAAGATGTCAACAGCTTCCGTGACTGTTAACTGTTTTGAGTGTATGGATTTGTAGAGGGTCTGATAGTAAGGTCAAAAGTACAGTATGTGTAATGGATACAGCATGTGTAGTGGGTGTGGAGTTCTGGACTTTTTGGTTCCGTCCAGAGGTGTCAGGGATAACACCCGAAGACCCCGGAGTTCCACCTGTCTCGGTGCACAAACAAACAGAAACACGGGCTTCTCGATGGTGGCGTCAAAGACCAAAGGTTTATTACTGCAGGGACACAGAAGTCACAGAAACTACACATGGGCAGTATCTAGGAGCCTGTTCAATTTGTACAAAGAGGGTTGTTCCTTATATACTAAATATTCTGCTCGGGGCAAATTCTTTACATGTTACCATAGTTCTAAACATTCGTGTCTTAAACAATAAATATTTGGCGTTGCACAGGAATCGTCAACAGTATCTGATGTCAAAACATTACGAATGAGGGATTCCCACTAGTCCATCATAATCCCATGTCAATTCTTCATTCAAGACCCGGACCGCCTCATCGTAAATTTCGTTACCTCCCCCTAATAAAGGCCCAGAAGGAAAGGAGCAGAGCCAGGTGCAGAAGATAGAAAGACAGGATAAGAAATGTTTGTGGGTCGTAAATGGGCACGGTTACCAGCTTCGGCCGCCTAATCATGATCAGGCCAACGAACACAAGAACCAGTATAGCAGGACTGGCCTCAGGCTGGGGAGGCAGTTCTTGCCGAGTCATGCTGCCACAGCGTTGCTGGCCTAAGGTGCACGTGTCACTCGCAAGGTGAATCGCCGGCTAAAGCCTACGTGTCCTTAAATGAAAAGAGGTCATTGTGTGTCCATTGACTATGTGAGGGCAAGGAATACAAAATGGCTTCCGTGTCCTAAGATGGATGCCATGGGTAGGACAGAAATGTGTTGGTAACAGGAGTGCTCTTGCTCGTAGCATAGCGAAAACACCAGGATATACTAAATGGATCATTTGCGGTTCACTGATACCGAAATTATGTATTTACGACAATGTTTACAAACACGAGTAAAATCGTCACGGAACCTCAGACCCTCCTTTTGCCCTTACATAGGCAATTACTCAGTCTATATCAGAGTCAGAATCTAATTCTATGCTCATTAGGTCAGTGACATGTTGTTGTATCATCATCCTGTCTCGTGCCTTTTCTCCTAATGCAGGTGGTTTTCTGAAACAGGTTGCAGCACAGAGACTACACAGAGCGGGACCACATTGGATAATAAGACAGCACGAGAACAGAAATACTAGGATGACACCAATGACCATCAGAACCTTCCATCCCCACGCTGATACCAGAGTCCAAAACCACTCCATGAAGGACCAGTTTCCCTTATCTACGTGTATAGAGTCGGAAATCTTGTGTAGCTTAGAGATTGCTTCATAGACTGTTGGAGCATTATTTGGAATAAAGACACAGCAGCTCGATTGGATCATTCTGCATACCCCACCTCGATCTGCAAGTATTACGTCTAGAACCATACGGTTCTGCAACGTCATGAGACGATCCGCCTGAAGCTCAGCTGTTAAGTTACTAAGGGCACCAGCAGTTTCTGTAATAGTAGATTCAACTACCCGTGTTAGTTGACGTAGATTTCTACTATTGGCCATAGGCCCCCAAAACGGAAGGAAACCTTTGAAAAAGTCTCCAGCTTCTTGACCAGCGGTATCTTCCTTGCTGAAGACACCTCTTGCTACTCTGGTTTTGTGATAATCTGCAGAAGCAGTGTATGTTGGAGGTAACAATCGAGCAATATAACATGAACCTGAGAAGTCAGCAGGCAGCCATGTATATGCTCTGTCCTGACAGATGAAGTAGGTACCCCTAGCAGTCAGAAAGGCAGGGAAGGGTTAGACGGAAATACGTAAGTCTCAACGCACTCACTCCTCCCTAGCTGAGCTCTCGGATTTCTCCCATTTCCTTGCAAACAGACTTGACCTCGGTGAGGCACGACCCAAACTGAAGTGGAGCTTTTACGCTTGCTTTCTCCCAAACTAAGGCGATACTCTGTAGAGTTCCAACTCAAATACACCCGTAATTCATCTCTAGGGTAAGATGGAGTATTATTGACGTCTTTAATCATATCAATAATTCCCTGGACTAAAGCTTTGTTGGCTGAGTTGTATTTAGTGGACCGTGGTGGACGCGGAGGATAGGTCTCAAGGGCATATGAAAAAATGGTCTGAAAGGCCTGAAATGATCCATTGTAACTAAAAGGCAAGACTAAATAGGGAATGCCTTTATCCATAGTGTGAGGTATCAAGCCACACACCCAGCAGTCTGTAGTATTAACTACCAGTTGGTGTTGATGCAAGAGCTGTACAAATGTATTGTTAATAAATTCTGAGCGTCGAGCTTGTTCGTGTTCAGGAAATGAGTGAAAAGAATGCATAGAAGAAACCGTAGAAGTAGTAGGATCAAGGGGAGGTACTGTAGTTACTGGCATAAAAATCAAATGTACACCAAAGATGATTCCACCCACCAACGTTATCAAAACAATTAAAAATGTAACTGCACATTGCATTAGAAAGCATTTGCTGTGAAGTATTCGGTACAGTCTATTTCTGCGAACATAAATTACATTTTCTCGTTGCAGCTCAGGAAGCTCCATCTTCTACGACCGTTCGCGACCACTGATGATGTGTACGTAGATGAAAATGCCTCTATCAGCCCTGGGAGTTCCCAGAACTAACAGAAAGATCGACCTTGTGTCTGACCCCCGCAGATTCAACTAGGCACACAGCCACGACCCTACGGCTACCCAGACGGCAAGGCAATTTTAAAACAAAAAGAAACAATACAAAGTATTAGCAAACTTCCTGGCTGGAGGCAATGTATAGCAAATTCAAATCTGAAAATAGGCAGTTTCCTGCTTTATTTGTCCATATTGCGAGAACGTAAGTTGTATCTCAGTTTTGCAGGAGCTGTCTGATCTGGAAACAATGTATTTTCAGCTGACGTTGCAATGTTCACGTTCGCAGATGGCAAATGTTCTTTTGGTGCAGATGGCAAATTTTCATTGGGTGTGGATGACAAATGTTCAGGGTTCAAAAGAGCAGTTTCAGGAGGAGAGTCAGAATTTGGTGAATCCGTGATCAGTTCTGCATCGCTGAAAGGTATGAACCTGGGGATTTGTTCCGTTTCAGAGGCACCGATTCCTTTCTTTACCCAGTTGTCGTAAGGAAGTGGCAGAGGCACACGTTTAGCATGTGTCGTATGGATCCAGTTTTTCCTTCCGGCCACACGAATAGCAGTTCTCGTTGCTAGTAGGACTTGGAAAGGGCCAATGAATCTGGGCTGAAGATTTTTCGTTCTTGCAAAATTTTTGATGACCACCTGATCACCCGGTTTCAGCTGATGGCCTGGACTCTCCGGTGGCTTTGGCAATGCATCGAAAACCTGTTGGTGAATAAGACTCAATTTAGCAGTCAAGTCGAAAAGGTAATCAATTAACATTGGGTATTCCAGCTGCTTGAATTCTTTTGGTCTAGGTACCCCCCAAATATTTGCAGGACGACCAAAAACTATTTCATAAGGACTAAGCCCTACTCTAGAATGTACGGTTGCTCTTGTTGATAGCAAAGCCAAAGGCAATGCGTCTGGCCAGGACAAACCCGTGGATGCTTGTATCTTAGCAAGTTTCAGTTTAAGGGTGCCATTGTAACCCTCGACTAAACCCGCGGACTGGGGATGATTCGCACTATGAAACTTCTGTCTAATCCCTAGGCCGGCACACACACTCTGCATAACTTTCCCTACGAACTCACTTCCGTTATCTGACCATACAATCCGTGGCATTCCGTATCTGGGGAAGTATTCTTTAAGAAGAATTTTGGCAGTGGATAAGGCAGTATTGTCCTTTAGCGGGTATGCTTCGATCCATTTGGAGAAAGCACAAACTACCACTAGGACGTATTTCAGGTTATTATAACGATCCATGTGAATGAAGTCTAGCTGGATCACTTCAAAGGGGCAGGAAGGAGGAGCGAAGTGACCTGCAGGTGTGGGGATTCCCTTGCCAGGATTATGCATCAAGCATACCATACAATTTCTCACCACTCTCTCTGCACATTTACTAATCCCATCATTCTTCCAGACCGGAGCCAACATCTTACAAATCCCTTTTGAACTGATGTGCGCTGTTCCATGTGCCATCGTTACTACTGCAAGCACATACGCATCAGGCAACATCCAACGCTGTTGTTCCGACAAATCAATCCAACACCCACTCGAGTCCAATTTACCCGTGCTCTCTTTCCATGCAAGCTTTTCCTCCTCAGTCGCCTCTTTCTGAATTTCCTTCACGCTTTCCACTGTGTCCTCACACATTCCAGACTCAGAAATCCATCTTGCAGACGTTGCAACATACATTCGGCTCATCATATTTCTAGCTGTCTGTTTTGCAGTCTCATCGGCAAAAGCATTCCCACGACCAACATCATCCGTGATTGCTTTATGAGCACTGCATTTCACAATCGCAACTTCAGTCGGTAAGGTTAGAGATTCCAACAAGTCATTAACTAGCTGACCATGTTGAATCTTAGTCCCATGGGACGTAATGAAACCTCTCTCTTTCCACAAACGGCCAAAACTATGGGCCACGCCGAACGCGTACTGACTATCTGTGAACACATTCACTCTCTTTCCCTTAGCTAAAACGCACGCTCTTGTTAGCGCGATCAATTCTGCAGCCTGGGCAGAATTCTGACTCACTCTTGCAGTCTCCACAATCGTACTCAAAGTCGTTACTGCATAAGCAGCAGTCACATCACCATTCTCCAATTTGAAGCAAGACCCGTCAACATACAACGTGCCATCTGGATCTGATAACGGAGTGTCTTTTAGATCGATTCGTCCTTTTGTTTCTTCCTCAGTTTTGAAATAACAGTCGTGTGGTTCGGAATCACTCGACTCTTGGCTAGTCGGCAACAATGTTGCTGGATTCAATACATTGCATCTCTTGATCTGAATATGACTAGCTAATAGTGTCAGTTCATAACCTGATAATCTAGCACTGGTAAGGTGTTGCGTCTTGGTTCGGTTCATGAGTGTATCCACAGCATGAGGAACCATAACTACTAGCATGTTGTTCATTACTAAACCAGCAGATTGTCGAATGGAAGCTGCAGCTGCGGCTGTAGCTCTCAAGCAACTAGGCAACGCTCTGGCTACCGGATCTAACGTTGATGAGAAATACGCACAAGGGCGTTGTTTATCACCAAATTTCTGCGTCAAAACACTCAATGCACAACCTTCTCTCTCGTGGACATAGAGCGTGAATGGCTTACTGTAGTCGGGTGTACCCAATACAGGTGCTGAACACAGTGCATTTCGTAACTCAGAAAAACTCTGCTGACATTCGGCAGACCATGGTACCGGACTCGGAACACCTTTCCCAGTCAAGGCTACCAATGGTTTTGCTAAAAGAGAAAAATTTGGGATCCATTGCCTACAATATGAGGTAATACCTAAAAAGGCACGTACTTCTCTCTGCGTGCTAGGAACATTCATCTGTGTAATTGCTTTTATTCTCTCTGGGGTCAACTTCCTTCCCTCCTTTGACAAGAGATGACCTAGGTAGGTCACTTCTTGGCAGCAGTATTGCATTTTTGAAGGTGACACCTTGTGATTCAAATCTGACAAGTGATGCAATAAAGAAATCGTAGCTGTTTTGCAAGTTTCCTTGTCATCAGCAGCCACTAGAAGATCATCGACATATTGTATTAAAGCAGAACCAAGAGGAAGTACGAAGGAATCTAACTGGCTTTTTAATGCTTGACTGTAAATGGATGGGCTTTCACAATAGCCTTGTGGAGCGCGTTTAAACCTAAAGCTTCGTCCTCCTAGAGAGAAACCGAAGATATCTCTGCTTTCTTCGGCTATCGGAATGCTGAAAAAGGCATTTTTCAAGTCGACAACCGAAAACCATGCTGCTGTAGCAGGAATCAACGTTAACAATGCAGTAATGTCTGGTACCACAGGAAACTGTGGGATCACAATTTTATTAACCTCTCTAAGATCAATTACAAACCTATATACTGGAGGTTTTGTAGGGTCAGTTCGTTTCAAAATAGGCAGTACAGGACTATTACAGACATTACCTCTAGTTTCTTCTATAACGTCTTTCTCAATCAGATCATGCACTATCAGTAGGAGCGCACGCTCACCTTCACTAGAGATTCTGTATTGTGGAATTCGTGGAAGTTTGACATTTGCTTTCAAAGTTACTACATAGGGTGGAATTTCCAATAGACCTACATCATTAGGACCAGTCGCCCAAAGAGTATCAGGGAGTGAACGCAGCTCTGGTGGGAGCGCATCCATCGACAAGTACATCGGAGAGATTATTCTTTTACCCAACGTAAGTTGTACTCCTGCTGGAGAACAGTACAATGTCGCGTACAGGCGTTTTAACAAGTCTAAACCAAGCAGATTCTCGTTACAACCTGTCGTCAAAATCAGGGGTGCTTTCAATTGACAGGGTCCAACAGAAATAGACAAAGGACCAGAAACAGGGTTGTGAACAGGGGCGCCCGAAAAACCTACTGAAACGTTTGTTGAGCCAGACAAAGGTGCGCCAGGGAGTTTCGCATGTATGATAGAACTTTTCGCTGCACCAGTATCCAACAGAAACGGTTCGACTATACCTGATGTTGCTACTGCGACATAAGGCCCACTCTGATCTACTGGAACTGATACTACTCCCTCTCTTTGTCCATGGCTGTCCTAGTACTCACTTTGCTGAACTTCCTCACTAGCTTCATAATAGTCTTCCACATGATATTGTGGAGACCTATTCTGTTGGGCAGATTGTCCATTTCGCTGGTCGAAATAATTAGAAGGGCGATCACTCGTCTGCGGAGGCATAGCACCTCGTCCTCGACCTCTAGAGTTTTGCATAGAACTACCACGACCTCTCTGAGCTGCCGCAGCATTATTTTGTGCCCGAACTGGACACTCATTTTTGTAATGACCTTCCACTTTGCAATAAGCACATTGATTCCATTGGTATTGTGGTCTTTGAAAATTATATTCCGTTCTTTGATATGACCCTTGTTGCATATTAGTCTGATTCGTGCGAGGCGGATAAGCTTGCTGTAAAAGTACTTTAGTTTTTAAATCTTTCGTCTTTTTATCTGATTTTTCCTTCTCTTCTTTATCCCTATTTTCATAGTACTGGGCAGTCGCAAGTATTTGCGCAGTCGTAGAGACAGCCCACGCACTTTCAGAATTCTTTAATTTACCACTAAGTTCTGGCAACAGATTGTGCACGAATTTATCAACAAATAATCTCTGACCTCCTTCTGTGCTCATATCCTGACCACTATGATCCACGAAAGTCTCTTCGAATCTTGTGAAAAAGTCGGAGACGCTTTCGTCTTTCTTTTGTTTGCACGCGGACAATTTGTCCCAGTTAACGCGTAATGCTGGCATCAAGGTTTTCATTAAATCGATTATTCTACCAGGCAAATTAGCAATTAGGGGTTCTGGTTTGGAACCACCTATTTGTTGACCATCCGCTGCAATTATAGCTGCCCAGTCACCACCTAGGGCAACTGGATGATTCTCTTTACGAATTTTAGCCCAAATTGGTTGCGGTACTACATTACCAAATAGCAGATCTATGTCAGCAAGATTCAATACACAAGCGTCAACCGTTTGAGCCAACTCTTTGTAGTACCCTGCAGGATTTTTACGCGGATCTGGCAAGGCCTGTTTCACTGCTAATACTTCAGCTCGCTTCCATGGAATATGTATCCATACTCTCTGGAATTGTGCCGGAGCGGCTGCAATACCAAGGTTTACATTAGCTTGCACAGCTTCACGCCAAATTGGTGGAACCTCTCTCATTGGATATTGACGATTTTGTTTCGTACTACGTTTCCCTAACTCTCTTGGTGAACGAAGGGATGAGTCGGTTCTATAACTTAGAACCAGTTCCATCGCTTCTTTTATATTTTGTCCAACTATCATACCTGCAGCAAACTCTTTCTGTACATTAATTAATTCTCCTAGATTTGATTCAGGGTCATCCTCTTCCAATTCCTCACGTAGAAGGAAACACATTTCATCGAACACATATCGTTGTGTCGGTTCATTCCATTGCATAAATGTATCTAATACATCTTGTACATTATATCTTCCAACTTTCGAAACCCATCTAAGAGCAGTGGAATCTAGTATTCCTCTTTCTTCAGTACTGGGAAGCTGACTACGCCTCTGTACAGAGTCAGAGGTAGGAGTCTTAATCAGAGTTTTATAGAAGGGAGATAGAATATTGGAGACAGAATCAGTGATTCTCCGACGAACAGAAAGCGGAGTCATAATATTAGCAGAAGCAGTAAATAGAGTAGCAGTTGGAACAGATAGATTAGGAACAGTAGGAGTAGCAGGAAAAATAGCTTGTGAAGTAGCTGGTGTGAGCGACACAGGCATAGGTAAAGAAGCCGGCAACCCTAGAAGAGGGGTTGTCGAAGGAACATTAATATTGACCACAGGAGGTACAGGAACTTGATTCAGGGGAGCGGGAACAGGGACACCAGGTTGTCCAGCAACCGGTAATTGAACATTCGGTATAGGTGGAGCCGTAGCACCCTGTGCATACGGTGGGGGTGATCGTAACAAGTAAGACAACAGGGGATCCTTTTCAGGGTCCTCTACTATCTTAGCCGTACTCGATGGCAAAGCAGGATAGCACTTGTCTATCGCTAAATTACGCTCTCTATCGGCCACCTCCATCGCTTTTTCAGATTCGTTGAGTTGCAGCTGCCTAGCAGACTGTTCTAAAGTCAACTCTTGCTCTTTCTGTTCTTTCTTCAACTTTTTAATTTCTCTCTGTTTAGATTCTTTTCGCCAATAACGGAAAGAATCAAACATTGCCGGCCGGGCTTTCTTCTTAAACAACCTTCTTTCTAGATTATCGAGAACTTCAGGTTCAAAACTACCATGTAGTGGCCAACTAAGGACACCATCTTTCTCTGTGAAGCGGATCCATACCTCATTATAAGAGATAGGGCCCACACCAAATTTGCAATATAGATCATAAAGGGGAGTTCCAATCGGAGGAACCAAACACGAGTCCTCCAACTGGGAATCACTGTTGCAACTAAAACAAGACAACATACAATTTTTCCGACTTACCATTTTATAATCCGGAACACAAAACAAACAAGACACAAACAGAAAAGATGCGCACTCGAACCAAGAACTTAGGCCTACCAGAACTGACAAATGTATCGATACCTGAACTGAACAGAATGATTATCGTAACCAGAATAACCAGTGATAATCTTACAGAACTGAACTGAACTGAGAACTAAAAGGATTATCCAAACAGGAGCAACCCTCACAAAATACTTAACTGAGGTACTGAAGACGTCACCAAGGAGAAACCCGTCACGTCTCGCCGTACTAAGGACTGCACCTCGGGTCCAAGACAGGGCGACGGTCAAGGCAACGGACCACTGCAGCCGTCTGAACGGGAACCCTCGTGGAAGAGAACGTCGGGGCCACTTTTGCGATATGCCGGGATCGATGAAGTGGGGCGCCTCCTCTGAAATCTTCACACGAAGCTCCTCGAACTCTTCAGGCTTTTGGACCGGTACCGAATGACGTCGCCCCACGTTGGGCGCCAATTGGAGTTCTGGACTTTTTGGTTCCGTCCAGAGGTGTCAGGGATAACACCCGAAGACCCCGGAGTTCCACCTGTCTCGGTGCACAAACAAACAGAAACACGGGCTTCTCGATGGTGGCGTCAAAGACCAAAGGTTTATTACTGCAGGGACACAGAAGTCACAGAAACTACACATGGGCAGTATCTAGGAGCCTGTTCAATTTGTACAAAGAGGGTTGTTCCTTATATACTAAATATTCTGCTCGGGGCAAATTCTTTACATGTTACCATAGTTCTAAACATTCGTGTCTTAAACAATAAATATTTGGCGTTGCACAGGAATCGTCAACAGTATCTGATGTCAAAACATTACGAATGAGGGATTCCCACTAGTCCATCATAATCCCATGTCAATTCTTCATTCAAGACCCGGACCGCCTCATCGTAAATTTCGTTACCTCCCCCTAATAAAGGCCCAGAAGGAAAGGAGCAGAGCCAGGTGCAGAAGATAGAAAGACAGGATAAGAAATGTTTGTGGGTCGTAAATGGGCACGGTTACCAGCTTCGGCCGCCTAATCATGATCAGGCCAACGAACACAAGAACCAGTATAGCAGGACTGGCCTCAGGCTGGGGAGGCAGTTCTTGCCGAGTCATGCTGCCACAGCGTTGCTGGCCTAAGGTGCACGTGTCACTCGCAAGGTGAATCGCCGGCTAAAGCCTACGTGTCCTTAAATGAAAAGAGGTCATTGTGTGTCCATTGACTATGTGAGGGCAAGGAATACAAAATGGCTTCCGTGTCCTAAGATGGATGCCATGGGTAGGACAGAAATGTGTTGGTAACAGGAGTGCTCTTGCTCGTAGCATAGCGAAAACACCAGGATATACTAAATGGATCATTTGCGGTTCACTGATACCGAAATTATGTATTTACGACAATGTTTACAAACACGAGTAAAATCGTCACGGAACCTCAGGTGCACTGCATATAGTGCTTAGCATGCTTCTGGTGTGTTGTATATTTAAGTGGGTGGCTGTAGAGTGTACTGTATTTACAGTGTGGGTACTGGACAGAGTGATCATCTTGTGCAGTGGGCAGTTATAAAGTATTAAGTATATAGTGGTTGCATGTGCTCGTGTAGGCAAAAGCTATTGGCAGTATGTTTTAGTTATATTGTACACCAGCATGGCTGCTGTTGAGGATGGTTAAAAGTCAATGGCGTAGCAGAGAGTGGAGTGGAGTTTCATAGTGGAAGGGCAAAGAGTGGAGTATAGTGTTGTGAAGTAGCACACTGTGGAGTTGCATAGAGTGAAGGGGTGTATAGTGAAGTGGTGTAGAGTGCATTGGGGTAGAGTGTTGCAGAGTATAGTGGTGAATAGTGCAGCGGCATATAATGCAGTGTTGTAGATTATATAAATTATATAGTAGAATGTAGTGTTGTAGATGGTAAACATCGTTTACAACGCATGCCATTACCCCGTATTTTTAACTCCGCAAAATCTTTTTACAACGCGGGGCTTTACACCGCAAACCATTACAGCGCCTTCCCCAAAGTAAAACCCCATGTAGTGAGAATAGTAAATTGCGTTGTAATGGATTGCGTTGTAAAATATATTGCGAGTGAAAAAAGCGGGGTAATGGCATGCATTGTAAACGTGTGCGGGGTAAAGTGTCCTATTCCTTGTGGATTATATATGTTGTATAGTAGAATGTAGTGGCATATAATGGTGCACAGTAGAATGGCACAGAGTAGAATATAGTGCCATAGGGTACAGTGCTATAGAGTGGAGTGCCATAGAGTACAGTGCAGTTTCATAGAATGCAGAAGTGCAGAGTAAAGTGCCATAGAGTACAGTGGTGTATAGTGCAGTGTTGCAGAGTAAAGTGAAGTGAGGTGGCATAGGGTATAGTAGCATATAATGCATTGGCATTGAGTATAGTGGTATATTGTAGAGTGCATTGGCGTAGAGTGTTGTAAAGTATAGAGACAGAGTGGAGCGCTATAGAATTGTGCAGTGTAGAATGTAACGTCATAGAATGCAGTGGTAAAGATTAGAGTGGTGTATAGCAGTATGCAGTGCTGTAGTGTAGCGGTGTAAAGTACAGCAATATAGAGTGCAGTGGTGTATATTAGAGTAGCGTGGCATAGAGTAGCAGCGTGCAGTGATGTAGATTGGTGCTGCTGAGTGCAGTGCCATAGGGTGGAGTGATGTAGTGTAGTGCAGTATTGCAGTGTTTAGTATAGTGCAGTGGCATGGAGTGCAGTTGTTTAAAGTAGAATGGCGTAGAGTGGAGTGGCCTAGAGTATATTGTTTTAGAGTAGAGTTAAGTTGCATAGTGGTGCAGAGTAGAGTAGAGGGGTGTAGAGTAAAGTGGTATATAGTACAGTGGATGCTGAGTAGATTAGAGTGTCATACAGTGAACTGGTGTAAGGTTTAGCTTTAAAGTAAAGTGCATTGGCATAGAGTGTATTGGAATAAAGTGTAGTACATATAGTGCAGTGTTGTAGAGTGGCATTGAGTGGAGTTGAACAGAGGTCGGAGTGCCTTCAGGGTCGTTGGTCCCTCCTGGAGGGACGTCAGTCTTCGAACTGGCGGGAGTTGTCTGCTGTGTGTCGGGCTGTCCGGGGGTTTCGGCTCCTTCTGATGGGCCAGCATGGATTGGTTCGGTCGGACAACTCGGTGACGGTGGCCTACTTAAATCACCAGGGCGGTATCCATTCTCAGTCCCTGAACGCGGTGGTGTCCCCCTTGTTTTGCTGGGCGGAGTGCCATCTTTTGTCCCTGGTGGCTGTACAAGTCCAGGGGTGGACAATGGGGTGGCGGATGCCCTCAGTCGTTTTTTTCCTGCCTCCCTGTTGGCCTTGACCCCGGTGGCCTTTCGTCAGGTGTGCGTGAGGTTTGGTCTTCCCTTTCTGGACCTCTTTGCTTCCCGGCTCAATGCGCAACTTCCCCGGTTCTTCTCCCGGATTCCTCAGGAGGGGTCTTGGGGGGTGGATGCCCTGTCCCTTCCTTGGCCTTCCCACCTGCTTTACGCCTTTCCTCCTCTGGTTCTGATATCTCGCTTTCTGTCTCGGCTGCTGATGGAGGATCGGGAGGTGGTGGTGGTGGTGCCTTTCTGGCCCCGCAGGTCTTGCTTTCCCACTCTGATGCTGTTGGCTGTTCAGGGTCCGTGGTTCTTCCCCTTCCCTCCGTCTCCGTTGCGGTCCTCTCCGATGTTGCCCCTGCGGCGGCTTCGGCTGTCAGTTTGGCGGTTGAGAGGTAGGGGTGGCAGAATAGTGGTCTCCCGGAGCATTTAGCCATGGCTATTCAACGGTCTCGAAAGCCTTCTACCCTTCAGTCCTATGGTAGGCATTGGGGTAACTTTGAACATTGGTGTCTTGGCCTGGCGTTGTCACCCTTGGTTTGTCCTTTACCGGATGTTATTCAATTCCTTTGGGATGGGTTCGAGAAGCGTTTGTCTGTCTCTACTCCCCGGGCTCAGTGGGCTGCTATCAGGGCTTTTCGGGCCCCTTGGGGGAATCTGCCTGATGTGGATGGTTTGGTTTCTCGTTTGTTGTTCAGTTTTGCGCATTCCCGCCCTATTGTGCGTCCTTCTTTTCCTCTCTGGGATCTTCCCTTAGTTTTGAGGGTTTTGTTTGCTGCTCCCTTTGAGCCTTTGGAGGAGGTTGACATGAAGTTTGTCACCTTCAAGGTTGTTTTTTTGGTGGCTATCACTTCTGCTCGTCACCTGGGGGAGCTGGGTGCTTTGATGGCTCGGGAGGCTTTTCTGTCCTTTTCTGCTGAGGGTGTGGTCCTTCATTTGGATTCCTCCTTCGTTCCTAAGGTTTCCTCCCAATTCCATCGCTCTCAGGAGCTGGTCCTGCCAGCTTTGAATTCGGCTCAGGTGGACGAGGACGACCTTCCTTGGTCCTTGCTGGATGTTTGCCGGGCTTTGCGGGTCTATGTTGATCGGACCGTGCCTTTCGGCTTTCTGATTCCCTGTTTGTTTCTTTTGGTGCTGTCTCCAGGGGTTGCCGTGCTTCTTCTTCTTCCATTGGGTGTTGGTTGAAGCAGGTTATTGTTCTGGCCTATTCTCTTTCTGGTTCTCCTCCCCCGGCTGGGGTTCAGGGGCGTTCTACTCGGGGGGTGGCTGCTTCCTGGGCGGAGGTTCGTGGGGTGTCCCTTTCTGAGATTTGTAGGGCCGCCACTTGGGCTTCTGCTAATACCTTTGTTAGACATTACCGTATCCAGAATGTTCTGGGGGATGACACTAACTTTGGTTTGGGGGTTCTTCGGGTTGAGTGTTCCAGATTCCCCTTGTTTTCCTTCTACTGTGCTGTTGTTTTCAATAAATTGCTGGGTTTTGCTGTACTGCTGTGTCCTGGTGGTTTGTTGTTTGATGATGGCCGGTTGCTGCTTGGGTATTCTCATTAGTAAGTATGAAGGGGACGAGGACAGGAGGGACCTGGGGGTAATGTCCTATTACTTACCGGTAATCTTCATTACTCCGGGTCCCGTTGTCCTCGTCCTCTTCATACCATCCCTCCCTCCCTCCCTGGCTTTCCGGCCCTCATCTTGGGCTTGGTGGTTCAGGAGGCATGCTGGGTACTGTACCCTTATATACTCCCAGTAGGGAGGGGGCGGGGTGTACCAGCATTCCTGCTTTTCTTTTTTCTGTCTGGGAGATAGGTTATCTCAATAGTAAGTATGAAGGGGACGAGGAAAACGGGATCCGGAGTAATGAAGATTACCAGTAAGTAATAGGAATAGGACATTGACCAGATATGCAGATTAATAGGAAATCCAAATCGCTAGCTCAGCCGTCAGTTTCCCTGGAATGTACACAAAGTGATGGATGTATTGTTACTGCTGATATGATGTTGAAATGGAATATTTGCTCATGTATGCTGTGAATATGTACGACATCGTGTGAGTGCCATGCATGTTGTAAATATGTGCAATATTGTGTGCGCACAACACACTAAACTAAAGTTTACAAAATGCGAATAGGGGGAGAGCATTTGCTTAATAAAAGCTCCCATAAAAAATCCAAGAAATGTGTGTTTTATTCCAATATGCTTTCCAAAATTATGTGTGAGCACAACATACTAAATTAAAGTGTATAAACAAATCGAGCATAGGGGCAGCGGCACTGTCCACGTTTGTATATGTTTTTGGGTTAAATGTAATACTTGCCTGTGTTCAGCCATTCATCAGCCTGAACGTGTAATCATTTTAGCACATGACCAATTCAATCTTGCTTAAGGCCCAGTTTCAGAGCAAAACACAGCACGTCTAGTATTAAAACGCAATCACAAGTTTATTGTATGTTTTCGTATGATTATGCAACAAATTCATAAGCAATTATTAGAATAATAGTCTATAATATGTGCAGCTTATACGCCACATCATTTTAATGTTGCTCATCTCCGACCTATTTAAATAGGTGCTTGCTATAATTTAAAAAATAATAATCCAAGTTCTTTCCCAAATGTGGAAATATTTGCCTTTTTACAATTAAAGTTTATGCCTTACCTTTGTTTAGAAGGGGTAATAAATGTGACACTGAGGAAATTGCACCATAGAGAGGATTTGAGCAACTGTGTGGTAAATATCTAAAGGATAAAGGGAGTAAAAAAGTTGTAAAGGTGAGTCAAAAGGTAATAAAAGATGAAACATTTAGCCAACTTTTAATATATTAATTAGATTGTATTCTTTTCCTGGGCGAATTTAAGCAACCTCACCAAAGCAAAAGTAATATTTCAAATGCTATAAACAAAGCTGTTTAAGTGAATGCAACAAACAGTTCTGTTCATGTTTCTTATGAGGAGATGTCTACTATGTTACAAAAAAGGTTATTTTTATTTATAAGTTTTTATATAGCGCAAACGTGACCCACGAGGGTATCAGAGCGCTTTACAGTATACAGTTATTAAACAAAAGAGATGAGGTAGTATGCAAGCATATGATAAATTATATAAGTAGCATAATTTTTTTTGTAATTCGAAAGAGCAAGTATATTTGAAATAACTATATATGCACGTTTTCTAAATCAGCTGTTTAATTGTGTTTCCAACACACCCCTACTTATAATATGAGTGTGTTTATAACTGAACTGTAAACACGCAGCCTTGCTGCTGCTATGAAAGCATTTAAAGTAAGCCGTTCTTATTTTTACAAGTTTTGTATAACGCAAACTCTACATGAAGGCATTGGAGGGCTTAACACCAGCATTAGTTATGCTACACAAGGATGTATTCTTTTTTCGGTAGGCACAGAGAAATTAAGCAATTTGCCCAGAATTACAGAACGTTGAGTGGATGCCAAGATGTGAACATGGTTCCCCACCTCTAAAGTCGGCATATGTGGCTATTACAGTACCTCCTCTCCACTTATTATGAATGGTCGAAAAGAAAACAAATATAGGTACTCACTCAAGTTTCGAAGTAAATAGGAATATTCTATGCCAGCGATTCAGTTTCACACTAGTTTTCAAGGAGACAGTGTTTTTGGGTCTGTATGGGTTAGGATTAAATAAGGACAAAATAAGTAATAAAACTTAACTGCAGTAAGGTAGCGAATAAGCAGCAACTTTTTTTTGAAAGCTGTATTGTAATTGGCTTAAAGGGTAATGTGTCTTTTGGCTAATTTATCAGTTCAATGTGTTTGAAATGCATTCGCACCTTGTGTTCCGAAGAAGAGAGAAGGATGCTAGAAGAAGTCTAGACAGGTGAGAAATGTTTGAATCATTTGTAAATGTGTTTCAACTGGAGACTGTGACAGCATAATAAAGAGACCTGTAGCCTCGTAGTTAATCCTCATTATTAGGTGCCTTTTAACAAAAAGAAGAGACTGGTATATGTTCCGTAAACAACAGGAAGGGAGGTTTTTAACAAAGACTAGAATGTTAATTTTGGAGCTCCCATTCCGTTTGTTGCCACTGTAATAGCTGCAGTTGCTGCGTTGAATTTTTTAAAAAGCAAGTTAAATATAACGGCGTATACAATAGTTAATTATAAAGAAAGGTTTATTTGCTCAAATGCAACTACAAAAAATGTAAACTCTGATGAGGTCAATTAATTTGTAAACAGTGGTAATGAGAAAAATAAATTTGGGGTGCATTATAATTTAAAAGCGCTTAATGTGTGTGTTAATTTGGCTTTATTGCTATAAATTAGTATTACACACAAAATAGCTGTGATCAATAATAGTATGTTATGTAATTTTTATTATTTTAAGATGTGTATCAGTCATTTTGTTAATAGAATGTGGGTGTAAACTCATCCAGCCTTATGAAGTGTTTTAGAAAAAAAATGGCAACAGCTTGCTCAATGTTGCTGCTCCCGAATATGGGATTAATCTGCAATTTGCTTGGAAGACTTAAGTTTCAGAAATTTGTATTGCTGACCCCTTTTTACAATTATGTGAATAATGTGAAATATTGAGACAAGCAAAGCCAATCCCAAAGCAGTGTTGCACTGCCTGGCGAGACACAGGGTAGTACTAGGAGGGGTGGTTGTACCGCCCCATAATTGATAGTTGTGGCAATGAATAGTGTGCAAAATATTACATATATCCATTGCATTGTGCTTTTTGCCTTCGCTGTATTCTTTATGTTTATTATTGGTAACATAGTGAAGCGCATGGCGCCTAGGAAGTTTGACACAGAAATCACACATACTGTGTTTAACACATATCTTATAAATAGTACATATGTTTAGGACATCAAAGGTAAAACATAGCTTTCTTTTTCTAAAGTACTGTTACAATCTGTCTCTTCCATGTGAAAAGATCTTAACTTGTGCTTTAAAGATTGATAAATTGGCGACACGCAGTTAACAGTGTAAATTGACCAAGATCACCATATGTTAGGGTGACCTCAAGGCTGAAAAGCATTTTTTTAAATGTAATTGCCAGACTACTCTTCACTGAAAAAGCAGTGAGGACGCCTTTCCTGTTCCTCACTCGACGCCACCAACCATCGATGGCATCTTTGTTAGCATTGATCTTTTGCTTAAAAACACAAGGAGACACCAAAAAGTTTCTCATCCTTCCATTGTCAATAGAATGAGCTCAATGATTCAGCACTAATCAATGTAGTGATGTGACTCTCTCTCCCTCTCTCCTGTTCTCTCTCCTTCCCTGCGCTCTCTCCTTCCCTGCGCTCTCTCCTTCCTTCCCTCTCTCCTTCCTTCCCTCTCTCCTTCCTTCCCTCTCTCCTTCCTTCCCTCTCCACTTCCTTCCCTCTCTCCCTTCCCTCTCTCCTTCCCTTCCATCTCTCTTTCCCTTCCCTCTCACCTTCCCTTCCCACTCCTCTCTCTCTCTCCCCTTTTCTCTCTCCCCTTTGCTCTCTCTCTCTCTCCCCTTCGCTCTCTTTCTCTCCCCTACGCTCTCTCTCTCTCTCTCCCCTACGCTCTCGCTCTCTCTCTCTCTCCCCTTCGCTCTCTCGCTCTCTCTCTCCCCTTCGCTCTCTCTCTCTCTCTCCCCTACGCTCTCGCTCTCTCTCTCTCTCCCCTTCGCTCTCTCGCTCTCTCTCTCCCCTTCGCTCTCTCTCTCTCTCTCCCCTTCACACTCTCTCTCTCTCCCCTTCGTGCTCTCTCTCTCTCTCTCTCTCCCTCCCCTTTGCGCTCTCTCTCTCTCTCCCCTTCGCTCTCTCTCTCCTTTGCTCCTTCTCTCCTTTGTGCTCGCTCTCTCTCTCTCTCCTTCACGCGCGCGCTCTCTCTCTCTCCTTTGTGCTCTCTCTCTCTGTCTCTTTCGTGCGCTCTCTCTCTCTCTCCTTCGCGCGCTCTCTCGCTACTTCGTGCTCTCTCTCTCTCTCTTTCACTCTCTCTCCCTCTCTCCTTCGCGCTCTCTCTCTCTCCTTTGCTCTCTCTCCCTCTCCCTCTCTCCTTTACTCTCTCTCTCTCCTTTGCTCTCTCTCTTCTTCGCTCTCTCTCTCTCTTTCTTTCCTTCGCGCTCTCTCTCTCTCTCTCTCCTACTCTCTCTCTCTCTCTCTCTCTCTCCTTCGCTCGCTCTCTCTCTTTCTCCCCTACTCTTTCTCTCTCTCACTCTCTCTCTCTCTCTCTCCCCTTCGCTCTCTCTCTCTCTCCTTCACGCTCTCTCTCTCTCTCTTCTTCGCTCTCTTTCTCTTCTTCGCTCTCTCGCTCTCCTTCGCTCTCTCTCTCTCCTTCGCTCCGTCTCTCTCCCTCTCTCCTTCCCTTCCCTCTCTCCTTCCCTTCCCCTCTCTCTCTCTCTCCTTCGCGCTCTCTCTCTCTTTTGCGCTCTCTCTCTCTCTCCTTGGCACTCTCTCTCCTTCGCGCTCTCTCTCCTTCGCGCTCTCTCTCTCTCTCCTCTTTGCTCTCTCTCTCCTTTGCGCTCTCTCTCTCTCTCTCTCCTTCGAGCTCTCTCTCTCTCTCTCTCCTTCGCGCTCTCTCTCTCTCTCTCTCCTTCGCTCTCCTTCCCTCTCCTTCCCTCTCCTTCCCTCTCCTTCCCTCTCCTTCCCTCTCCTTCCCTCTCCTTCCCTCTCCTTCCCTCTACTTCGCTCTCTCTCTCGCTCTCCTTCGCTCTCTCTCTCGCTCTCCTTCGCTCTCTCTCGCTCTCCTTCGCTCTCTCTCGCTCTCTCTCGCTCTCCTTCGCTCTCTCTCGCTCTCCTTCGCTCTCTCTCGCTCTCTCCCTTGCTCTCCTTCCCTCTCTCCTTCCCTTCCCCCCTCTCTCTCTCCTTCACACTCTCTCTCTCATTCTCTCTCCTTCCCTCTCTCTCCTTCCCTCTCTCTCTCTCTCTCCTTCCCTCTCTCTCTCTCTCCTTCTCTCTCTCTCTCTCTCCTTCTCTCTCTCTCTCTCTCTCCCTCCTTCACCCTCTCTCCTTCTCTCTCTCTCTCTCCCCTTCTCTCTCTCTCTCTCTCTCTCGCTCTCTCTCTCCCCCCCCCCCATCTCTTACCAAACTTCCAAACACCTATGGCAAAACACTTATAAGGTCCCAGAGGGGAGACCTATTGGCTATGCCAATGCTTTTGCTTTATGTATTTGCCATTGTAATGCATTTTGTTTTATTTAGAAAAGCCATTACATATTGCACAATTAACATACAATACTACTAGCAAAGCTAATATCTTTAGCTTAATAAAAGGTGAAACCTATTGCATTTTTAATGCTTGCCCTTTCATGTTGGGGTGCCGGTGGGCAGAGGGTAGCAGGCATCTGGGGGGATAGGTAACTTGATTTCCGTCACAAACCCCAGTGTGAAAGTTCACTTATTGATAGTTCTTCTATTTCTCTCATAATGCCTCTACTTTGCTATTACTATTTGTACTGAGCAGCAAGACCTAAGCATACACTCTGGCTCTCCAAAAATAAAGTTGATTATTAGGTAATTTCCTCAATGGCCTTCAGTGCATGCCCAAACACTTCTTTGTAGTCCAAAATCTAGGCATATTAGATAGAAATTGCACCAGGTCAATGTACTTTTTGGGGTGCTTTTCTCCAATTAAATCTGTTAATCAGTTTGATATGCTTTGTATTTTACCTCTGAAACTTAAACCACACACAAACTAATTCCTGATTTTTATATCTAGCAGGACATAATCATGGTTTCATTCAACATCCTGTTTTTCACTTGCGATCATTCTGTGCGTGTTCGAAAAGATGGTGACTTCCTGCTTTTGGACATTCCCGGGGAAGTTCTTTGTAAATGGCTGGTCGAAAATCTAGATGAAGCTGGACGGCCAATCACCGAAGAGAGAGATCTTAAAGCTATGATTCTGTTCCAATCAGCTGGTAAGCACAATAAGTAAACCTTTATAATAAGTTTGTAACTGCAGGATAATGGTACGAATTGCCAACCTGTTTCAGTAAAAACCTAGATTTGTGATTAATTAAAACATCAACTCAGGGACCTACGATGGCTCGTGATTGAGAGGGTGATGGGAGACCAGTTTAATATGGAGAACAGACTCCTCAGGAAAGAGGCACGCTGGATCTACGAAGAGGGCACTGACCGTCAGGGTCTCAATGACGTGATTGAGTGGAACAGAATAGCTGCCATCTAGTCCTCGTTAACATATCATGCATACATAGGGAAAAGCTGAAAGGAAACACAAAGTGCTATATCCCCAACTAAAGCCCTGGGGGGGTGTATTGGTTTCCTAAGAGAGACAGTCACTCTCTGGCTATGTACTAGCTTCAATAAAGGTGTATCAATAATTATGCAAGCACCAGTACCAGCTTACATACACCTAAACATTTTTGCCCTTTTTTTAAAAGAATACAGGAAGGGCCACTTCAGAATAGGGATGTGCTAGGCATATAGATACATTGCTAAATAGCCCTTGAAATAAACACATGATTAGGCCTGTTAATAAAATGTTTCGCAATTACAGGTGTGCAGTATAACAAAATAATTAGATTTTGCAATTAACTAAACTCCGTTCTAAGATGGCCGCAACTCGGCTGGCAAGCGCCGAGTCCGTCTACCATGTAACATTGGGAGTGGGCGGTACCATAGACGCAGGTATCACGGGACCGGGCTCCCCGTTTACACTGTGCTATATCCTTGACTAGAGCCCTGGGGTTACGTATTGGTTTTCAAAGAGAGACAGTCACGCACTAGCTATGTACCAGCTTCAACAAAGGTACATCAACAATTATGCAAGCACCAGTACTAGCTTACATAGACCTATACATTTTTTCCTTTTTTCAAAAAAAGCAGGAAGGGAAACTTCAGAATAGGTATGTGCGAGTCATATAGATACATTGCTAAATAGTCCTTGAAATCTACACACGATTTGGTCTGTGAATAATTTTTTTCGCAATTACAGGTGTGCGATATAACGAAATAACAAGATTTTGCAATTAACTAAACCCCGCTCTAAGATGGCCGCCACTCGGCTGGCAAGCGCCTAGTCCGTCTACCACGTAGCATGTGGAGTGGGCGGTTTTATAGACGCAGGTATCACGTGATCGGGCTTTCCTTCTACAAAATACAAACACCGGAGAGACTTTGACAATGGCGGGTGAGCGGAGGCCAGTCCTGCACGTAAACCGGTAAGGAGACCAACCTCTAAGACGGGAGGGCCTCGGAGGAGGTTTCTCAGGCTTTGGGACATAACAGAATAGAGGCCGACAAAACAGGTTAGCAGGAGGGTGCTCACTGCCTACACGCGCCTCGTCTCACGGGAGGGGGGGGACGCGGCATGAAAATGTTTTTTAACCGGATGGTGACATCCCCGTGTCTGCAAACAAAACGGATGACGGGGTATATCAATTGAAGGCACCCCATCGGGGTATAGGAGCTGAGCATAGCGCGACGGAAACATAAGGGCTCATAGAAAATAGCGTTCAGGGCACATATGCAGGAGTAAACCATGAGCATTTTCGATGTTTGGGGGACGTGAACACTTCATTGATTGTGTTTTCCCCCTCTTTGTAGACACTGACCAGAAGGCGGTTCACGGAACCCACTCTAAGTTAGAGGGTCCAACTTTCCCTGATTCTTCTACGGGGGCCCGGTAGGCGTGAGTTCAGAAAGCCACCTGGTAATGTATGAATGATATACAGGATGCTGCGTGCACAGTTGCTGTTGAGTGTTCCCAGAGAGACACAGTGATAAATGGTTGTATGTGTTTTTATCCCGTGCACAACCACAGGTACAATAAATGGAGAATCAAGACGTGCAGAATTCACGCTGACCCAAAAACCCTGATGAAATTGCCGGTAAAGGAAACTTGGCGATGAAACATGTTGGTTTTTTAAAATAGGGCGAGCACACAGCACGGAATAAAGTTGGATTAGCCAGTGTAGCTTAGCTCTTTTTATGGTGGTGGGACCAGATCTCAAACATATGAGTTTGGCATACCACAGTGGGTCACTTACACATAACACACACAGGTTTTTCTTTTTCTGCACTGTTTATATCCCCGTTATGTTATAGGTTGGCAGATACTGATGATGAGAACGTGAGGATACAGACGAGTACCCGCCTGTAAAATCCTCCCCGGGTGTTGCTCCCGTGAGGCTCTGCCAACTTCCCTCCCCCTTTTTTTGAAGGTTTCACCCTCCTAGAAAGGTATAGTGAGGTGTGGGATTGAGTACACGGGGATCTCGCACACATACTACTTGTTTTATCTTTTTACCTTCATTCAACGCAAAGTAGAAGAACATTTAGCAGACTCCAACACCTATGCTGAGCTAAAAGGGAATCCTACGAATGAGTATGCGAAAAAGTTGACAGAATTGGTTGACCAAGCAAGAGTTAAAGGTACCATCAACGACAAAACGAAGAACTTTTTGATCAAAGAGAATCCGAGTAGTCCCATGTTTTACATGATCCCGAAGATACACAAAAACTTATGGGACCCTCCACTACGTCCCATTGTATCCACAAGGAATAGCATCCATGAATCTACTGGTCAATTTATTGATAAATACATGCAGCCCACGGTACAAAACATGGCAACTTACATTAAAGATTCGACAGACTTCTTGAAGAGACTAGGTCTCTTGGAAATTGATGAGGACGAAGATCTAATACTATGCACAGCAGACATCAAGGCGTTGTATACTTCGATACCCCATGGAGCTGGGATAGAAGCAATGGAACAAGCAATTCTAACCACCGAACATAGTGAGCAGATGCAAGTCTTTTTGATGGAGTTGGTAATTTTTACGCTCTATCATAGTTACTTTAAAGTGAACAACAAGTGGTACCAACAACTGGTGGGAACTTCAATGGGCAATTGTGCCGCCCCGGTATATGCCAACCTATACATGAAGGCATATGAGGAACAGTTTATCTTGAATAATCCTACTTGGACCAACAATTTGAAAATGATAGTTTGTTATATTGATGACGTCTTCATTATTTGGAAGAACACAGAGGAATCACTCCAACAGGCGCTAAATGAATTGAATGAGAAGAACGAGAGAATAGAACTTATTTGGGAAATGTCAAGAGTTTCTATTACCTTCTTAGATGTCAAAGTGAAGTTGCAGCAGGGTAAAATAGAAACGGAGATGTACAGAAGACCAACTGACAGAAACAATACTGTCCACTTTCAAAGTTTTCACCAGGACTCCCTAAAAACCCATTTACCAACATCCCAAATGATGAGGGCAAAAAGAATCACCTCTGAGACTGAGAAAGTAAAAGGCACATTGGAAACGATGGGTGAAAGATTTCGTAAGAGAGGATACCCAACAACTTTGATCAATAAATCCATCGATAAGGTTCAAAACATCTCCAGAGCAGAACTTTTAAAAACCCGCATCAAACCAAAACAAGAAAGAATGACGATAGTGTCTAAATATTCCACGATGAGTCATAAATACAAGCAGATAATACGGACACATTGGAACATTCTACGTGCGGAAAGTGACTTTGATAAAAGTTTTGAACATCAGCCAATTTTCGCATTCACTAGAGGTAAGAATCTAGGAG
Source organism: Lissotriton helveticus (assembly GCF_964261635.1). Taxonomy (NCBI): domain Eukaryota; kingdom Metazoa; phylum Chordata; class Amphibia; order Caudata; family Salamandridae; genus Lissotriton; species Lissotriton helveticus. The sequence continues at coordinate 993,529,764 of NC_136057.1, forward strand.
AGATGCTTAAACAAAAGAAACCGAAAGTAGAGACACACCGTGGCACTAGACCTTGTCTGCAATGCGGGCATTGCAACAACATCATTAGGGGTAACGTAATTACACATCCCATGAAAGGTCATCAGATCAAGCTCCGTGTAACCGCGACCTGCGACACAGCTAACGCAATCTACATGTTGAAATGTCCTTGCGGCAAGGTTTACGTAGGTAAAACCACCCGCAAGATAAAAATAAGACTAAATGAGCACAAATCGAACATTAGGACTGGTAACATCAAGTCAGCAGTAGCAGCTCATTTTAAGGAAGCAAAACATAATGTGTCTCAACTGCAGTTCGCAATTTTGGAAGTAATTGAGAAAACTGAAGGACGGGATAATAACAGATTCCTTTTGCAACGCGAGAACAGCTGGATGTACCTGTTGAACTCGCATAAGCCTTTTGGACTGAACGATCGTGTGGAATTCACATGCTATTTGTGAACTTGGGGTAATAACACTGATATACGCATTCTGCATTCCCTGCAGGATGGGATGCATGAGTCATCCAGGATTCATTACATAGAGAAAGAGCAGGGTCACTGCTCAGTTACATTTTATTTGTATGTTTTCTTATATTTATCATACTTTATCATGTGTTACAATTTGCATAATATGGGTACCGTTTTGTTCATTCTTTTATTTTATTTTCATTGTTTCACACATTTTTTTCTTAAAAGCCAGTCCAAAGACTTTATTATCCGTATTGCCGCATACACGAACACATAGCAATAGCGAGGATTCGGCCGTGCCCATTGGCTGTGGCCCCGACCATGTGATCGGGAGCGCAACCAATGAGAGCGGAGGACACACAAACGCTCACAAGAAAGATTGTTCAATAAGCAGTAAGAGGACGGGTATCGCGCTTATGCCGGCACCATCCACTACAGAAGAGTGAGTAGTCAGAAGAAGACACGAGTAACGAGTACAAAGTGAGTAATTAGGCATATAAAAACAGTTAGTAGGAAGCAGAGCTTTAAAGGTTTTTAAGCTTAAGCGTCTGTTTGACATTGAGGGATGCTCTTCGCTTTTTTGAATAGCGGTATGTTGGCTTTAATGAATAGCATGAGGACAACGTTAAACGTGCAGTTGCACTGGCGTTTTTGATTTTATTTTAGCACACAGCACGCCATGTTACCCGGGGGGATATCAAACGTTTGAGCTTGTTTGTTTTTGCATGTCACCGTGTAAACATTGAAATTGATGTTTGTTTGCATTTGTTATATCAATTACGACATTTATTGACACAGAACATTATTATGCCTTGTTTTCAGCTCATATGGTCCCAGATGAAGGTCTTAACGACCGAAATGCATTGGATTGACCAAATGTAATGATATGTACTACAGAACGTTTCAAATTGAAGGAAAAGGAAATAACATGAAATAAACCATGAATATGAACTTTTAAGCTTACAAGTGAATTTTGTGAGGAACACTGGGCAATCCCCAGTAGGATTATATAGCAGTGCAACAAAGGATGCCTCCACCTCTTCTGAGGAAGGCACTACTTTATGTTCACTTACACATAACACACACAGGTTTTTCTTTTTCTGCACTGTTTATATCCCCGTTATGTTATAGGTTGGCAGATACTGATGATGAGAACGTGAGGATACAGACGAGTACCCGCCTGTAAAATCCTCCCCGGGTGTTGCTCCCGTGAGGCTCTGCCAACTTCCCTCCCCCTTTTTTTGAAGGTTTCACCCTCCTAGAAAGGTATAGTGAGGTGTGGGATTGAGTACACGGGGATCTCGCACACATACTATTTGTTTTATCTTTTTACCTTCATTGTTGTGACTTTATTTAGCACATGCAGACAGAAGGTTGTAGAATACCCTCAGTTGAACAGATACAGGCATAGCAAGTAGAGGTCTACGATTACATACTGTATTAGGGCAGGCCATTGTTTGTTTAATATGTATTGAGTGGGGGGCGGCCTGTATAAACCCTTCTTTCCTTTCCCCCTAAGGCTCCTAGTAGTTGAGTCTAATCAGCTCCTTGCTTTGGTTTAGAATGAAGGAGGTCTGGTATCTCTCTCTCCGTACTCGATTTTCCAACAACCCGCAAGGGTAGCTTGGAAACACTGGAGCTGGATTTCTCGGCAAAAGAAAAGACAGCGTCTCTCTCAGTGCGTCTGCTGGAGGGTCGGCTTCCTTCGGCACTTGCTGTGGCAGGGCACAGGGCAAGTAGATAGTCGAACAGCTCCAAACCACTGTGTGTTTGCTTGGGCAAGTGTGGGCATATTTATACCTTGAAGGTGCCTGGCTTGACGTAAGGTTGGACATAATAATGTCATCAAAGACTTAGTTCTTTGAAAACTCCATGAGTTCTTGGATAAATCAATATTCAAGCAAGGGGAAGTCCCTGACTGCTGAAGGCGGGTTTTTCCGAGAAATCGTTGTGGATTTTCGGAACTAGTGGAAATAGCCATGCCGTATTTGGACTGCATAGGCTAAGTCTAAATATGGTTATGATTTCTATGCCTATATAAGGATAGGGTGATTTATACCTATATATGGGCATGAATTGGGAAAATTACACTAGGGTCCAAAATTCATATACAACAGTGTAGTGCATATAGCGTCTCACTACGATGTCGGTCGGAAAACATTCTGACCGATTCATTGTTGGAAGCGTTTCCGACTGACTCGGGTTCGGGGAGTCCCACCGACCGATTATGTTTCTGAATACCGTTCGGTCAGACTCCCATTGACTTCAATGAGAACCTGTGTTCCGACCGACAAGACAGACGCCCATTGAAAAAAGGAGTGGATGCGGAAAACTATTGCACCCTGTGGCAGTTTAACCCATGGTGCCTGCCACACTGTGCAAGGTTGTAAAGAGGGGTCCAATGGGTACCCCCACTGACCCCAACCGGAGGCCTCCCGGTGAAGGGGGGCCTGCTACGAGCCCCCAAAGTCAGTTTCATTTCAGACAGACCAATTCGGAAAGGCTGTCGGAATGCGGCATCATAATACGCCTGTCGGAAATGCAGTCCATAGACCTGTACGCTTTGGCTCCGACCGACTTGGATCATAATAGGTCGGTCAGAAATATCTCCCAGTCGGTCAGAAACATAGGTTACGACACGGGTTATGAAAATCCGAATCCCCTTTGGAGCCTTTCCAACAGACATAGTAATCAGCCCCATAGTGTGTAGGATGTTGTAGTGTGGTGTATAATTTAAGTGGGTGGCTGTAATGTGTACTGTATTTACAGTATGTGTACTGGACAAAGTGATTACCTTGTGCAGTGGGTAGTTATAATTGTGTAGAGTAAAGTGCAGTGGTGTATAGTGGTGCAGTGTATAGTGAAGCGGTGGATAATGCTGTGTTGTAGATTAGTGTTGTATAGTAGAATGCAGTGGGATAGAGTGGTGCATAATAATACAGTAGTGCAGAGTAGAATATAGTGTCATAGAGTACGGTGACAGAGTGGAATGCTGAAGAGTAGAATGCAGTGGTATAGAATGTTGTATTGCAGAGTAGTGTGGCACAGAATACAGTGGTGCATAGTGCAGTGTTACAGAGCAGAGTGGAGTGGCATAGTGTATATAGTGGAGTGGCGTTGAATACAGTGGTGCATTGGCATAGACTGTTGTAAAGTATAGTGATGCATAGTGCAGAGCTATTGAATTGTGCGGAGTTGAATGTGGCATCGCACAATGTCGTGGTATATATTAGAGTGGTGTGCAGTGGTATAGAGGGTAGTGGAGGAGAGCAGTATAGAGTGCAGTTGTGTATAGTAGGGTGGTGTAGAATGGCAGAGTGCAGTGATGTAGAGTTGTTTTGAGTTCAGTTGCGTAGAGTGGAATGATATAGAGTAGACTGGTAAGGAGTGCATTTGCATAGAGTGCAGTATTGCAGAGTATAGTGGTGTATAGTGCAGTGGCATAAAGTGGAGTGTCATAGAGTATATTGTTTTAGAGTACAGTTAAGTGGCGTGAAGTGGTGCCGGGTAGAGTACAGCGGAATAGAGTAAAGTGGTATAGGCTGCCACAGAAAGGCTGCCACAGAAAGGCTGGTGCTATCAGATAAGATTTCATTAGTGTATACCCTAAGCAAGGTTAGCACCAGTGATCACTTTAGTAAATGAAGCTGGACGTGTCTGTTTATAAGGCATTTACATGAGTAATACCAAACAGAAGATGCAATGCCTTTGTCACTATGGCAATATTATTAGTCATAAGGCTGCCCAATACCTATACACATATTTTCTTCTGAAATACACACATTTTATTTTTGATATAAATATATTAATTCAGAGAAGCAAAGGCTTACGATTTAGGAGAGAGGGGTGCACACTCTCACTGGTAGCTGGAATGCTACCTGTAGCTGACCAACTACTAAATGGAGAAGCATGACCTCTATGGTTCATAATAATTACGGCCACTGGAATTATGCAATAGAGCAGATGCTGCCTGTTTTGCATAATTAGGAATTTGCTGCACTTGCCACATAATCCATTGTCTGTTGTCTATTGTGCAATTTTAACAAAAAGAATAGTTTCTAGCTTAAATGGGTTAACAGTTATTAAAATGGTTGCAACATGTTCGCTGATTGAGATTGATCCTTCACAATAACACTGGTTATCTTTCTGTTGTTTTTTTTATTTGGTTGTTAAACTAGTACAAATGAGGTGAAATGTTTGCTTAGGCAGTATTACTATGTGTTAAAATGATTAAGAAATACTATATTAAAATGCACAGCATTATTTGATTTCTTTTGCCGCATACTTTTGTCAATATTGCTGCTTAAAGTGCTGCTTCCTTTCTGCCTAATTCCAGTGGCTATGAAAATAATCCTTACACAGAAATTGATATTTTACATAGCTTTGCAGAACTGTTGAGGAGGGCTCACTTTCTAAAGTTGACTTTTGAAACACTCCCTCGACTATGATAGGCAGCAATGTTTTGTGAATAGTGTGTACAGAGGTTTAATGAATACAGCGGGCATAGGGTGTTGAGTGTAGTATTTAAAGTTGTCCTAACAAAGTGTGCATAGTGTCTGCAGAGTGAACTGCATTAAAAGTGCAAAAGAGGAGCTTACAAGTATATTGTGAACAGTGTGCAAATGAGTGCAAGATGTCAACAGCTTCCGTGACTGTTAACTGTTTTGAGTGTATGGATTTGTAGAGGGTCTGATAGTAAGGTCAAAAGTACAGTATGTGTAATGGATACAGCATGTGTAGTGGGTGCACTGCATATAGTGCTTAGCATGCTTCTGGTGTGTTGTATATTTAAGTGGGTGGCTGTAGAGTGTACTGTATTTACAGTGTGGGTACTGGACAGAGTGATCATCTTGTGCAGTGGGCAGTTATAAAGTATTAAGTATATAGTGGTTGCATGTGCTCGTGTAGGCAAAAGCTATTGGCAGTATGTTTTAGTTATATTGTACACCAGCATGGCTGCTGTTGAGGATGGTTAAAAGTCAATGGCGTAGCAGAGAGTGGAGTGGAGTTTCATAGTGGAAGGGCAAAGAGTGGAGTATAGTGTTGTGAAGTAGCACACTGTGGAGTTGCATAGAGTGAAGGGGTGTATAGTGAAGTGGTGTAGAGTGCATTGGGGTAGAGTGTTGCAGAGTATAGTGGTGAATAGTGCAGCGGCATATAATGCAGTGCTGTAGATTATATAAATTATATAGTAGAATGTAGTGTTGTAGATGGTAAACATCGTTTACAACGCATGCCATTACCCCGTATTTTTAACTCCGCAAAATCTTTTTACAACGCGGGGCTTTACACCGCAAACCATTACAGCGCCTTCCCCAAAGTAAAACCCCATGTAGTGAGAATAGTAAATTGCGTTGTAATGGATTGCGTTGTAAAATATATTGCGAGTGAAAAAAGCGGGGTAATGGCATGCATTGTAAACGTGTGCGGGGTAAAGTGTCCTATTCCTTGTGGATTATATATGTTGTATAGTAGAATGTAGTGGCATATAATGGTGCACAGTAGAATGGCACAGAGTAGAATATAGTGCCATAGGGTACAGTGCTATAGAGTGGAGTGCCATAGAGTACAATGCAGTTTCATAGAATGCAGAAGTGCAGAGTAAAGTGCCATAGAGTACAGTGGTGTATAGTGCAGTGTTGCAGAGTAAAGTGAAGTGAGGTGGCATAGGGTATAGTAGCATATAATGCATTGGCATTGAGTATAGTGGTATATTGTAGAGTGCATTGGCGTAGAGTGTTGTAAAGTATAGAGACAGAGTGGAGCGCTATAGAATTGTGCAGTGTAGAATGTAACGTCATAGAATGCAGTGGTAAAGATTAGAGTGGTGTATAGCAGTATGCAGTGCTGTAGTGTAGCGGTGTAAAGTACAGCAATATAGAGTGCAGTGGTGTATATTAGAGTAGCGTGGCATAGAGTAGCAGCGTGCAGTGATGTAGATTGGTGCTGCTGAGTGCAGTGCCATAGGGTGGAGTGATGTAGTGTAGTGCAGTATTGCAGTGTTTAGTATAGTGCAGTGGCATGGAGTGCAGTTGTTTAAAGTAGAATGGCGTAGAGTGGAGTGGCCTAGAGTATATTGTTTTAGAGTAGAGTTAAGTTGCATAGTGGTGCAGAGTAGAGTAGAGGGGTGTAGAGTAAAGTGGTATATAGTACAGTGGATGCTGAGTAGATTAGAGTGTCATACAGTGAACTGGTGTAAGGTTTAGCTTTAAAGTAAAGTGCATTGGCATAGAGTGTATTGGAATAAAGTGTAGTACATATAGTGCAGTGTTGTAGAGTGGCATTGAGTGGAGTTGAACAGAGGTCGGAGTGCCTTCAGGGTCGTTGGTCCCTCCTGGAGGGACGTCAGTCTTCGAACTGGCGGGAGTTGTCTGCTGTGTGTCGGGCTGTCCGGGGGTTTCGGCTCCTTCTGATGGGCCAGCATGGATTGGTTCGGTCGGACAACTCGGTGACGGTGGCCTACTTAAATCACCAGGGCGGTATCCATTCTCAGTCCCTGAACGCGGTGGTGTCCCCCTTGTTTTGCTGGGCGGAGTGCCATCTTTTGTCCCTGGTGGCTGTACAAGTCCAGGGGTGGACAATGGGGTGGCGGATGCCCTCAGTCGTTTTTTTCCTGCCTCCCTGTTGGCCTTGACCCCGGTGGCCTTTCGTCAGGTGTGCGTGAGGTTTGGTCTTCCCTTTCTGGACCTCTTTGCTTCCCGGCTCAATGCGCAACTTCCCCGGTTCTTCTCCCGGATTCCTCAGGAGGGGTCTTGGGGGGTGGATGCCCTGTCCCTTCCTTGGCCTTCCCACCTGCTTTACGCCTTTCCTCCTCTGGTTCTGATATCTCGCTTTCTGTCTCGGCTGCTGATGGAGGATCGGGAGGTGGTGGTGGTGGTGCCTTTCTGGCCCCGCAGGTCTTGCTTTCCCACTCTGATGCTGTTGGCTGTTCAGGGTCCGTGGTTCTTCCCCTTCCCTCCGTCTCCGTTGCGGTCCTCTCCGATGTTGCCCCTGCGGCGGCTTCGGCTGTCAGTTTGGCGGTTGAGAGGTAGGGGTGGCAGAATAGTGGTCTCCCGGAGCATTTAGCCATGGCTATTCAACGGTCTCGAAAGCCTTCTACCCTTCAGTCCTATGGTAGGCATTGGGGTAACTTTGAACATTGGTGTCTTGGCCTGGCGTTGTCACCCTTGGTTTGTCCTTTACCGGATGTTATTCAATTCCTTTGGGATGGGTTCGAGAAGCGTTTGTCTGTCTCTACTCTCCGGGCTCAGTGGGCTGCTATCAGGGCTTTTCGGGCCCCTTGGGGGAATCTGCCTGATGTGGATGGTTTGGTTTCTCGTTTGTTGTGCAGTTTTGCGCATTCCCGCCCTATTGTGCGTCCTTCTTTTCCTCTCTGGGATCTTCCCTTAGTTTTGAGGGTTTTGTTTGCTGCTCCCTTTGAGCCTTTGGAGGAGGTTGACATGAAGTTTGTCACCTTCAAGGTTGTTTTTTTGGTGGCTATCACTTCTGCTCGTCACCTGGGGGAGCTGGGTGCTTTGATGGCTCGGGAGGCTTTTCTGTCCTTTTCTGCTGAGGGTGTGGTCCTTCATTTGGATTCCTCCTTCGTTCCTAAGGTTTCCTCCCAATTCCATCGCTCTCAGGAGCTGGTCCTGCCGGCTTTGAATTCGGCTCAGGTGGACGAGGACGACCTTCCTTGGTCCTTGCTGGATGTTTGCCGGGCTTTGCGGGTCTATGTTGATCGGACCGTGCCTTTCGGCTTTCTGATTCCCTGTTTGTTTCTTTTGGTGCTGTCTCCAGGGGTTGCCGTGCTTCTTCTTCTTCCATTGGGTGTTGGTTGAAGCAGGTTATTGTTCTGGCCTATTCTCTTTCTGGTTCTCCTCCCCCGGCTGGGGTTCAGGGGCGTTCTACTCGGGGGGTGGCTGCTTCCTGGGCGGAGGTTCGTGGGGTGTCCCTTTCTGAGATTTGTAGGGCCGCCACTTGGGCTTCTGCTAATACCTTTGTTAGACATTACCGTATCCAGAATGTTCTGGGGGATGACACTAACTTTGGTTTGGGGGTTCTTCGGGTTGAGTGTTCCAGATTCCCCTTGTTTTCCTTCTACTGTGCTGTTGTTTTCAATAAATTGCTGGGTTTTGCTGTACTGCTGTGTCCTGGTGGTTTGTTGTTTGATGATGGCCGGTTGCTGCTTGGGTATTCTCATTAGTAAGTATGAAGGGGACGAGGACAGGAGGGACCTGGGGGTAATGTCCTATTACTTACCGGTAATCTTCATTACTCCGGGTCCCGTTGTCCTCGTCCTCTTCATACCATCCCTCCCTCCCTCCCTGGCTTTCCGGCCCTCATCTTGGGCTTGGTGGTTCAGGAGGCATGCTGGGTACTGTACCCTTATATACTCCCAGTAGGGAGGGGGCGGGGTGTACCAGCATTCCTGCTTTTCTTTTTTCTGTCTGGGAGATAGGTTATCTCAATAGTAAGTATGAAGGGGACGAGGAAAACGGGATCCGGAGTAATGAAGATTACCAGTAAGTAATAGGAATAGGACATTGACCAGATATGCAGATTAATAGGAAATCCAAATCGCTAGCTCAGCCGTCAGTTTCCCTGGAATGTACACAAAGTGATGGATGTATTGTTACTGCTGATATGATGTTGAAATGGAATATTTGCTCATGTATGCTGTGAATATGTACGACATCGTGTGAGTGCCATGCATGTTGTAAATATGTGCAATATTGTGTGCGCACAACACACTAAACTAAAGTTTACAAAATGCGAATAGGGGGAGAGCATTTGCTTAATAAAAGCTCCCATAAAAAATCCAAGAAATGTGTGTTTTATTCCAATATGCTTTCCAAAATTATGTGTGAGCACAACATACTAAATTAAAGTGTATAAACAAATCGAGCATAGGGGCAGCGGCACTGTCCACGTTTGTATATGTTTTTGGGTTAAATGTAATACTTGCCTGTGTTCAGACATTCATCAGCCTGAACGTGTAATCATTTTAGCACATGACCAATTCAATCTTGCTTAAGGCCCAGTTTCAGAGCAAAACACAGCACGTCTAGTATTAAAACGCAATCACAAGTTTATTGTATGTTTTCGTATGATTATGCAACAAATTCATAAGCAATTATTAGAATAATAGTCTATAATATCTGCAGCTTATACGCCACATCATTTTAATGTTGCTCATCTCCGACCTATTTAAATAGGTGCTTGCTATAATTTAAAAAATAATAATCCAAGTTCTTTCCCAAATGTGGAAATATTTGCCTTTTTACAATTAAAGTTTATGCCTTACCTTTGTTTAGAAGGGGTAATAAATGTGACACTGAGGAAATTGCACCATAGAGAGGATTTGAGCAACTGTGTGGTAAATATCTAAAGGATAAAGGGAGTAAAAAAGTTGTAAAGGTGAGTCAAAAGGTAATAAAAGATGAAACATTTAGCCAACTTTTAATATATTAATTAGATTGTATTCTTTTCCTGGGCGAATTTAAGCAACCTCACCAAAGCAAAAGTAATATTTCAAATGCTATAAACAAAGCTGTTTAAGTGAATGCAACAAACAGTTCTGTTCATGTTTCTTATGAGGAGATGTCTACTATGTTACAAAAAAGGTTATTTTTATTTATAAGTTTTTATATAGCGCAAACGTGACCCACGAGGGTATCAGAGCGCTTTACAGTATACAGTTATTAAACAAAAGAGATGAGGTAGTATGCAAGCATATGATAAATTATATAAGTAGCATAATTTTTTTTGTAATTCGAAAGAGCAAGTATATTTGAAATAACTATATATGCACGTTTTCTAAATCAGCTGTTTAATTGTGTTTCCAACACACCCCTACTTATAATATGAGTGTGTTTATAACTGAACTGTAAACACGCAGCCTTGCTGCTGCTATGAAAGCATTTAAAGTAAGCCGTTCTTATTTTTACAAGTTTTGTATAACGCAAACTCTACATGAAGGCATTGGAGGGCTTAACACCAGCATTAGTTATGCTACACAAGGATGTATTCTTTTTTCGGTAGGCACAGAGAAATTAAGCAATTTGCCCAGAATTACAGAACGTTGAGTGGATGCCAAGATGTGAACATGGTTCCCCACCTCTAAAGTCGGCATATGTGGCTATTACAGTACCTCCTCTCCACTTATTATGAATGGTCGAAAAGAAAACAAATATAGGTACTCACTCAAGTTTCGAAGTAAATAGGAATATTCTATGCCAGCGATTCAGTTTCACACTAGTTTTCAAGGAGACAGTGTTTTTGGGTCTGTATGGGTTAGGATTAAATAAGGACAAAATAAGTAATAAAACTTAACTGCAGTAAGGTAGCGAATAAGCAGCAACTTTTTTTTGAAAGCTGTATTGTAATTGGCTTAAAGGGTAATGTGTCTTTTGGCTAATTTATCAGTTCAATGTGTTTGAAATGCATTCGCACCTTGTGTTCCGAAGAAGAGAGAAGGATGCTAGAAGAAGTCTAGACAGGTGAGAAATGTTTGAATCATTTGTAAATGTGTTTCAACTGGAGACTGTGACAGCATAATAAAGAGACCTGTAGCCTCGTAGTTAATCCTCATTATTAGGTGCCTTTTAACAAAAAGAAGAGACTGGTATATGTTCCGTAAACAACAGGAAGGGAGGTTTTTAACAAAGACTAGAATGTTAATTTTGGAGCTCCCATTCCGTTTGTTGCCACTGTAATAGCTGCAGTTGCTGCGTTGAATTTTTTAAAAAGCAAGTTAAATATAACGGCGTATACAATAGTTAATTATAAAGAAAGGTTTATTTGCTCAAATGCAACTACAAAAAATGTAAAATCTGATGAGGTCAATTAATTTGTAAACAGTGGTAATGAGAAAAATAAATTTGGGGTGCATTATAATTTAAAAGCGCTTAATGTGTGTGTTAATTTGGCTTTATTGCTATAAATTAGTATTACACACAAAATAGCTGTGATCAATAATAGTATGTTATGTAATTTTTATTATTTTAAGATGTGTATCAGTCATTTTGTTAATAGAATGTGGGTGTAAACTCATCCAGCCTTATGAAGTGTTTTAGAAAAAAAATGGCAACAGCTTGCTCAATGTTGCTGCTCCCGAATATGGGATTAATCTGCAATTTGCTTGGAAGACTTAAATTTCAGAAATTTGTATTGCTGACCCCTTTTTACAATTATGTGAATAATGTGAAATATTGAGACAAGCAAAGCCAATCCCAAAGCAGTGTTGCACTGCCTGGCGAGACACAGGGTAGTACTAGGAGGGGTGGTTGTACCGCCCCATAATTGATAGTTGTGGCAATGAATAGTGTGCAAAATATTACATATATCCATTGCATTGTGCTTTTTGCCTTCGCTGTATTCTTTATGTTTATTATTGGTAACATAGTGAAGCGCATGGCGCCTAGGAAGTTTGACACAGAAATCACACATACTGTGTTTAACACATATCTTATAAATAGTACATATGTTTAGGACATCAAAGGTAAAACATAGCTTTCTTTTTCTAAAGTACTGTTACAATCTGTCTCTTCCATGTGAAAAGATCTTAACTTGTGCTTTAAAGATTGATAAATTGGCGACACGCAGTTAACAGTGTAAATTGACCAAGATCACCATATGTTAGGGTGACCTCAAGGCTGAAAAGCATTTTTTTTAAATGTAATTGCCAGACTACTCTTCACTGAAAAAGCAGTGAGGACGCCTTTCCTGTTCCTCACTCGACGCCACCAACCATCGATGGCATCTTTGTTAGCATTGATCTTTTGCTTAAAAACACAAGGAGACACCAAAAAGTTTCTCATCCTTCCATTGTCAATAGAATGAGCTCAATGATTCAGCACTAATCAATGTAGTGATGTGACTCTCTCTCCCTCTCTCCTGTTCTCTCTCCTTCCCTGCGCTCTCTCCTTCCCTGCGCTCTCTCCTTCCTTCCCTATCTCCTTCCTTCCCTCTCTCCTTCCTTCCCTCTCTCCTTCCTTCCCTCTCTCCTTCCTTCCCTCTCCACTTCCTTCCCTCTCTCCCTTCCCTCTCTCCTTCCCTTCCCTCTCTCCTTCCCTTCCCTCTCACCTTCCCTTCCCACTCCTCTCTCTCTCTCCCCTTTGCTCTCTCTCTCTCTCTCCCCTTCGCTCTCTTTCTCTCCCCTTCGCTCTCTTTCTCTCCCCTACGCTCTCTCTCTCTCTCTCTCCCCTACGCTCTCGCTCTCTCTCCCCTTCGCTCTCTCGCTCTCACTCTCCCCTTCACACTCTCTCTCTCTCCCCTTCGTGCTCTCTCTCTCTCTCTCTCCCTCCCCTTTGCGCTCTCTCTCTCTCTCCCCTTCGCTCTCTCTCTCCTTTGCTCCTTCTCTCTCTCTCTCTCCTTCGCGCGCGCGCTCTCTCTCTCTCCTTTGTGCTCTCTCTCTCTCTGTCTCTTTCGTGCGCTCTCTCTCTCTCTTTCGCGCTCTCTCTCGCTACTTCGTGCTCTCTCTCTCTCTCTTTCACTCTCTCTCCCTCTCTCGTTCGCGCTCTCTCTCTCTCCTTTGCTCTCTCTCCCTCTCCCTCTCTCCTTTACTCTCTCTCTCTCCTTTGCTCTCTCTCTTCTTCGCTCTCTCTCTCTCTTTCTTTCCTTCGCGCGCTCTCTCTCTCTCTCTCTCTCCTACTCTCTCTCTCTCTCTCTCTCTCTCTCTCTCCTTCGCTCGCTCTCTCTCTTTCTCCCCTACTCTTTCTCTCTCTCTCTCTCTCTCTCTCTCCCCTTCGCTCTCTCTCTCTCCTTCACGCTCTCTCTCTCTCTCTTCTTCGCTCTCTTTCTCTTCTTCGCTCTCTCGCTCTCCTTCGCTCTCTCTCTCTCCTTCGCTCCGTCTCTCTCCCTCTCTCCTTCCCTTCCCTCTCTCTCTTTTGCGCTCTCTCTCTCTCTCCTTGGCACTCTCTCTCCTTCGCGCTCTCTCTCTCTCTCCTCTTTGCTCTCTCTCTCCTTTGCGCTCTCTCTCTCTCTCTCTCTCTCTCTCTCCTTCGAGCTCTCTCTCTCTCTCTCTCCTTCGCGCTCTCTCTCTCTCTCTCCTTCGCTCTCATTCCCTCTCCTTCGCTCTCCTTCGCTCTCCTTCCCTCTCCTTCCCTCTACTTCGCTCTCTCTCTCGCTCTCCTTCGCTCTCTCTCTTGCTCTCCTTCGCTCTCTCTCGCTCTCCTTCGCTCTCTCTCGCTCTCCTTCGCTCTCTCTCGCTCTCTCCCTTGCTCTCCTTCCCTCTCTCCTTCCCTTCCCCCCTCTCTCTCTCCTTCACACTCTCTCTCTCATTCTCTCTCCTTCCCTCTCTCTCTCTCTCCTTGCCTCTCTCTCTCTCTCCTTCTCTCTCTCTCTCTCTCCTTCTCTCTCTCTCTCTCTCCCTCCTTCACCCTCTCTCCTTCTCTCTCTCTCTCTCTCCCCTTCTCTCTCTCTCTCTCTCTCTCTCTTCTCTCTCTCTCTCTCTCTCTTCTCTCTCTCTCTCTCTCTCTCTTCTCTCTCCTTCCCTCTCTCTCTCCTTCCCTCTCTCTCTCTCTCTCTCTTCCCTCTCCCTCTCCCTCTCTCTCTCTCTCTCTCTCTCTCGCTCTCTCTCTCTCTCTCCCCCCCCCCATCTCTTACCAAACTTCCAAACACCTATGGCAAAACACTTATAAGGTCCCAGAGGGGAGACCTATTGGCTATGCCAATGCTTTTGCTTTATGTATTTGCCATTGTAATGCATTTTGTTTTATTTAGAAAAGCCATTACATATTGCACAATTAACATACAATACTACTAGCAAAGCTAATATCTTTAGCTTAATAAAAGGTGAAACCTATTGCATTTTTAATGCTTGCCCTTTCATGTTGGGGTGCCGGTGGGCAGAGGGTAGCAGGCATCTGGGGGGATAGGTAACTTGATTTCCGTCACAAACCCCAGTGTGAAAGTTCACTTATTGATAGTTCTTCTATTTCTCTCATAATGCCTCTACTTTGCTATTACTATTTGTCCTGAGCAGCAAGACCTAAGCATACACTCTGGCTCTCCAAAAATAAAGTTGATTATTAGGTAATTTCCTCAATGGCCTTCAGTGCATGCCCAAACACTTCTTTGTAGTCCAAAATCTAGGCATATTAGATAGAAATTGCACCAGGTCAGTGTACTTTTTGGGGTGCTTTTCTCCAATTAAATCTGTTAATCAGTTTGATATGCTTTGTATTTTACCTCTGAAACTTAAACCACACACAAACTAATTCCTGATTTTTATATCTAGCAGGACATAATCATGGTTTCATTCAACATCCTGTTTTTCACTTGCGATCATTCTGTGCGTGTTCGAAAAGATGGTGACTTCCTGCTTTTGGACATTCCCGGGGAAGTTCTTTGTAAATGGCTGGTCGAAAATCTAGATGAAGCTGGACGGCCAATCACCGAAGAGAGAGATCTTAAAGCTATGATTCTGTTCCAATCAGCTGGTAAGCACAATAAGTAAACCTTTATAATAAGTTTGTAACTGCAGGATAATGGTACGAATTGCCAACCTGTTTCAGTAAAAACCTAGATTTGTGATTAATTAATCCAATAATGGACAGTAAAAATGAACATGCATGTCCTCACATATGCCTTGGATTGCTCTCCACAGACAAATGTAACACTTATGAAAAAGGCTGAAACGTTTAGCTTGTGGCACTACTATAAGGCAGCCATTTTTGGATAAACTATTTTATTTAGGCAACTTTTTTCAGGAGGTTCAAGTTCAGGCTTACAATGTGTACTGTCTATTAAGGAAAACTTACTTACTTGGTTATGGATAGATTGTGCATTTGTCCTTTATTATCAATACCTCTTTATTTATATATTATGGCTAGAGCGTGAAGGTATATTGCAAGTGGTCAATGTGTTCTTATCTGTTTTGAAGTATATATGTAAATTTATGTTTTTTATCTTGCTTTTTTTAGTGAAGAAACAGTGTCTAATGATTCAGGATATTTTTCAAGAGATAATTGCAAGCTATTCTGGCACAACAGAGGGTCTAAAACAGGTGTTACTTCAAAGGGCACTGGAGGAAAAGCAGATGTTAATGGACTGTGGCAATCGGGGAAGCACTGGTAGACTTAAGAGGGTGTTACGCAAACTACAAGAGGAAGAAATTGCAGAGAAAAGATGCAAGGACAAAAAAGCCAAGCAGAGTGGACTAGGTTATATAAGAGTTGGTAAAGCTCATGCTGAAAGCACAAGTTCTCAGCCTGGTGATGCAAGTTCACGGATGAATTTGCAGAAACTTGAAAACCTGGCCCTTTTAGCAGGGATGGCTAGTGTCCTTCATCAAAAATCCACAACTAAAAATTACGCATCAGACCGTGAAAATGAAATTAACTTGGAGTCCCTGCTTAAATCCAAATATCAAGGACAAAAACATGCCTCCCTTTCACCACGGCACCAGTTGATACCCAAAAACCTATTCCCTACACGAGAGCAGGCTGTTGTGAGCATAGAAGTAACACCTACTAGACCCTGCAAACAAGATCCCAAAATGATGGTACACTTGGCACCACATATTTTGACGTCACAAGATTTTGGGGCTTACGGCTCACAGTCAACAGCCTGGCCTACTGTGACTTTCCATCTGCAGCAACAGCTGTGGATGTGAACCATACCCCTTGCCATGATGACCCGTTTCCAAGCAACAAAAACTTTGACCTGAATGTAAGCAGAGATAAAGGAGTGCTGCCATTATACACATTTGCATATTGCTAAGTCTGTATGCCAGCCTTTTTTCCTTGGTTAACAGAATATGCCTTTTGGTGCCAAAACCACAACTTCTACCTGTTATCTCTGCGAAAAGCCTAGATACTTATTAATACATAGAATTAATATGGTGCATTCATTTCCTCAACAATAAGGCACATATACCTACCTGTTGAAATATTAATAAACAAATGGAAAACTGTTTGAGATGGTCAGTGTAAATGAGGGTCTAGTGATTTCTTTTCTTCCCCCCCTCAGGACAGTGAAGAATCCTTTCATTTGATGATGGAGGAAAGTCCATCACTCAACACTGGGGTAATGTTTTTTTTTTGTTTTTTTGTTGTTTTTTTAGGTACATAGGAAATTGCATTTTAACCTGTATGGTCTAATTATGATTTGCTTTCTCTCTAAGGAAATGGTATATAACTCCTTAGCCATAATTAATCGCAATGAAAGCTATTCTGTTGGCCCCGGTTCCTGTCTGAATGAGGAGTGTGTACAGTTACGAGCTGAAATCGAACACTTAAAAGGTGCATGCTTGATATTCTACCTTCCCATGTAAACTGCAACAAATTCACATTAATCATTTTTGCCACCGAAACACATGCATTGCCAAACAGTATGCTTGTTATATGAATATTGTATTATCTGCTGCCTTTAACAACTGTTTTTGATTATACCACAGTTGCAAGGCACTTGCAATAGGGAGTTGGCTTTAGAGTATTTGCAAGCTGCGATGTCTGCTTTGACCAATTCAAGCAACTTAACAGATAAAGCAGCATCAAAGATATGCAGTCGATCATTCACTGTACAAAAGGTACTTATTTGCTTTGCCACTCTTTTAGCACAGTTAAAGTGTATATAGGGCAAACGTTGTAGATTTCCTGAATGAGGACTTTGAAATCTCTCTGCATGCAATGTTTTTAAATATGGCTGCTTTATACTGTTGGAGGGAACCTAGCAAATATTACATTGTTAGCCATGCATAGATGCCAAATCAAAAAACCACTCTTCCTATATATATTTTTTAATATGTA
The DNA here is from genome assembly GCF_964261635.1 of Lissotriton helveticus. NCBI lineage: Eukaryota > Metazoa > Chordata > Amphibia > Caudata > Salamandridae > Lissotriton > Lissotriton helveticus. The sequence goes on from NC_136057.1 coordinate 993,546,981, forward strand.
ACCTAACATGATGGCAAATAGTTAATAGTTGTGTTATTTTGCAGACTGATATGCAGCAGTTGGTGAAGGACTCAAATGATCCTTCACGGTTCAAAGATGTTCTCGTTCCATAGCGGAAATTGCACAAGCTCTTGGAGGAAGCCAAGGCAGCTCGGGACAGTGCAGGATTTCTTCTCAATGGTATCAGAACTTGCATCTGCAAAAGGTGTAACGAAGGCTCGTGCTGGAACAGCTGTCCTTGATGAGGAGAAGGTCGATGCATTATTTGGTAACATATTTTAAATGTTCAAAGTAACATTCATACGATCTTGGATTGCGAAAATTCATTATTATACATGGTGTTAAAGGTTTGCATGTGTGGTCTGGTAACATATAATGGTAAGATGACTCAATCATTACTCAACAGATGTCTGCAAAAGAGCAAGAAGAGCAATGGGGGTCTTGTAATTTATTAACAATTTGTGCTGAGTTTGTGCTTCAAATCTGGCACAAAGCCGCGAGTTGTGATTTTATTTCTAAATCTGTGGTCCAGGTGAGGGGCTCAAACTGGATGAATGGGTGATAGCAAACTGAACTTATAAAATACTGTGCTTGCAGCTTTTATTTAGCCACATGTGCCTCTTTGACCAACTGCCCTTAATGTTACACTTATGAACCCTTGTAACCCTAACAATATCTCATCTAGCACTCTATATGAAATAATGGTATAAACTTTTTAAAGGCTGTCAGCCCTATTAAAATCTAAAAAATGGTCGTGGTGACATGATACTGATGTATGTTATTTTATTATTCCAGAGTTTATGAAGTCTGTGTGCAGCACCAACGGCTGGCCATCACTGGACTACAGTAGTATGAGAAGGAAGCTGGCGATAAAGATTTGCAATCCTAGGAGAGGTTTAAAGAAAACTCCGAATCTAGAATCAAACGACTAAGTTGCTGGTTTTCGTTAAGCAATTTGTTCTGGTTGCAGTAGCCTGGCCTTTTTTCCCTCCTTTTTTTCCTGGACTTTTTTCTGGATTTTTCCTCTTGTTCAGTATCCTGGCCCCCATGGGGCGAAATATGTGCTTTCGATAAATAAAATTACATGTTGACACATACTTTTTGAACATTTTTCATTTAACCACTGTTTGGTTTAGTCTTTTGCCACTGGTCACCATGTCAAACAGCTTCAGATAATGCTCTGTACCTCAAAATAAGGCAAGTCCCAGTGAGTCAGGAGTATGGGAGTAGCAGCACACGTAAACAGTAGCGGCTCGTATAGGGCGTGCTGTGGGGAGGGGAAGGGTAGCAAACATGGACATACACGGAACGGAGGAATGTAATCACTTTCCTTCGTTCTGTCGTATGTCCGTGTTTGCTACCCTGCCCCTCCCCGCCCGTGCCACCGCCCTGTTGCACGCCCTATGCAAGCCGCTACTGGATGTTACGCTTATCTGAATGCAAAGTATAACATTCTTGCAGACCACTACTTTTGTATGAAGTTGCTTGTGGTATTTATGCAGCACAAACCTAGCTAAAATAGCATTTCTCAGATGTATTTTAAACAGGTATCTACCTCTCACTGTAAAATTAAAAAGTAATCTTTCCAAAGCAGGAGAAAATTAATCTGATTATTAGGACCAGGTTTAGAGAAGTTTTGTGCTTGGTTTGCTTGTTTTATAATGCAGACCTGAATCAAAATCATTTTCAGGATTTACAAATCGAAGCAAATTGGTATTTGGTACAACACTCATCCAAAATGGGAAAGGTTCCACGTTTGTCTAGACATAGTATTTTTGGGGTACCAGAACGGTAAACTTCCAGTACAAAACCCAGTCTAGACTCTCAGACAACATTGCATTCTAGTGCAGTGGTGTTAGAGAGAGGGATAGACATGCCTCTTCCCTGCTCTCTCCCTGTTATGCAACACAGCCAATTGGGGTGTTGTACTGCGTTCAGTGAAAGTTTTATAAATCTGTGCCTTACTTTATAACTCGTGGCATTTCAAACTATTCTTGGTATTGTGTAAAAAAGGCATATTACATCAAAGTGGCCTGTTTTTGACCGGAAAGTACAGGTGGTCTGCCAAATGTTTTCCTACCAGCAAATCCATAGTCCTAAACTAGTAGGGAATACTGGCAGTCGGCTAACATGCTCATAACATGGAATTGTCAAGGTGTAATCCAACTGTAATGACTTATTAATGATTCCAAATTATTAATTGGATCATCTGGGAGTAATCCACTCTTAGCCTTTAGTTGGTTTAAAATCATCCAAGAGTATTTAAAGTAATCCATGCTCATTTTTGAGATGGCATTAAAACATCCTAGAGTAATCAACACTCATACTGAAAATATAATGGGGCCATTCTGATGCAATCAATAGCCATCCTGAAGCTGTCATAGGATCATCCAGGAATAATCCACACTCATCCAGAAAATGTCATGGGATCATTCCAGAGTAATCCACTTCCATCCTGGAGCGGTTATAGGATCATCCTGGAATAATTGACAGTCATCCTTAAATTAGCTAGAACCCATCCTGGAGTAATTCTCACTCATCCTGAAGTTGTCAATTAGTATTCGTGGAGTTGTAAAAGGTAATCACTCCCTGCCACTAGAAGTCATCAGAACACCATCCTACTGTAGTTTTTGTGATGAGTCTAGATTCGTCATCACATTTAAATATTTTGTCCTACAGGCATACTTCAGGATGGTTTGGGATGACTTCCCCAGATAATTGCAGGAATAGCCTGACTGTAAACATCAGATGACTCCAGAATGACTCCAGGATGATCTTCCTTTTTGACCAGGGAGAGATCACAAGAGGTAGCATATTTGTGATGCCATACACAATAGACAGTTTTTTATAGCATATAGTGTTAGACAAGATGTAACAGTAATAAGTGGGTGGCTGGAACCTCAGAGGCACTCAACTCCCACTTATGCTGGGGGAATGCATCACTGAACATATTAAAGATTGTGAACGAAGAAAAGGTACACTTCCCTGGTCACATAGTGTCTTACCCATGTTCAAGTCCTACACAATCTAATGTAAATGCTGGTTTTGAGTACTAGGTTTAAAACATTTGTTTCACAGCTGCCCAACACTGCAATATTGCATCAATGGCTCAAATAAATTGAGTCGATGGAACATGCTGGAACAAAGGCAACTGTAAGACTGAAAATATAAGAAGAAATTGTAGACTTATACAATACATTGCTTTGACATCAATGAAAAAGTCATCTATGCTTCGCTTAACACAATTATGCAGGATCTGGTCTGACAGCTTCCTTGGAAGAATATCTTCATTGACTTCTTTCAGTGACTGAAAAATAGAAGGGGATTGTCACTAATACACATTTGCAAGGTTGCCACAATAGGGAGATTTAGTCTTGAATTTCAAGACACATTCTATTTATTTTGTAGTGAACTACTCTTCAAATGCAGAAGTGGGCGTTGGGGCATCCTACAAGTTCATAGAAGTGCAGGTCACACCAGAAGTAAAATTGAAGTAGTGCAACACTTGCAGTTATATTTCCCCTGCTGGATGCATCACTAAAAAGAACGGGACAGAGGTGTAACTCGGTGCATCCACGGAGCCTGAAGAAGCTGTAATCTGGTGGATTGCGGGCAAAAACGAGGACCGAGAGGAGTGTCCTGTGGCCTGGGCTCGGCGCCCCTGTGCTGTCTGATGGCTCCTGCGGGCGGTAACCGTGTTCGGAGCTGGGGCAGGACGCCTTCCCTGATCGAGGTGAGAGGGGGTGCTGGGGGGTAGCTGGTGGTCGCACATCCTCGCCCCTCCGGGCCTTTACCAGCGGCGGTACTGGTCGCTGGGTGGGGTCTGGGCCGCAGGGAGGCCTCGTGGGCCCAGTCAGCTTGCCGCTATGGTCGGGAGCTTGTCCCGGCCCGGGCACCGGCCGGAATGGGAAACGACTGCTGTTGGTCTTGGGGTGGGATGTGCTGGCACTGGGAGACTCGTCTGTTGGGCTCCGCCGGCACCGCTGGTTGCAATCTCCCTGGGGGGGGACTGCCGGGGCACGGTTTTGATCTGCAGTGTGGTTGCACATGGGGCATCTGTGCATCGGAGCACGATGAGGTGTCCGCCCTCTATCCTTGATGCAGCGGGTGCTCTGGGGTGCGGACCTGGGCCTGGGACTGCATCTATGCAATAGTCGCCATTTTGGTTCCTTCGGAGGCCTTGAGAACCGGCCGTGTGCCTTTGGCCCAGGCATTTACCCGGCATCGCCGATTTGAGCCATGTGATGGTGCTTAGATGGGGGGGCCCTTGCGTGGTGATACTTGGACCTGGTGATACTCCATTGTTGTTGGGGCATTGTGATGCTTCGCATGCTGGTGGTCTGACGAGCCCGGTTCCTCTAGAGGGGCCCGCTTGGCTGTTAGCCATTGGCTGCAGAAGCGGCTGGATTAGTTCCAGTGCGGCTTACGGCCTAGGGGTTGACAGAATCCGTGAGGACCAGCCGCAGTGCTCCCTCCAGAGAGTCCCTGAAGCAGTGGATTGGTGTTCCTACATATCTTGTTCGAGTGGGAGCGACCAGAAATAGCTGGCACAGTCCACTGAAGGCCCACCGATGGGAAAGGATAAACCTGGCGCTACGGGCCTGAAACAGAGCACCCTTGACCAGTTTGCAACTCTGCAAGTGGGGGGGGTCTCCTCCTGTCCCGGATAAAGCGGCCTCGATAGCGGCCATCACAGATGCAAGGGACATGTTGGAGGCCAAGATTGGCGCAGTGGGCACCAAGGTCTCATTTGTGAGACAGGACCTGCGCAGGGCTGTTGATCGTATTACTGAGGACGAGACGCGGGTTTCCTTAGTGGAGGATACCGTGCTGACCCTTCAAAAGGAGGTCAACAAATTGACAGTGATGTCCCAGGAACTTGTTACCTGAGCCAAAGATGCAGAGGGCTTGCTCCAGGCGCAACAATCTATGCTTTGTCGGTTTTCCGGAGGGCTGCGAAGGTGGTTCCATGAATTGTTTTCTCATGACATGGCTTAAAGATCTGCTCCCGACGGACAAGATCTCTGCATGCATTGTGGATGAGAGGGCTCATCGGGCCCTTACACGAAAACCACCTTCAAGAGAAAATCCACAGCCGCTCGTTGCCAAGCTATTAAACTATGCCGATTAAGAAGCTGTACTGCAATATGCCCGACTGAATAAGGATAAACTCGTCTTCTATTCAAGGCCCATTATGATCTTTCCAGATTATACCCGCCTGGTGCAGCAATAACGACAGTCTTTCATCGCAACAAAATGAAGGTTATGCATACTCAACATCTCTTACATGCTTCTGTATCCCGCCAGGCTCCGAGTGATTTATATAACTCTAAAACATTATGTTTCGATTGTCCTGAAGCGATCTTCGCCTGGTCTGATGAAAGGGCCCACCTGAAGCCACATTCTCCGCTGCCGCTGGAATCAGATTCCTCGGTGGGCTCGCAGCGGAATCGATCACGAAGGACGAAGTCCAAGCGGCGGCATTACTCTGGCTCTGACCGGCGAACCTCCAGTCCAGTGAAAGCTTCTTGACCGACCCACGGCTTGTGATATCCCTAGTCATATATAATTGACTGTCCGTGGGTTGGGCTTGCCCTGATCAGTATGCACCGAGCAGAGTCGGCTGTTACACATGGTGGTTGACCTGCACGGCCAGTAGCTCCCCATGGTTCATGTTCTGTGGGTGGGGGGGGGGGGGGGCGGGGGGGTGTGATCCATTGGGGGAGGTTCCTTGGGGTCCGTGTTTTGGGTCTTGAGTTTCACCTTGCCAAGACAGATGCTCCTTGTTCTTGGCAGTATCGGATGGGGGAGGGGGGGTTGCTGACGCGTGGGGGTTTCACGATTGTAAGGTTGTTTTTGTTGTTGTTTGTACACATGGACGCACATCCCACTCCTCAATAGGCAAACTACTGCTACTGGACACAGACTAGATATATGACTCATTCAGCAGCGACAACTTCCAATATGGTGTCATAATAAATTTAGTCGGCACCAATTCACTTACACTACGTACAGTTTTTTACCACGTCTTTGCTGATAGCATCATTGCCTCTCACTTTTGCTATTGCCGTACCATTATGTTCCCTCTCTCCTTCCCTTCCCCCCTGTCTCTCTCTCTCCTTCGCTCTCTCTCTCTCCTTCACGCTCTCTCTCTCTCTCTCTCTCTCTCTCTCTCTCTCTCTCTCCTTCGCGCTCTCTCTCTCTCTCTCTCTCCTTCGCGCTCTCTCTCTCTCTCTCTCTCTCTCTCCTTTGCGCTCTCCCTCTCTCTCTCTCCTTCGCGCGCTCTCTCTCTCCTTCCCTCTCCTTCCCTCTCCCTCTCCTTCCCTCTCCCTCTCCCTCTCCCTCTCCTTCCCTCTCCCTCTCCCTCTCCTTCCCTCTCACTCTCCTTCCCTCTCCCTCTCCCTCTCCTTCCCTCTCCCTCTCCTTCCCTCTCCCTCTCCCTCTCCTTCCCTCTCCCTCTCCCTCTCCCTCCTCCCCTCTCCCCCTCTCCTTCACGCTCTCTCTCTCTCTCCCCATCTCTTACCAAACTTCCAAACACCTCTGGCAAAACACTTATAAGGTCCCAAAGGGGAGACCTATTGGCTATGCCAATGCGTTTGCTTTATGTATTTGCCATTGTAATGCCTTTTGTTATATTTATAAAGACATTACATATTGCACAATAAACATACAATACTACTAGTAAAGCTAATATCTTTAGCTTAATAAAAGGTGAAACCTATTGCATTTTTAATGCTTGCCCTTTCATGTTGGGGGTGCCGGTGGGCAGAGGGTAGCAGGCATCTGAGTCTCTATGCATCTGGGGGGATAGGTAACTTGATTTCCCGTCACAAACCCCAGTGTGAAAGTTCACTTATTGATAGTTCTTCTATTTCTCTCATAATGCCTCTACTTTGCTATTACTATTTGTCCTGAGCAGCAAGACCTAAGCATACACTCTGGCTCTCCAAAAATAAAGTTGATTATTAGGTAATTTCCTCAATGGCCTTCAGTGCATGCCCAAACACTTCTTTGTAGTCCAAAATCTAGGCATATTAGATAGAAATTACACCAGGTCAGTGTACTTTTTGGGGTGCTTTTCTCCAATTAAATCTGTTAATCAGTTTGATATGCTTTGTATTTTACCTCTGAAACTTAAACAACACACAAACTAATTCCTAATTTTTATATCTAGCAGGACATAATCATGGTTTCATTCAACGTCCTGTTTTTCACTTGCAATCATTCTGTGCATGTTCGAAAAGATGGTGACTTCCTGCTTTTGTTTTAATCCAAAGAGAGGGGCTCGGTATTACCCAAGGGGAAATAGAGCACCAGTATACTGTCAAGTAAAGCAACGTTTTTTCCCGATGGGAGATCAAATGATCCAAGATTAAATTTTTTTTTATCTTACTCAGTCTGCATCACTCACTCAAGTATCCACACATTGCTCGGGGAACACTTACCAAAGAAAAAACATTATTTATGTAAAAAATATACATTTTCTTTCAATAAAAAACACATGAATCCATGTACAGTTATAATTAAAAACACACAATATACAGTAAACCCACCTAATGTGGAAATGGAGAAATATGGGAAAAGACAGTAGTATTTGTCTTAATCTTGTTCATTCGGACCCTTTGTTTGACAACACTGGGAAGGATTTCCCTTCCTTATACCCAATTGTTTGCTGACAACTCCGAATTTAACCCTTTGTAAGTGCGTCGACGCGTTTCGGAAGCCTTGAGTGATTATAGCCTCCTTCTTCAGGACAGTGTCTATGGTTTTCTCCACAATCAATGTATCACCTAATACACAAATAAAACACTTCTTTTAGCCCACAATCCATTGATTAAACCCTTACATGCTATTAAAACAACAGACCATTTTTTTCTGTATATCATATTATTCATAGTGTTCACATAAACATTGTTTTTCCCTAATACACATAATTGCACTTTACTGACCGTTAATCTTTATGGGTATTTATCTATATAAATCCCGTTATTTTTTACATACAGATGTTCTTCCATTGTGTTGCAAGTATTGCCCCGGCTTAAAATTCAACTCGCATTATGTCTAGCACTCAGTCTTTTTCACACCATTCAAACTATATCGAATCAAACTCACCTATGCGAATGCATCTTGGTGAATTAAGTTATATCATTAATTTATCATTATCGGGGTCGTTGTAGGAATTTCTCGATCTCCCAAACTGCTGCTAAATATAAAGAGGTACAACTTATTAATCTGCCCCAATCCATGTTTAGATTGGACTCTCACTTTTATATTTTAACATTGGCTGTTACCTTTAAAAAAATTATGGAAAGCCTCAAACGCGGTGTCTTTCAATTTATTTGCACCCGTTTTCCGATTTTCATATTATACTCCTAGTCAAAAGAAATATTTTTCTTTTTTCAGTGCCAGTTATTTACGATCGTGCCAAGCTACATCACACACACAGCCAAACAGCCAAATATTAAAATATAAAAGTGAGAGTCCAATCTAAACATAGGTGAGTTTGATTCGATATAGTTTGAATGGTGTGAAAAAGACTGAGTGCTAGACATAATGCGAGTTGAATTTTAAGACGGGGCAATACTTGCAACACAATGGAAGAACATCTATATGTAAAAAATAACGGGATTTATATAGATAAATACCCATAAAGATTAATGGTCAGTAAAGTGCAATTATGTGTATTAGGGAAAAACGATGTTTATGTGAACACTATGAATAATATTGTATAGAGAAAAATATGGTCTGTTGTTTTAATAGCATGTAAGGGTTTAATCAATGGATTGTGGGCTAAAAGAAGTGTTTTATTTGTGTATTAGGTGATACATTGATTGTGGAGAAAACCATAGACACTGTCCTGAAGAAGGAGGCTATAATCACTCAAGGCTTCCGAAACGCGTCGACGCACTTACAAAGGGTTAAATTCGGAGTTGTCAGCAAACAATTGGGTATAAGGAAGGGAAATCCTTCCCAGTGTTGTCAAACAAAGGGTCCGAATTAACAAGATTAAGACAAATACTACTGTCTTTTCCCATATTTCTCCATTTCCACATAAGGTGGTTTTACTGTATATCGTGTGTTTTTAATTATAACTGTACATGGATTCATGTGTTTTTTATTGAAATAAAATGTATATTTTTTACATAAATAATGTTTTTTCTTTGGTAAGTGTTCCTCGGGCAATGTGTGGATACTTGAGTGAGTGATGCAGACTGAGTAAGATAAAAAATAAAATTTGAATCTTGGATCATTTGATCTCCCATCGGGAAAAAACTTTGCTTTACTTGACTTCCTGCTTTTGGACAATCCCGGGGAAGTTCTTTGTAAATGGCTGGTAGAAAATCTAGATGAAGCTGGACGGCCAATCACCGAAGAGAGAGATTTTAAAGCTATGATTCTGTTCCAATCACCTGGTAAGCACAATAAGTAAACCTTTATTATAAGTTTGCAACTGCAGGATAATGGTACAAATTACCAACCTGTTTCAGTAAAAACCTAGATATGTGATTAATTAATCCAATAATGGACAGTAAAAATGAACATGCATGTCCTCACATATGCCTTGGATTGCTCTCCACAGACAAATGTAACACTTATGAAAAGGGCTGAAACGTTTAGCTTGTGGCACTACTATAAGGCAGCCATTTTTGGATAAACTATTTTATTTAGGCAACTTTTTTCAGGAGGTTCAAGTTCAGGCTTACAATGTGTACTGTCTATTAAGGAAAACTTGGTTATGGATAGATTGTACATTTGTCCTTTATTATCAATACCTCTTTATTTATATATTATGGCTAGAGCGTGAAGATATAATGCAAGTGGTCAATTTGTTCTTATCTATTTTGAAGTTTATATGTAAATATAGTTTTTTCTCTCTTGCTTTTTTTTTAGTGAAGAAACAGTGTCTAATGATTCAGGATATTTTTCAAGAGATAATTGCAAGCTATTCTGGCACAACAGAGGGTCTAAAACAGGTGTTACTTCAAAGGGCACTGGAGGAAAAGCAGATGTTAATGGACTGTGGCAATCGGGGAAGCGCTGGTAGACTTAAGAGGGTGTTACGCGAACTACAAGATGAAGAAATTGCAGAGAAAAGATACAAGGACAAAAAAGCCAAGCAGAGTGGACTGGGTTATATAAGAGTTGGTAACAAAGCTCATTCTGAAAGCACAACTTCTCAGCCTGGTGATGCAAGTTCGCGGATGAATTTGCAGAAACTTGAAAACCTGGCCCTTTTAGCAGGGATGGCTAGTGTCCTTCATCAAAAATCCACAACTAAAAATTACGCATCAGACCGTGAAAATGAAATTAACTTGGAGTCCCTGCTTAAATCCAAATATCAAGGACAAAAACATGCCTCCCTTTCACCACGGCACCAGTTGATACCCAAAAAACTATTCCCTACACGAGAGCAGGCTGTTGTGAGCATAGAAGTAACACCTACTAGACCCTGCAAACAAGATCCCAAAATGATGGTACACTTGGCACCACATATTTTGACGTCACAAGATTTTGTGGCTCACGGCTCACAGTCACACAGCCTGGCCTATTGTGACTCCATTTGCAGCAACAGCTATGGATGTGAACCATACCCCTTGCCATGATGACCCGTTTCCAAGCAACAAAAACTTTGACCAGAATGTAAGCAGAGATAAAAGAGTGCTGCCATTATACACATTTGCATATTACTAAGTCTGTATGCCAGCCTTTTTTCCTTGGTTAACAGAATATGCCTTTTGGTGCCAAAACCACACCTTCTACCTGTTATCTCTGTGAAAAGCCTAGATACTTATTAATACATAGAATGAATATGGTGCATTCATTTCCTCAACAATAAGGCACATATACCTACCTGTTCAAATATTAATAAACAAATGGAAAACTGTTTGACATGGTCAGAGTAAATGGGGGTCTAATGATTTTTTTTCTTCCCCCTGAGGTTCCGTGAATTCTGAACCCGTTCCATAAAGGTCATGGTTTCATTACGAATTTGATATTAGCAAACCGTAACTAGTTAGTGTGGCAAGTATGAGTGTTTTCATCATGTTAGACCGATGGATTCACTACGTATTTAGGGATTTCGTTCTGAACCCTTGGATTCCATTTTGTGTATGGCAGCCATTTTGTGGTTGCCCTCACATAGGCCGATGACTGTGGCTGAACTAGTCTTTTTAAGGACATGTACACCTTAGCTCGAGTTTGTGCTGACTCCTGATTGACCTGAGTGAACTGACCCTGTTGCCTGAAGCTGACCTTGTTAAACCAGTTCCTGCCCTTTAGCTGATCAAGATTAAGGATCAGAGCACAGGACATCATAAAGTTTTACTGCACACAAATATGCCTTATCCTACTCTCACCTGTTTCTGCTCCTTTCTTTATGGTCTATTTACGATTGGGTTGTGCCCTTTTTTATTATGGGTTCGTTCGACCTGTCTAAAGAAGAATGTTGGGTTTGACCAATGATTGATCATGGGCTGGGCAACTGAAAAGTGGGTTTTACTGTCATGCGATACCTCTGGTGTGGATACATGTGATTGGACAGCTTGTAAATGTTAGGTATTTGTCTGGAATGTGATTTTTGGCATAAAAAGGGATGACTTGCTTTGTAAAATTGAGCAGTCTCCTGAGAACTTATACCGTGATGATTTCTAGGAATTCTGTTACTGGCTGCAGCCAATAAATTTGATCTTTGACGCCACTCAGAAGTATCCCGTGTCTCTGTATTCTAAGACAGGTGAACCCGAAGACTTTGGGCGTGCCCCTGGCGCCGCTGGGTCTGAAATAACCTGGTTCTTCAGTTGGCGCTTCCAACGTGGGGCGACTTCAGCGGTACCGGTCCAAGCCTGAAGATCGTGAGGAGCTTCGTGAGGCAATTGTGGAGGACGGCCACCACTTCATCGACCCCGGCATGTCGAATGTGGACTGAAGGTCTTTTCTGCGAGGCTTCTTGCTTTCTTGACGGCTACTAAGGACTGCTGCCCTGACTGTCGCCCTGTCTTGGACCCATTTGTGATGCTTTGTAAGGCGAGACGATAGACGGGTCTTCTGGTGGCGTGACTGATACCTCAGTTAAGTATAAGTGGGTCGTTCCCAGTCCCTAGTTTTTGGTTCTTTGATTCTTAGTTTGTTTGGTCCTTAGTTTTGATTTGAAAATTGCAATTTCCAAAGCCGAGGGACTCGTATATTTGCGAGACTATCGTTGCAGATAATCCCTTGAAGTTTGAAGCTAGATTAGTGAGCGAAGATGCCTGGTTTTAGCAAAATTGGGAGAATATTCTGTTGTGGTTGTAACAGGGATTCCCAATTGGAGGATTCATGTCCGATACCTCCAGTTGGAACTCCGACTTATGAGCTCTATTCTAAACACGGCGTGGGCCCCATTTCGTTTAATGAAGTATGGGTCCATTACACTAGGAAAGATGGGGTTTTACGATGGCCCCAACATGATAGTTTTGATACCGGGATTTTAGATAATTTAGAAACGAAAATATTTAGGAAGAAAGCCCGGCCTGCAAAGTTTGACTCCTTTCGCCTTTGGCGTAAAGAAGCCAAACAGAGAGAAATCAAACAAGCTAAACGAGATAGGAAAGATAGGAATATGTCGGTACTACAAGCTGCTAGGCAGTATATGGATGATGGAGAGGAGCGAGCGAGTGAAGTTTCAGATAGGCAGCGTTGTATGGCCATAGATAAATGTTATCCGGCCTTGCCGTCTCCTCCTCCAAAAGCGACTGAAGATCTTGAAAAAGATCCCTTGATGTCTCATTTACTGAGATTACCACCTCCTTATGTGCAGGGTGCTACTGCACCTCTATTACCTCCGGTTGTTCCATCCTTTGTGGTTCAACCTCCTGCTGTTGTTCAGCCACCTGGTACTCCACAGATGGCTTTACCTCCTCCTGCGCAACCCGCTCTAGGGTCGCAAGCTTCGCTACCAGCTTTGCCTCAAACTCCTTTGCCTTCCGCTTCTGCATCTGAGACTCCTACTGTTCTTATTCCTACACCTTCTTTGCCTCAAAATACTTATTCTTCTGTTCTTATGTCTGCTTCTTCTCCTTCTGTTCGAAAACTAATGACAGAGACTGTTACTAGTTTATTGTCTCCATTGTTTGGGTCATTGAATATGACCCCTGTTTCGGAACATAGGCAGAGTCGTAGTCAGCTTCCTGGTTCCGAGGAACGGGCTGTGTTGGATTTGTTAGCTCGTAAATGGATTATGAATGCCTCAAGGTATAGTTTGCCAGCGGTTATGGATGTTTTCTTTCAGTGGGAACCGCCCAAGCAAAGGTATGTTTTTAATGTAATGTGTATGTTTCTGCGTAATGAATGGGAAGATAATGATTTGGGTTTGATCCCGCAGGAACTACTTGATGTTCAGTTGGATTTTGCTAAAGGGGTGATAGTGGAATCTGATATTACAGATGCCGTAGAGACGATACTGGCTTTTAGATCTAGCCTTCCGCCTCAGACATTGTACGAACCTGATTCCTCTGTTAGAAGCAAAGCGAGACAGTGTCCCATGAGAGAAGTTCCTCCTGTATGGAAGGAAGCAGTTCAGGCTAATGTAAATCAGGGTATTGTTGCCGCACCTGCTCATTTTCATCGAGTATGGGTACATGTCACTTGGAAGAGAGCAGAGATCTTGGCTCTTAAGCAGACCTTACCTGATCCTCGTAAGAATCCTGCTGGTTATTACAAAGAATTGTCTCAGACAGTAGATGCGTGTATTATGAATTTAGCCGACATCGACATGTTGATGGGTAATGTAGTTCTGCAACCTTTGTGGGAGAAGATTCGTCATGAGAATCATGCGGCAGAATTAGGAGATACTTGGGCGAAAATTATTGCTGCAGATGGTAGACAACAGGGAGGTGCTAAACCTGAACCTTTGGTTACGGAATTGCCAGGTAGAATTATTAATTTAATGAAGACGATGATGCCTGCTTTACGAGTGAATTGGGATAAGTTAACAGCATGTAAGCAGAAGAAAGATGAAAGTGTATCTGATTTCTTCACTAGGTTTGAAGAAATATTTAAAGATCATAGTGGTCAGGACATGAGTACGGAAGGTGGGCAAAGATTATTTGTGGACAAATTTGTCTTTAATTTGCTCCCTGAACTTTCTAATAAGTTGAAAGATTCTGAAAGTTCTTGTGCTGTTTCATCGTCGGCCCAGATATTGGCGACTGCACAGTACTATGAGAATAGGGATAAGGACGAGAAAGAAAAAGACAAAAGACTTAAAGACAAAGGTTCTTTTACAGCAGGCGTAGCCGCCTCGCTCGAATCAGCAAGAGTCACAGCAACGCCCACAGTTTCAGGACCTCCACAGTTTCAGAGACCGCAACAGAACGCTGGGTATTTTCCTCCAAGACCCCCCTTGGGTTTGAATCAGTGTGCGTACTGTAGGGAGGAAGGTCATTATAAAAATGAGTGCCCTGTTTTACGACAACGCGCGAGTGGTATGCCAGTCCCAAGAGGCCGTGGTGGTTTTCAGCAAGTGTCAAGAGGTAGAGGACGTGGTGCGTTTCCTCAGAACAAACGTTCCTTTCCCCCACAAAATTCTATGAATTACTTTGATCAACAGAAAATTGCATCTGGTCAGTCGACTCAGTACTATGCTGATGACTATTATGTTGAGAGTGAGAATGCTGACTATAATGATTGCTAGGACAGCCATGGACAAAGAGAGGGAGTAGTGTCGGTTCCAGTAGATCAGAGTGGGCCTTATGTTGCAGTAGCCACATCGGGTGTGGTAGAGCCTTTTCTTTTGGATACTGGTGCAGCGAAGAGTTCTATCATGCACTCTAAACTCCCTGGTGCATCTTTGTCTGGCTTAACGAATGTCTCAGTAGGATTCTCTGGCGCCACAGTTTGTAACCCAGTTTCTAGCCCCTTGTCTCTTTCTATAGGGCCTTGTGAGTTGGAAGCACCTCTCATCTTAACAACAGGTTGTGGTGAGAATTTGTTGGGTTTGGATTTGTTGAAAAGGTTGCATGCAACATTACGTTGTTCTCCTGCGGGAGTACAGCTTACATTGGGTAAGAAAGTGATCTCTCCGATGTATTTGTCTAAAGATCGGCTTCCACCGGAATTGCGTTCTCTCCCTGATAATCTTTGGGCTACTGGTCCTAATGATGTGGGTCTTTTGGAGATTCCATCCTGTGTTGTTACACTCAAATCGAATGTTAAATTACCACGTATTTCCCAATATCGGATTTCGAGTGATGGTGAAAGAGCGCTTTTAGCAATTATCTATGATTTGATTGTGAAAGATGTGATTGAAGAAACGAGAGGTAATGTGTGTAACAGTCCCGTTTTGCCTGTCCTGAAGCGCACTGACTCTACTCAGCCACCTGTTTATAGGTTTGTGATCGATCTTAGAGAGGTTGCCAAGATTGTCGTGCCACAGTTTCCAGTTGTTCCGGATATTATTGCTTTGTTGACTTTGATTCCTGCTTCAGCTGCCTGGTTTTCGGTTATAGATCTGAAGAATGCTTTCTTCAGCATTCCAATTGCCGAGGAAAGTAGAGATATTTTTGTCTTCTCTTTAGAAGGCCGAAGCTTCCGGTTTATGAGAGCTCCCCAAGGCTATTGCGAAAGTCCTTCTATTTATAGCCAGGCTTTGAAGACTCAGCTTGATACTCTTGTGTTGCCTGCTGGTGCTGCTCTTATTCAGTATGTGGATGATCTGTTAGTGGCCGCTGATGATGAGAAAACTTGTAAAGAAGCTACTCTTTCTTTGTTGCGACATTTGTCGGACTTGCATCATAAAGTGTCACCTTCTAAGTTGCAGTATTGTTGCCAAGAAGTGACCTACTTAGGTCATCTCTTGTCAAAGGAGGGAAGAAGGTTGACCCCAGAACGAATTCAAGCGGTTGCTCGAATGACTGTGCCAAGTACACAGAGAGAAGTGCGTGCTTTCTTGGGTATCACGTCGTATTGTAGACAGTGGATTCCAAACTTTTCTTTATTGGCAAAACCTCTATTGGCATTGACTTGTAAGGATACACCGAATCCTCTTCCTTGGTCTGACGATTGTCAGAAAAGTTTTTCTGAGTTGCGTGATGCATTGTGTTCTGCTCCTGTGTTGGGTACTCCCGACTACAGTAAGCCTTTTACACTGTACGTCCATGAGAGAGAGGGTTGTGCATTGTCAGTTTTGACTCAACAATTCGGTTATAAGCAACGTCCATGTGCGTATTTCTCGTCGACTTTAGATCCGGTAGCTAGAGCGTTGCCAAGTTGCTTAAGAGCTACAGCGGCAACGGCTGCTTCTATCTGACAGTCTGCTGGGCTGGTGATGGATAATACGTTGGTCGTGATGGTTCCACATGCAGTGGATACTCTGTTAAATAGAACAAAGACTCAGCACCTTACTAGTGCGAGGTTGTCGGGTTATGAGTTGACGCTTTTGGCTAGTCATGTGCACATCAAGCGGTGTAATGTATTGAATACAGCAACATTGTTGCCTATTTCTGTGGATACAGATGGTCAGGAACAGCATGATTGTTTTTTGAGGACGGAGGAGGAAACGAAGGGGAGAATCGATTTAAAAGATACTCCTCTTTCGGATCCTGCTGGTACGCTATGGGTTGATGGTTCATGCTACGAGCTCCCGAATGGTGATATGACTGCAGCATATGCCGTGACGACATTGTGTACGATTGTTGAAGCTGCACGTGTCCCACAAAATTCAGCCCAAGCAGCAGAGTTGATTGCACTGACGAGAGCGTGGGTGTTGTCGAAAGGAAAGAGAGTGACTGTGTATACCGATTGCCAGTATGCGTTTGGTGTTGCTCATAGTTTTGGCCGTTTGTGGAAAGAACGTGGATTTCTTACTTCGCACGGTACGAAGATTCAGCATGGTCAGTTGGTGAATGAGCTTCTCGAGTCACTTACGTTGCCGGTGCAAGTTGCGATCGTGAAATGCAGTGCACATAAGAAGGTTACCGATGATGTTTCTCGTGGTAATGCGTTTGCGGATGAAGTTGCGAAAGAAGCAGCGAAAGATGTGACGAGTCGAATGTATGTTGCGGGCCCAGCAAGACGGGTTCTGGATAGAGGAATGTGTGAAGATACGATAGAGAGTGTGAAGTCAATTCAGGCTGAAGCTACAGAGAAAGAATTGAGTGTGTGGAAAAAGAATTGAGTGTGTGGAGAGAGAGTAAGGGAAAATTGGATTCAACTGGTTGTTGGACTGAGTTGTCAGAACATCAGCGATGGTTGTTACCTGATGCGTATGTGCTTGCAGCGGTTACGATGGCGCATGGAATGGCTCACATTAGTGCGAAAGGGATTTGTAAGTTGTTGGCTCCAGTATGGCAGAATGCTGGAATTCCTAAGTGTGCGGAGAATCTGGTCAAGAACTGTATGGTTTGTCTGATGTATAATCCTGGCAAGGGAACTCCAACTCCAGCTGGTCACTTTGCGCCTCCGACGTATCCGTTCGAGGTGCTACAATTGGATTTCATACACATGGAAAGGTGTAATAATCTAAAGTACGTCCTTGTAGTTGTTTGTGCCTTTTCGAGATGGATAGAGGCATACCCCCTAAAAGATAACACTGCCTTGTCCACAGCTAAAGTCTTGCTCAAAGAATATTTCCCTAGGTTTGGATTGCCAAGGATGGTGTGGAGTGATAATGGAAGTGAGTTTGTGGGCCAGATCATGAAGAAAGTGTGTGAGGGTTTGGGCATCCGTCAGAAATTTCATGCTGCAAATCACCCCCAATCAGCTGGCCTAGTCGAGTGCTATAATGGCACTCTGAAGCTGAAACTAGCCAAGATTCAGGCGAGCTCTGGTCTTCAATGGCCCGATGTGATGCCATTGGCACTTTTGTCAACAAGGACTACAGTGCATTCCCGAATTGGTCTTAGTCCCTATGAGATCGTGTTTGGCCGCCCGGCAAATGTATGGGGAGTGCCGAGGCCAACAAAGTTTAGCGAGATTGAACATCCCGTGCTGGTTGACTACTTGTATGATTTGACGGCTAAATTGCGTGTCTTACACCAACAGGTTTACGATACACTTCCTCAAGCATCTGAAGATTCAGGACACGCCATTGACCCTGGTTCCTGGGTGTTGGTGCTCAACTTTCAGCGGACAAAGAATGATCACCCCGGCTGGATTGGACCATTTCAAGTCCTTTTATCGACGCGTATCGCAGTGAGAGTTCAGGGCAAGAAGAACTGGATCCATGGCGTACATTGTAAGAGGGTATCATTGCCTCTGCCGTACGACCAGTGGGTCCAGGAGGGTGTTGGTGATTCAGAGACTGATACAGTGCCACGTTACGTTCCATTCAGTGCCGCACGTTTGGTTGGGACAAGTTCTGAGCGCGAGGATAACGATATTTTGCAAGAGCTGTGTCTCCACCTGCACGATTGGACACTTCTGAGCCTGAGTTGTTGTTCCGAGATCAGACAGTGCCTGGTAAAGGCCACTATAATCTACGACCGAGAGCCGATGGACTAATAAACAATTAATTCCTTTTTGCTTTTTAAAAAAAAAAACGCTCTCATCCGAAAAGCTGTTTTGATCTATTTTTCTTTTTTTCGAACCGCCATCCGGGTTCAGCTGTAGGGTCGCGGTATGAAGCCTTGGAGTGTACAGCCGTGTAGACATAAGGTCGACGGTTCTGGTTTGTTCTAGGGCGTTCCCTGGACTTACAGACGTACCTCTGAGCCAAAGAGAACCACCTGCCTCGAACTGCACGGTTAGAGGATGGAGTTTTTTGAGATCGAATGTTTTTTGATAACATGTCTTTTAATACTACTTAGAATAACGATGTTTTTAGTGGGATATCTTGTTTTTTCTTTCCAAGTGACTTTTGCACCCACCATACAACCTATGTCTTTTCCTACTACTACTTCTTCGCATTCTTTTCATCCCTTGCCTGAACATGAATCTATCAGAAGATTGGAATTCGTTAATAATTCCTTTGTGCAGCTTCTGCATCAGCATCAGTTAGTTGTGAACACCACTAATTGCTGGGTGTGTGGTCTTATGCCTCATACCACGGATAAGGGTATTCCTTACCTGGTTCTGCCATTCAGCTATAATGGATCTGTATGGGCATATAGGACGATGTTTATTTATGCCCATGAAGTTTACCCCCTGCGTTCTATGAAAGATAATCCAAGTAATAGTGCTCTAGTGAAAGGAATAGTAGATATGATTAGAGGAATCGATTCCTATGAGACTATCCCTAAAGATGAGACACTAGCTTATATTGGTTGGAACGTGACTGGATATGGTGTTAGTCTGAGTGAAAAGCAGCGAAGGGAAAAACCATCCCCGATTTGGATTGTGCCCCATTGTGGTCATTTTTGTCTGCAAGGTAATGGCAAGAATCCGAGAGCTCAATTAGGGAAGAGTGTTTATACTGAGACGTATGTTTTTGCGTCCCAGACTTCCCCACCGTTTTTAGCAGCTAAGGGTACGTATTTTGTGTGCTATGATAGAGCATATACATGGTTGCCCCCTGATTTTTCGGGAACATGTTATGTTTCGTATCTGTTGCCCCCTACGTATACTGCAGCGGCAGATTACCACAGAACTAGAGTAGTTAGAGGTGTCTTCAGTAAGGAAGATACTTCAGCACAAGAATTGGGAGATTTTCTTAAGGGTTTCCTGCCATTTTGGGGACCTATGGTTAATAGTAGGAACATACGGCAATTGACGAGAGTGGTTGAGTCCACCATAGTTGAGACTGCCGGTGCCCTTAGTAATTTGACTGCTGAGCTCCAATCGGATCGTCTTATGACGTTGCAGAATCGAGTTGCGTTAGACGTCATACTTGCAGACAGAGGAGGGGTATGTAAATTGATTCAATCGAGCTGCTGCATTTTCATTCCAGACAATGCTCCTACAGTGTACCAGGCCATTTCCAAGCTACATAAGATCCCCGAGTCTGTACACATGGACGAAGGAGATTGGTTGTTGATGGGATGGTTCTGGGGATTGTTATCCACTTGGGGATGGAAGATTCTGATGATCATTGGGATGGCTTTAGCGATTCTTTTTCTGTTCTGTCTTTGTGTGCAGTGTGCTCCTGCTATATGTGGCCTCTGTGCTACTACGTGTGCAAGGAGGCCTGCCCCAAGAGAGGTACTAATTAATAGGATTATGCTCCAGCAACATCTTGATGATCTGATGAATATAGACCTGGACTCAGATTGACGTGAGTTTAGGTTATTGCCTATGTAAGGGCAAAAGGAGGGTCTGAGGTTCCGTGAATTCTGATTCTTAACCAGTTCCATAAAGGTCATGGTTTCGTTACGAATTTGATATTAGCGAACCGTAACTAGTTAGTGCGGCAAGTATGAGTGTTTTCATCATGTTAGACCGATGGATTCACTACGTATTTAGGGATTTCGTTCTGAACCCTTGGGTTCCATTTTGTGTATGGCAGCCATTTTGTGGTTGCCCTCACATAGGCCGATGACTGTGGCTGAACTAGTCTTTTTAAGGACATGTACACCTTAGCTCGAGTTTGTGCTGACTCCTGATTGACCTGAGTGAACTGACCCTGTTGCCTGAAGCTGACCTTGTTAAACCAGTTCCTGCCCTTTAGCTGATCAAGATTAAGGATCAGAGCACAGGACATCATAAAGTTTTACAGCACACAAATATGCCTTATCCTACTCTCACCTGTTTCTGCTCCTTTCTTTATGGTCTATTTACGATTGGGTTGTGCCCTTTTTTATTATGGGTTCGTTCGACCTGTCTAAAGAAGAATGTTGGGTTTGACCAATGATTGATCATGGGCTGAGCAACTGAAAAGTGGGTTTTACTGTCATGCGATACCTCTGGTGTGGATACATGTGATTGGACAGTTTATAAATGTTAGGTATTTGTCTGGAATGTGAGTTTTGGCATAAAAAGGGATGACTTGCTTTGTAAAATTGAGCAGTCTCCTGAGAACTCATACTGTGATGATTTCTAGGACTTCTGTTACTGGCTGCAGCCAATAAATTTGATCTTTGACGCCACTCTGAAGTATCCTGTGTCTCTGTATTCTAAGACAGGTGAACCCGAAGACTTTGGGCGTGCCCCTGGCGCCGCTGGGTCTTAAATAACCCGGTTCTTCACCCCCCCTCAGGACAGTGAAGAATCCTTTCATTTGATGATGGAGGAAAGTCCATCACTCAACACTGGGGTAATGTTTTTTTGTTTTTTTAGGTACATAGGAAATTGCATTTTAACCTGTATGGTCTAATTATTATTTGCTTTCTCTCTAAGGAAATGGTATACAACTCCTTAGCCATAATTAATCACAATGAAAGCTATTCTGTTGGCGTGTGTGGAGTGTGTACAGTTACGAGCTGAAATCGAACACTTAAAAGGTGCGTGCTTGATATTCTACCTTCCCATGTAAACTGCAACAAATTCAGATTAATCATTTTTTCCACCGAAACACATGCATTGCCAAAAAGTATGCTCGTTATGTGAATATTGTATTATCTGCTGCCTTTAACAACTGTTTTTGATTATAGCACAGTTGCAAGGCACTTGCAATAGGGAGTTGGCTTTAGAGTATTTGCAAGCTGCGATGTCTGCTTTGACCAATTCAAGCAACTTAACAGATACAGCAGCATCATTCACTGTACAAAAGGTACTTATTTTCTTTGCCACTCTTTTAGCACAGTTAAAGTGTATATAGGGCAAACCTTGTAGATTTCCCGAATGAGGACTTTGAAATCTTTCTGCATGCAATGTTTTTAAATATGGCTGCTTTATACTGTTGGAGGGAACCTAGCAAATATTACATTGTTAGCCATGCATAGATGCCAAATCAAAAAACCACTCTTCCTATATATATTTTTTAATATGTAACCTAACATGATGGCAAATAGTTAATAATTGTGTTATTTTGCAGACTAATATGCAGCAGTTGGTGGAGGACTCAAATGATCCTTTACGGTTCAAAGATGTTCTCGTTCCATAGCGGAAATTGCACAAGCTCTTGGAGGAAGCCAAGGCAGCTCGGGACAGTGCAGGTTTTCTTCTCAATCGTATCAGCGAAATACTTATTTCTCCAAAAGAACTTGCATCTGCAAAAGGTGTAACGAAGGCTCGTGCTGGAACAGCTGTCCTTGATGAGGAGAAGGTCGATGCATTATTTGGTAAGATATTACAAATGTTCAAAGTAACATTCATTCGATCTTGGATTGCGAAAATTCATTATTATACATGGTGTTAAAGGTTTGCATGTGTGGTCTGGTAACATATAATGGTAAGATGACTCAATCATTACTCAACAGATGTCTGCAAAGAGCAAGAAGAGCAATGGGGGTCTTGTAATTTATTAACAATTTGTGCTGAGTTTGTGCTTCAAATCTGGCACAAAGTCGCGAGTTGTGATTTTATTTCTAAATCTGTGGTACAGATGAGGGGCTCAAACTGGATAAATGGGTGATAGCAAACTGAACTTATAAAATACTGTGCTTGCAGCTTGTATTTAGCCACATGTGCCTCTTTGACCAACTGCCCTTAATGTTACACTTATGAACCCTTGTAACCCTAACAATATCTCATCTGGCACTCTATATGAAATAATGGAATAAACTTTTTAAAGGCTGCTCATCCCTATTAAAATCTAAAAAATAGTCGTGGTGACATGATACTGATGTATGTTATTTTATTTTTCCAGCCAGAGTTTATGAAGTCTGTGTGCAGTACCAACGGCTGGCCATCACTGGACTACAGAAGTATGAGAAGGAAGCTGGCGATAAAGATTTGCAATGCTAGGAGAAGATTAAAGAAAACTCTGAATCTAGAATCAAACGACTAAGTTGCTGGTTTTCGTTAAGCAATTTGTTCTGGTTGCAGTAGCCTGGCCTTTTTTCCCCTCCTTTTTGTCCTGGACTTTTTTTCTGGATTTTTCCTCTTGTTCGGTATCCTGGCCCCCATGGGGCGAAATATGTGCTTTCGATAAATAAAATTACATGTTGACACATACTTTTTGAACATTTTTCATTTAACCACTGTTTGGTTTAGTCCTTTGCCACTGGTCACCATGTCAAACAGCTTCAGATAATACTCTGTACCTCAAAACAAGGCAAGTCCCAGCGAGTCAGGAGTATGGGAGTAGCAGCACACGTAAACAGTAGCGGCTCGTATAGGGCGGCTGTGGGGAGGGGAAGGGTAGCAAACATAGACATACGCGGAACGGAGGAATGTAATTACTTTCCTTCATTCTGTCGTATGTCCGTGTTTGCTACCCTGCCCCTCCCCGCCCGTGCCACCACCCTGTTGCACGCCCTATGCAAGCCGCTACTGGATGTTACGCTTATCTGAATGCAAAGTATAACATTCTTGCAGACCACTACTTTTGTATGAAGGTGCTTGTGGTATTTCTGCAGCACAAACATAGGTAAAATAGCATTTCTCAGATTTAATTTAAACAGGTATCTACCTCTCACTGTAGAATCGAAAAGTAATCTTTCCAAAGCAGGAGAAAATTAATCTGATTATTAGGACCAGGTTAAGAGAAGTTTTGTGCTTGGTTTGCTTGTTTTATAATGCAGACCTGAATCAAAATCATTTTCAGGATTTACAAATCGAAGCAAATTGGTATTTGGTACAACACTCATCAAAAATGGGAAAGGTTCCACGTTTGTCTAGACATAGTATTTTTGGGGTACCAGAACGGTACCCTTTCAGTACAAAAACCAGGCTAGACTCTCAGACAACATTGCATTCTAGTACAGTGTTGTTAAAGAGAGGGATAGACATGCCACTTCCCTGCTCTCTCCCTGTTATGCAACACAGCCAATTGGGGTGCTTCACTGCGTTCAGTGACAGTTTTATACATCTGTGCCTTACTTTATAACTCGTGGCATTTCAAACTATTCCTGGTATTGTGTAAAAAAGGCATATTACATCAAAGTGGCCTGTTTTTGACAGGAAAGTACAGGTGGTCTGCCAAATGTTTGTCTACCAGCAAATCCATAGTCCTAAACTAATAGGGAATACTGGCAGTCGGCTAACATGCTCATAACATGGAATTGTCAAGGTGTAATCCAACTGTAATGACTTATTAATGATTCCAAATTATTAATTGGATCATCTGGGAGTAATCCACTCTTAGCCTTCAGTTGGTGTAAAATCATCCAAGAGTATTTAAAGTAATCCATGCTCATTTTTGAGATGGCATTAAATCATCCTAGAGTAATCAACACTCATACTGAAAATATAATGGGGCCATTCTGATGTAATCAATAGCCATACTGAAGCGGTCATAGGATCATCCAGGAATAATCCACACTCATCCAGAAATTGTCATGGGATCATTCCAGAGTAATCCACTTCCATCCTGGAGCGGTTATAGGATCATCCTGGAATAATTGACAGTCATCCTTAAATTAGCTAGAACCCATCCTGGAGTAATTCTCACTCATCCTGAAATTGTCAATTAGTATTCGTGGAGTTGTAAAAGGTAATCACTCCCTGCCAGTAGAAGTCATCAGAACACCATCCTACAGTAGTTTTTGTGATGAGTCTAGATTCGTCATCACATTTAAATATTTCGTCCTACAGGCATACTTCAGGATGGTTTGGGATGACTTCCCCACATAATTGCAGGAATAGCCTGACTGTAAACATCAGATGAGTCCATAATGACTCCAGGATGATCTTACTTTTTGACCTGGGAGAGATCACAAGAGGTAGCATATTTGTGATGCCATACACAATAGACAGTTTTTTATAGCATATAATGTTAGCCAAGATGTAACAGTAATAAGTGGGTGGCTGGAACTCAGAGGCACTCAACTCCCACTTATGCTGGGGGAATGCATCACTGAACATATTAAAGATTGTGAACGAAGAAAAGGTACACTTCCCTGGTCACATAGTGTCTTACCCATGTTCAAGTCCTACACAATCTAATGTAAATGCTGCTTTTGAATACTAGGTTTAAAACATTTGTTTCACAGCTGCCCAACACTGCAATATTGCATCAATGGCTCAAATAAATTGAGTCGATGGAACATGCTGGAACAAAGGCAACTGTAAGACTGAAAATATAAGAAGAGATTGTAGACTTATACAATACATTGCTTTGAAATAAATGCAAAAGTCATCTATGCTTTGCTTAACACAATTATGCAGGATCTGGTCAGACAGCTTCCTTGGAAGAATATCTTCATTGACTTCTTTCAGTGACTGAAAAATAAAAGGGGATTGTCAATAATACACATTTGCAAGGTTGCCACAATAGGGAGATTTAGTCTTGAATTTCAAGACACATTCTATTTATTTTGTAGTGAACTACTCTTCGAATGCAGAAGTGGGCTTTGGGGCATCCTACAAGTTCATAGAAGTGCAGGTCACACCAGAAGTAAAATTGAAGTAGTGCAACACTTGCAGTTATATTTCCCCTGCTGGATGCATCACTAAAAAGAACGGTACAGAGGTGTAACTCGGTGCATCCACGGAGCCTGAAGAAGCTGTAAGCCGGTGGATTGCAGGCAAAAACGAGGACCGAGAGGAGCGTGCTGTGGCCTGGGCTCGGCGCCCCCGTGCTGGCTGATGGCTCCTGCGGGCGGTGACCGTGTTCGGGGCTGGGGCAGGACGCCTTCCCTGATCGAGGTGAGAAGGGGTGCTGGGGGGGTTCAGCGGGGGTAGCTGGTGGTCGCACATCCTCGCCCCTGCGGGCCTTTACCAGCGGCGGTACTGGTCGCTGGGCGGGGCCTGGGCCGCAGGGAGGCCTCATGGGCCCAGTCAGCTTGCCGCTGTGGTCGGGGGCTTGTCCCGGCCCGGGCACCGGCCGGAATGGGAAACGACTGCTGTTGGGCTTGGGGTGGGGGGTGCTGGCACTGGGAGACGCGTCTGTTGGGCTCCGCTGGCACCGCTTGTTGCAATCTCCCTGGGAGGGACTGCTCGGGCATGGTTTTGGTCTGCAGTGTGGTTGCACATGGGGCATCTGTGCATCGGAGCACGATGAGGTGTCCGCCCGCTATCCTTGATGCAGCAGGTGCCCTGGGGTCCGGACCTGGGCCCGGGACTGCATCTACGCAATAGTCACCATTTTGGTTCCTTCGGAGGCCTTGAGAACCGGCCGTGTGCCTTCGGCCCAGGCATTTACCCGGCATCGCCGATTTGTGCCTTGTGATGGTGCTTGGATGGGGGGGGGGGGAGGCCCTTGCGTGGTGATACTTGGACCTGGTGATACTCCATTGTTGTTGGGGCATTGTGGTGCTTCGCATGCTGGTGGTCCGACGAGCCCGGTTCATCTAGAGGGGCCCGCTTGGCTGTTAGCCATTGGCTGCAGAAGCGGCTGGATTAGTTCCAGTGCGGCTTGTGGCCTAGGGGTTGACAGAATCCGTGAGGACCAGCCGCAGGGCTCCCTCCAGAGAGTCCCTGAAGCAGTGGATTGGTGTTCCTACATATCTCGTTCGAGTGGGAGCGACCAGAAATAGCTGGCACAGTCCACTGAAGGCCCACCGATGGGAAAGGATAAACCTGGCACTACGGGCCTGAAACAGAGCACCCTTGACCAGTTTGCAATTCTGCAAGTGAGGGGTCTCCTCCTGTCCCGCGGCCTTGATAGCGGCCATCACAGATGAAAGGGACATGTTGGAGGCCAATATTGGCGCAGTGGGCACCGAGGTCTCATTTGTGAGACCGGACCTGCGCAAGGCTGTTGATCTTATTACTGAGGACGAGACGCGGGTTTCCTTAGTGGAGGATACCGTGCTAACCCTTCAAAAGGAGGTCAATAAATTGACAGTGATGTCCCAGGAACTTGTTACCTGAGCGAAAGATGCAGAGGGCTTGATCCAGGCGCAACAATCTCTGCTTTGTCGGTTTTCCGGGGGGCTGCGAAGGTGGTTCCATGAATTGTTTTCTCATGACCTGGCTTCAAGATCTGCTCCCGACGGACAAGATCTCAGCGTGCATTGTGGATGAGAGGGCTCATCGGGCCCTTACACGAAAGCCACCTCCAAGAGAAAATCCACAGCCGCTCGTTGCCAAGCTATTAAATTATGCCGATTAAGAAGCTGTACTGCAATATGCCCGACTGAATAAGGATAAACTCGTCTTCTATTCAAGGCCCATTATGATCTTTCCAGATTACACCCGCCTGGTGCAGCAATAACGACAGTCTTTCATCGCAACAAAATGAAGGTTATGCATACTCAACATCTCTTACATGCTTCTGTATCCCGCCAGGCTCCGAGTGATTTATATAACTCTAAAACATTATGTTTCGATTGTCCTGAAGCGATCTTCGCCTGGTCTGATGAAAGGGCCCACCTGAAGCTACATTCTCCGCTGCCGCTGGAATCAGAATCCTCGGTGGGCTCGCAGCGGAATCGATCACGAAGGACGAAGTCCTAGCGGCGGCATTACTCTGGCTCTGACCGTCGAACCTCCAGTCCAGTGAAAGCTTCTTGACCGACCCACGGCTTGTGATATCCCTAGTCATATATAATTGACTGTCCGTGGGTTCGGCTTGCCCTGGTTCATGTTCTGTGGGTGGGGGGCTTATAAATTGGGGGAAGTTCCTTGGGGTCCGTGTTTTGGTTCTTGAAGTTCACCTTGCCAAGACAGATGCTCCTTGTTCTTGTCAGTATCGGATGGGGGAGGGGGGTTGTTGACGTGTGGGGGTTTCGCAATTGTAAGGTTGTTTTTTTTGTTGTTTGTACACGTGGACGCACATCCCACTCCTCAATAGGCAAACTACTGATCCTGGACACAGACTAGATATACGAGTCATTCAGCAGCGACAACTTCCAATATGGTGTCATAATAAATGTAGTCGGCACCAATTCACTTACAGTTGTACAGTTTTTTACCACGTCTTTGCTGATAGCATCATTGCCTCTCACTTTTGAAATTGCCGTACGATTACGTTTTTTAACTTTCTAGTGCTGTAACCATCCAACATGGCCATTCAAACACCCACACCATGATTAATTTTCCAACCATCTTATGCTGTAATTTTCTTACATGGTTGGTTCAACATTCACACCATGAATTCCTAAGCAACAATATCACCTATTAGATGGAAGAAGTCTGCTTGTACTTCTTCATTTTATATTTTTCAACTTTAAATATTAACACATTGAGTTTTTTGTGGCCATTCTTCCTTGATATATTGGTCTCAAGGTTTCTTTGTACCCTGTTTAAAAAGATAGTGGTAACCCTTCTTGAACTATGCATTCTATGTGGGACTACGAGTTGTTAGTCTCTTCTTTGAAAAGAGTTTTCCAGTGTTGGATACCAGTAGTGCCCATTGTCCTTTGATTATTAATATGAGCACCTTTCTGAGTGCTCTGCTTATAAATTAGGGACGGTTCGCCCGCATTTTGGGATACCACATATGACAGAATTTTTATTTTTTTATTAAGGAGTTTTAAATAGCGCTAGCCTGACTTGAGGTTATTTGGCACTTCACAGCAGTTTTTGAGCAAGATTCATACAACCAAGCAGTATTCTACATATAGGTACGGAAAGTCCAAGTGTGCTGAGCAGTATTGAGGTAGTGTGTGAGTCCTGGGATAAACTCTTAGAGTGCAAGTTTTCTAGAGGCTGATCCAATAAAGCAGTATTCTACATAGGTTCGGGAGGCCAAGTGTGCTGAGCAGCATTGAGGTAGTCCTTGAGTCCTGAGATAACCACATAGAGAGCACTTTGTCTTGTGGTAGAACCACTAGGGTTGTGGAGGAGCAGATAGAAGTCAAAATAGCAGGGAGGAGGAAAGTGTTGAAGCTACAATGACTGGGAGAGACGACGAGCAGGTAGTTGCGTTTAGATGGCGGCTATCCCTTCGGGAGGGAGCGGTTGAGGAAAAGAACTTTTAGCTTTTTTTAAATTTTGTGAAGGACGAGATAGTCCTGATGTTGACTGGGATGGCTTTCCAGATTTTGGGCGTGTTTCCGGCGAAGGACCGTGCAGAAGTTTTTTGTTTGCGTGTTTTCGTAGGGATTAGAAGTAGGGTGCTAGAGCTCCTGAGGTTCGTTGTCTGACCAGCCCTCTTGAGTATAGCAGCCAAATACTCAGGCTTTCCAGTGTGCAGGGCTTTGTATGTGAGGCAGGCAATATTGAAATTGGCACGCAGTTCAATTGGGAGCCATTTTAGTTCTCTGACTGGCACATGCATCAAGCATAATTGCTGTTGCAAATTTTGCGAATCGGCAAAATATCCAGTTAGCGACCTCAAAACAACAATTTCCAATGCATCAACCGAAATACCAAAAATACAAGAGAATCGCAAAAAAACTCTCGCAAATTTAGCGATTAGCAAAATAGTGAAACCATTTTAGCAAAACATACAACAGCATCCGCAAATAGCGATTAGCAATTAAAGATTCGCAATCCAATGCATCAATAATCGCAAATAGCAAATTCCATAATAATCACTATTTAGCAAGAGCAGAATAAGGGGAATCTCAACCAGGAGGTAAAGTTATAAAAAATAATAATAAATAAAAACAGGTGCAAACAATCGGAAACCCTTTAAAAATGTCTCAGGAGATCCTGTAGGCCTTTCCAAGTTGATGGCACTCAAAGTCCCGGACTGGATGTGTTCCACAGCAGTGGTCACATGTCCGAAGGATCTGGCAACATCCCCATAGAAATGGTCAAGATCAATCTGCATTGACACGTAGTACCGTGCCAATAGCGCGGTGGTGTTGCAGAGTTTGTTGATGGCTCTTGTATTTGCTGACATGCGGATCAGGCTCTGGCGACTGGCACCGCCTTCTCCGCACCGGTGAGCTCCTGTAGGCTCAAGTTTGTCTGCTGATTCCCCTCAGCAACCACTGTTGTTCGCTCGCGCACACTGTCCGACATTGTGCTTATGTTCTTAGCCAGCTTTGTGATCTGCATATAGATTGTGCCCATGTGTCTCCCCTGAAGGTGCTGCAGCGTAGCCTCTGAGACTCCACACCACCATACACATTGGGAGCCTGCTCATCACGTGCCGCAATACGGGCCCTGGACCTGCGCCGTTGTCCTGGTTGGACCGGTGCCTGTGTTTGAGTTGGTGAAGGGACAAGTGGCTGCTGGAGGCTGTAGTGGGTGCTTGGGTCTGCTCAGATTCCATTTCTTGCAGTGTGGGTACATGTGCCCTACGTTTTGGCGGTGGGGTGGTGTGCTTTCTGGGACCACAGGAGTCTCTACATCCGTCTCTGCAGGTGTCTCTGAGATGACGAGCTAGTCACTATCCTCGGAGTCTGCCTCAGTTGCATCTGTGATGTGAAACAGTGCACTGTTAGTCTTGTATGATCCTTATTCTGTTTATCATTTGTCATACTTAGTTCAAAATAAATCACTGATTTAAACACACTGGCTGGCATGCGGTGTTGGTATGTTTAATTAACCATTGTTGCATTTAAATGCCCACTTGTCTGACATGACTACAACTCCCATGATGCATTTTGTGTATGAGGGGAAACGTGGCATGGGGTTTTACCTGTACACTGAGATTTTCCTGGGGGAATGTGCACGGATATACAGTACGCAGAGGATTAGCGCTTGCATGCATCTTACCTTGTGGTGTTCTTGCTGCGCTGGATGTGTCCAATTGTGTCACGACTGGCTCAGGCTCGATTGTCCCCTCAACAAGGTCCTCCAGGGCTGTGTTTGTGGGTGCATTTGATGGACCCCCTCCTGTGCCAGCTGCTTCCTTCACCCTTTCGGCTATGCCCTCCTTGGCACGTTTCCTCAGGTCGTACCACCTTTTCTTCAATTCCTCAATGTTGCAGCGTGTGACTCCCACAGCATTTACTTTTTCCTTTATGCGCAGCCATATTTTTTGCTTTACCGCCTCTGGCACCTTCAGGGACAATTTGCCAAATGGTTTATCATGGCTACTGCTCACCCCTCAATCAGGTGTTCAAGTTCCCTCTCAGAGAACTTCAGCTTCCTCTTCCTGGGCGTGGCACTCTTCCCTGCATCGGTTTTGTCGATCCTGGGTCTGGGAACAGTAACTGGATACCGAGTGTGAGGTTTCTCAGACCAGCTTCAGTACTCTGCCTCCTCCTCTGAGCTCCGCAAGGCACTGAATAAAGCATGGACTGGATGACTTCCTGGTTGTGATGTCATCAGCCTGCTTCGAGTGCGACCCGCTAATAGCGATTTCGCTAATACCGAAATCGCTATTAGCGAGGTTGCATTTATCAGTTTCCTGGGTTAGCGAGTCGCAATTGTGTCCTCAGTCCCATTTTAGCGAATTTTCACGAATCGCGTTTTTTTAGCGATTTTTTCATGCATTCCGGTTAGTTATTTTTTATTTGCGATTCCTTATTTTTCGCAAATAAGGAATCGCTTTTTCTAATTTTGATGCACGTGCCCATGATTGTTGGTGAGATATGGTCGTATTTCCTGATTCCAGTGACCATTCTAGCTGCTGCGTTGAGAGTAGTTTTGAGGGGAGCAAGGTGAGATTTTGTTGTACCAGTGAGGGTGGCATTCCCATAGTCAAGTCTGGATAGCACCAGTGATTGGGTGACTTGTTTGAGGTCATTGATTGGGATGAATGGTTTTATATTGTTAAGTAGCTTCAGGTTGAGAAAAGCACTCTTTGCGAAGTTCTTGATGTGTTTGGCCATGTCAAGTTTTGAGTCTAGGGTGATTCCTAATGATTTAACAGAGTGGAACAGAGTGTCATTGTCATTAAGAGAGTCCAAAGCTTTTAGCCATTCTGCAATATGAGGGTCCTCGTCTTTGTCTTGGTTGAGTTTTAAGTGGTTAAGCGACAGCCAATGTTGGATTTCTTTAAGAGTGACATTCAGTCTGTGAATGTCATCAATGGAGGAGGTTTCTAGATAGATCTGGGTGTCATATGCATAGAAGTGGAAAGGTATGTTGGCATTTTTAAGTAGGGTGGTGAGGGGCTCCATGTATATGTTGAAGAGTTGAGGTGAGAGCACTGAACCTTGGGGGACACCCCTGTTGATGGGGTGTAGGTCGGAGGTAAAGTTTTTTATTTTTATCCTTTATGAACAGCTGTGTAAGAAGGAGGAAAACCATTGAAGGACCACCTCATCATCTCCTACCCTCTCTTGTAAAGCTTTGATGAGAAGTTGGTGATCAACCGTGTCAAAGGCTGCAGATAGGTCTAGGAGAATGAGGAGGCAACATTGGTCAGTATCGAGGGACTTGCGGATGTCGTCTGTGATGTTAAGGATCGCGGTCTCAGTGCTACATCCTTTTCTGAAACCCGATTGGTGGGGGTCAAGAAGGTTGATGCTATCCATGTGTTGAGTCAGTTGTTGGGGGAAGCATTTTTCAAGGATTTTGGATAGGAGGGGGTGATTGGAAATGGGTCTGAACTTATTCAGTTCCTTGGAGTCAAGGCCTGGCTTTTTTAGTAGTGGCGTGACTTGGCCAAACTTTGAGGCATTCAGGTACAATGTCGGATCTCAGGGAGCTGTTTACGATCTTGCACCAGAATGGGGCCAAGGAGTTTCAGTTATTTGGTTAGTTCGGTGGGTATTGGGTCAAGAACGTGAGAGGCTGGTTTGGAGGTGGAGATCAGTTTGAGGATCTTAGTTTCCGGGATGCGGTTGAAGGACTTCCAGGTTTTTGTGGGGAGCGTGGGCGTGCTATCTACTGTCACTTGGGGCAAGCTTTTGCAGACAGGGGTGATGCTGATGTCCAGTGAGAGCTCAATCTTGGTGATTTTTCTTCGAAGAAGTTGGCGAGGTTTTCACCCAAGTCCTTGGAGACCTGTAGGGATGATTCCGGGGGTTTGGAGGTTTGTTGCCTGATGATTTTGAACAGTTTGTTGGGCCTGTTATTTGCGTTGTCCAGGGCGGTGCAGAAGGAGGAGGATTTTTCGCTGCTGATGTGTTTTTTGTAATTCCTTCGGACTGCTTTGAGTTGTTCGAGTAGGCTTGATGAGGGGTTGCTCCTCCATAGTCTGTCTGTAGCTCTTAGTTGTCTTCTTTCGTTGTTTATGTTCGTGTTGGAACCAAGATCTCGAGGGATGTTCCTGTTTATTTTTTGTTTCAAGGGGGCTACTTGATCTAGAATGGATGACTTGTTTGAGTTGTAGTGGGAGGTGAGTTCTGTTGTGGAAAGATCATTCATGGAGGCCGTGAGGAGAGATTTAATCCTTCCCTCTAGGTCAGTCATGTTAATTTGAGTGAAGTTTCTAGTCCATTTCGGGGGGGCTTGGGTGGGGGCTTTAAGTGTGATTGGTAGAGTGAGGTGGAAAAGGATTAAGTGGTGGTCAGACCAGTCTACGGGCAGGGTGCAGTCTATCGTGACAGTGTCATGCTGGTCGATGATGGCGTCTAGGATCGCACCTTTGTTGTGGGTTTCCTCTAAGCAGTGTTGGGTAAGGTTCTTGCTGTGAAGCAGCTCCTTCAGGTTCTGGAGTAGCAGGTCGTTTGCTTCATTCCAGTGTAGATTGAGGTCGCCCAGAATAAGGTTGTTCGTGTCCCAGAGAGAGCAGTGGGCAATTAGGTCGGACAGGTATTCAGTGAAGGTGGTAGGGTTGCCTGCGGGTGGTAAATAAGGTGGCAGATAAGTGTTTTTTTGTTGCTGGTGTTGATGTTGGCAGTTAGGCAATCAAATGTGTTGTAGTTGAAGGAGTCTATTTCTGTCACAGAGATATTGTTTTTGTGGATGATAGCGATGCCTCCCCCTCTTTTATTTTTTCTATCTTTGTTGGTGATTACAAAGCCCAGGGGGACAAGAGTATCCATGAGTGAGAATGAGGAGTCATTAAGCCATGTCTCAGTAATGAATGCTATGTCTATGTTGTGGGTGAGGATGGATTTCACTAGCTCTGTGGCATGTTTGGTGTCTGATCTGCAGTTCATGAGCACACAGTTTGTGGGTGACGTCTCTGTTGTGGGATTTTTGTTCGGGGGACCGTGGGGATGATGGTGCTTGTCGCTGGGGGTCTAGGGGATTTTGGAGGGGCCTGTTCTTGTCCCAGTCTGGTGATCACCTGTGTTTTGGATTAGAGGGTGGCAGTAATAGGATTGTCATATGAGGAAGCGAGGACTGTCGCTTCGCTCGCAGACGTTTCATTTCTAGCTCTTTTAGGTCTCTGCGTCTGATTTACGAAGGGGGGTGGTATACCCATTCTGGAGAGGAACATTCGAAGGCCTTTGGTGAGTGAAAGAGGGTAAGGAAGGGGAACAGTGTGGCTTTAGGGGTGCAGCGAGGTTGGTGAGGACTTCACTAAGGTTTTGGATTATGCTTGTTATCTGGCTTTCAAGCAGGGTGAGTCGCTGTTCAGTCTCTATGTCGGTGTGGGTGTTCTGGGTGGGAAAGTTGAACCTGTGGGGGTGAGCCTCACATTGTTGAGATGCCCTTTTGTGGGTGAGCTGTCAGTGTGGGACCTTGGGGGTGCGGGGAGGCGCGGTCCAAGTTGGGGCGTCAATGTTAAATTACATGAGCGACTGGGGCGGGTCTTGGGAGTCGCATACTGTGTGTTGAGGTCGTTCGAAATGGGTTGGGAGGGATGGAGGGTGGGGGTCGGTTGCGGAGGTTACCGGAGGGGGGTAAAGGGGTCTTGTTCTCTCTGGTGGAGTTGGGGGAGGTGTCTCGTGGCGGGGCAGTTGTTATTACTAGGGTGCACCGGAAAGATGGGTGAGTTCTGGTGGTGGGTCAGGTTCTTCAGGGAGAGGAGGATGGGTGGGCAGGGAAGGAGTGCATGGGCGGGCGAAGCCTGGAAGCATGGGAAGAGAGCATCAAAGGTTTCTAGATTGTTGTTGTTGGCTTGTACCAGGACTGTGCCATTGGAGTAGATCGTTGCAGTGGTGTTCCCATTACGCCTTGTGTGGTTGGGGGCTGAGAAAGTCAGTTTGCAGCTATGGGAAGTGTTGGTCATTTTGGAGATACTGAGTTGTGATCTGAGGATGGAGTTTCACATTTCGGGTCTTTCAGTGTGGAAGATGAGATCCATTTTTACTTGTCCTTTGGAGGCGCAGTGATAGATGCCAGCGAATAGGGATTCAGGATGTTGTCTGATCAGTTTTTGTCTAAAGTTTTTTTTTTGCTTTGTGTGAGAAGTTAGGTGGGAAACTGATTGAGAAGGAGTTTGGGCTGTGCGGTTTTAAGTGGTATGCAGAGGCAGGGTTGGAGTGGGCTGACATGGCTGATGGCATAGTGACTAGGTGAGGCGGGTCAGGCACCCTGTAATGAGCAGGGGCAGGTACCCTATAAATAAGGGAGGGCTAGAGTTTCTAGAGCTGTCCTAAGAGGGGAAAGTGCAAGTAGTAGAGAGATTTCGTGCTGTCGCTCTGGGGCTGGTGGTTGACTCTCCAGAGCGTAGGGCTGAGTGTGACTCCTAGGAGGCCGTTGAAAAGCGAGGTATCAGGGGTCAAGCACTGGGCAGATACAGACTTTGCGAGGCAGTCATGGCGGTGAAGGTCTGTGCGTTGCTATTGGGGTAATGCGCAAAGCCCCAAGATCTCTGATTTCCGATTGTAGAGGCAGCTAGGGTATGAATCCGTTTCGCTTACAGGGGGCTGTTGCATTGTCCTGAGGGATCGGGGAACTAATGGTTGGTTCAATTTACCAGGGGGCTGTAGGGCTATATTAGGGACGCATGCAGCAAACCCCACCCCA
This sequence comes from Lissotriton helveticus, assembly GCF_964261635.1. Lineage (NCBI taxonomy): Eukaryota > Metazoa > Chordata > Amphibia > Caudata > Salamandridae > Lissotriton > Lissotriton helveticus. Next base: position 993,582,528 of record NC_136057.1, read on the forward strand.
TGTCAGTATGATTATTAATTAGTAGCTATGACATATAATTGCACAGTGGTCAGAATTTGTAGCCTACTCACTGTTGGCCCTAGCATACATGAGATCCTGATGACGTAGCAGGCTTCACCAGATGATACTATACCAACATAGGCCTGCTTGGTTAACCATTGTTTAATAGCTGAGGCAGATCAGAGGGCTCCCGACCCAAATCTCCATATGGCCATGACTTGGCGCTGTGAAATGGGCACGTCCAGATCCTGATAAGAGGGATCTGAGGTCTGCCGTTTTAAGGTCAGGCAGGCCTTGCAGGAGGAATTACTACATGCATGCAACGGGCGTAGATGCTTCAACATGTGTTCTTGGCAGTTGGACATCACCACAGTAGTCAAGCAAATTAGAAAGAGGTGCCTGGTGTATAACTGCTATATGTTGCAATTTAAGGGTTGAAAACTGGAAAAATATGTTAAAAAAAAAATTTTGTAAGATGTGCTAGTGAATTTCGTCGAGATTTTTGATTTAAAAACGAGTTAAAGGCGAGGTGTTGCACAGTGGGCAAAACCTCCACTATTTTAGAATCAGGCAGGATGTGGCTATGAATTAGTTCTGGTAGAAACGTACCGAGTTGGATAAATAATTGAATATTTTTTTTTAATTAGGGAAATAGTGATATCTAAATGTTCCAAGTGCTGTCCTTGTTGCAAAGATGTGTAGCAAAGAGGCGGATGGCAGGGGAAAAACAGGGATTTTTCAGATACAGGATCCCAATGCCCGGGAGCTTCTTTACCCGCGTTCTTTCATGGCGGCCATCTTCTGATCAATTCTGATGGTTATTTAATGAAATCTTGAACTACATTTCTTTAATTTCCTTTCAGCTTGGATTCATACCAAGCACAGCGAACAAGAGTCAGCGTGGGTATTTGTTAAACCTGTATTACTTTTTAAATTACGAATATTCTAGTTCACGACTATCACATGACCATATCCATGTAAGTTTCTCTTTTTTTAGATTTTTTTCTCCATTATCACCTTGGTTTTTGGGTGAGATAATCTCTCTTCTTCCACGAAAGTTAGTTTCACAACGATATTTCTTCTCTTTTTTGCCTTTTATGTTCTACATCCATTGTCAGACGCATAACAACTCATTATTCCAACATAGGGGTCAAATGTAAATCCTTCTCTAACCTTCCTGAAGATGGTCTAATGGACTCATGCCATCAAGACTGAAACGTCGACAAGCTCATCTATTTCCTATATGATTTAATCTGACTGGACTTGTGTTCTATTTTTTGTTCCAATTTCCATCTGCTTTTTGTGAAATAGCTGATATCACAGATGATTTGAAGGTTATATTTTGTACAAGGCTATTCCACCTCTATCATTGTGTTTCAGTTATTACTTTTTTGTACCCCCCATTTGTTGTTTACCTTTATTAAATTTGCAATATAAGTTTGAAATCTACACCGTCCTTCTTTTCTTTAATTTACTTTTTCTGCAATTAGTTTTCTCCCCAATTGGTTTATGACGCATTAAGTTGTATTTCAATGAGCTAATTGATAGTTTGGATTTGGTCAAGGGTAGTTACCTTTTGGGACATAACCATATAAGTCATTTGTCTTAATAGATTAACTGATTTTTTTCTAATGAATCCCTTATAGGCACACTTACTTTTCAATCAATATTCCCAAGTATCAAAGGGTCTATTGGGTTTCCCACTATTTTTTTTCATTTACTGCGCAGACAAGTGTCTGTTGTGGGTCACTTCTTTGAAGTGGGTTTTCATTTTCTGTTTTTGCATTGTCAACTGTTGCAATACCTCATTACATTCATGTCTGAGGCTGAAACTTTGCCCTATACGGTTGAATATATTCTTCCGATTTCAGCAGGCCCATCCCTATTAGGGAATAGAGGCCCAACAACTCAACTCCCCTATGAATCCGATCTAAATCAGTTACAGAGGCTTAAAATGAAACTAGTCAGAACAGAGCTTCATGCGAAGTTTCTGACTAACTGCCTCAATGCAAATATAATCCTGACGGGATTAATGATCAGAAATATTCCAATCATTTTTACTGACGATTATGACTTTAAAATAGGATTTAGCTATTCGGCCAACAAGTGTTCACGCACTTGGATGGTGCTCAGCATTGAAACAGCTCTTAAACACATCAAGCTACTCACCAAAGATATCAAAAATTTAGAGTGGAAAATCAATACTGACACAAGCATTACTAATGCTAAACTGCTTCTTGATAAGATTGCATTAACATTAAAAATTTTGAGGAGTTCAACTCACACAAAAAAACCTATAAATTGCAAATAGACATTAGAGTATAGAACAAGAGAAAACCTATCCATACTTGAACAAAGATCTTTATCTTGCTCAAAGACCCAACCAAACCCAACGCAAGAGAACGACTTTTAGGGACACAAATTCTGATATGGGTAGCGACAACACTTCTGACAATTCTTACAGATCATATGAACAGCAACCTTCTACATCTAGGCAAACATTTTTAGGACAGGAACGGAGAGGGTCAGGACCCCCCGCATGCAATGAGTAGCGAAACGAGGATGGTTCCGGAACCAATATACACCAGGGTTCAGACAAACGAGGAATCAGTGCTACAAATGGTAAACCATCAACAGACCATTCCAAATTTTAATCTTTCCCAAAACACATTATCAGAATCTGAATTTGCAGTTCTCTCAGCAGGTCTGTCCTTTGTTCCCACTAATAGAAATGATCTCTTCCAAACCAAACTTGAACTTTTCAAGTTCTTTTGCTCAGTAAGATTAAAACACTTTTTTGCCAACAACATCATGGACCTTGCTTCTGACACAACAGGTGTTCGTAATCCATCATCTTTCTTTCCAACTAATGGAATGGTTGCAAAAGAAATTGTCACTTTTGAAGATGCCATCATAACTGAGATTGACAACTTATTTAAGTACAAAAGTACTTTTGTTAAATATAATCTTACGAAAGAACAACACAAATCTCTTCAGCATCTTCAGTCTCTACTAAAAACAATCATCAAGCCCGCCAACAAAGGCAGGGGCATAGTTTTATGGGATGCTGATGCCTACAGAGCTGAACTTCTCATCCAACTGTCTGTAGAGGAACACTATAAGAAATTGAAAGGCAATCCTACCAAGAGACTTACCAACATTATATCAACACTTAGTCAACAGGGACAGGAGGGGGGCTGGCTCAGTGAAAAGGAGGCTCCCTTTCTGATCAACAAATCGCCCACGGTTCCGGTCATCTATGTATCGCCAAAGTTCCATAAGAATGCAACCATGCCAACCGGAGAACCGACCGGTTCGGGATGCAATTCCATCCTTAAAACCCTGGCTGAATATGCAGACCTTTTTATCCGCCCATAGCGATCGAAAATCCCACATTTGTTAGGGATACCACAGCAGTTATCAATATCGTGGAGAACCATCCATTGGACCCCACACATGAATTGATGGTATCAATGGACGCAGAGAGCCTATATACCAACATACCTCAGGCGAAAGCTCTCAACATAATAGAGACTCTTTTAGATAGCAGACCTCGACCACATAATGTCCCCACTTCTTGTATTACTGAATGTGTGCGTATCTCAATGTGTGAGCATTTTTTCTCTTTGAAACAACTTTCTACCAACAACTTAAGGGTGTAGCTATGGGGGCGGTTTACACCCCCGATATAGCTAATATCTGTGTCTCCTCTTTCGAAGACAAGTTCATCTATGACACTCAAGGATGGCCTGCCCTTTGGACAGGTCCTGCATTTACGCAGTAACTGTTCACGTAGGGAAGACTATTTTCATGATGCTAAGAAGCTTAAAGAAAACCTGCAAGCACGTGACTATCCAGATAAATTGTTAAAAATGTTGATGAAACGCGCATGGTACAATGACCGTGAAGCTCTTTTGACAACTAAAACTAAACAGGCTCAACCACAACTTGTCTGTGTCACGACTTTCGGCAATCTGTCCAATGACATCAAAAAAGTCATCAACAAACAGTGGACACTTCTGAAGGGACTTCCAGGACTCACAAGTAAACCTTTGTTCTCCTTCAAGACAGGTCCCAATGTCAGAGATAGACTTGTACATGCATCTCCTACATGCATCTCCTGACAAGAATAGCCACATTGTTGTCAACATGAAATGAGACAATTGGTCCCAATTATAGGACATCATAAGTGCAATATGTGAGCTGCATGCAATAGCACCAAAACCACCAAATCTTGTGAAATCAATGAGGTTAAGTTGATTAACACACACTTCTCAAATTGTAACATTAATAATATTGTTTATTGTATCAAATGCCCGTGTGGTCTACACTACATTGGTAAAACCACCCAAATGGTAAAAAAACGCATACTCCAGGACCAATCAAGAATTAGACGCAGGGTCAAAAATGCACCATTGGTCGACTATTATATACAGATGAAACATTCTGAGAAAGATATGATGTTGTGGCTCATTTAAGTTATAAAACCAACCAACCGATAGACTAATGTAGACGGTATTCTTACCCTTAGGGAAAATCGTCTGCTATGCAGAACTGACAATATTGCCAAAGGGCTCAATGTGACTACTGAATGCCATACCCTTGCATGCTTGACATAAATATTGTATTATATCTACTGTAATTACTACCTGTTTGCCACCCATGCTTTGACTTCCACTAAACTGTCAGATGTCCAAAATTGTTTCATGAATTTGGCTACTGGTTACTATTAACTATGTCCGTTTACCACTTGGACATTCTGTTTATAATGTAACTATTCTTTATGACCTGATTAACACATTTCTTTTCAGATTCCATGTCTCTAGTTTGCATTTTTTATAGGTTGGCTCTGAAAATGTAATTTGTACATCCTAACATGCAATGTCTTTTTTGCCGCAATAAGTTTGTATAAAGCAGTCATATCCATTTGTGTTTTACCATCGTGACATTCTGTTTGCTATTGCCTTTTTTACTCTAGGACATTTTCGGCATGTGTCGTCTAATGTTCCATGCCTCAGAGACAGGCAGTGAAAGTTATATTTGTGTATTATGAAATCTTCTACCTGTTCTGCTAAAACAAGTTATTATTTTTAAGTTATTTCTTTTAATTAACGAAATGATTATGTTGTATCTCATGTTTAATAACTATAAATAGAGCCTTGTATTGTTCATACATTCATTCGACATGTATAGCTGTTGTCCATTAACTTTCCATTGTTCTTAACTATTATGAACGATGTTATTAATCATACGTGGAATATCTATCTTCTTAATTCTCTTTTCTTGTTTTCTTCTGGTGATTGAATTCTTCTAAAATAGTGTCAAGCTTTTACGCCTTATCGACTCTAACAGATAAACATGATTCAAATATATACACATTTCTACTGTTTTGGCCCGTCAAGATGGCGGCCAACAATCCTTTCTGTGTCTATTTTCAGACTAATTGCGTTAGTCTTCTTTCTATGGCCTTTACATGGAGTGATGATATAGTCAGATGACCGTCCGTTTTGTTATCGGACATGCCGCTGTTTCGTGACAGTGGTGTGACATGTGAGCGCTGCCTCTCCCGAGCCATACGGTAAGCTTCCTAGTGTGTTTTTTCTGTCGGCGCTACCCTTCCTTTAACATAGGACCATACCCCCAGTTTTATCCTCGCTTTCAGATTGAATCAGTCTCCGACACAAGTGCTGTGTGTGTGTTTGCTGTTCATGGCCAGGTAAGCGTTAACTTCCGCCATGACCTCGTTAAGCGTTAGACCTAGTTTCTGATTGGTGTGCACGAGTTGCCTTTTTACTTTTCAGGCAATTGTGTCTCCTGGTAATATGGCCTCTCAACCACAGGAACATGCAAATACCAGCATTTTTTAAACGCACACGTTTGCAGAATTTTGTTTCCGAAGTTATTTTTTCAATATTGTGTCATCATAAATTTAGGGGCCGATTTGGATGGCGGTTTATCCGCATCCCCCGGGCCGGCCGAAGCCACCGCCGGCCTGGAGGATTGCGGATTAACCGCCGCAGCCACAGACAACACCCACCGCCTGATTAGGATGGCGGTGGGATTGCGGTTGGACCAGCGGCGGGCGGCTGGTCCATCCGCCGCTGATCCGTGTGGTGGGGAGGGCTATTTGGTGACGGTGTCTGCAAGACACCGTCAGCCAAATTAGGATGTGCACGGACACATGCTTTTCCGCGGCGGCTTTTCCGCCGTGGAAAAGCATGTGGACTTTGGTGTTTGGGGGCCCGTTGCGGGCCCCCATGGTGTCGGGGGTGCACATGGGGGGTACCTATGGTACCCCCCAACATTTACATGCACAAAGCAGCAGGCACCGCGCGGTGCCTGCCGCCTTGTGCATGTAAATGTAAAACATGCAGTTTTAACATTGCGGCGGGTGCTGCTTCAAGCAGCACCCACCGCAATGTTAAACATACAGGATGTGACCGCCAGAATGGCGGTCACATCCTAATTTGCACGGAGGGACCGCCGCTGCCCCTGCGGACGATCCCTGCAGGTCCGTCCGCCATCCTAATCGGCCCCTTAGTCGGCACCAATTCACTTACAGTTCGTACATTTTTTTACCACATCTTTGCTGATAGCATCATAGCCTCTCACGTTGGAATTGCCGTACCATAACTTTTTTTAACTTTCTAGTGCTGTAACCATCCAACATGGCTATGGAGAGGACTCCCCTTCTGCAGCTCCTATACAGTGCACACCGCCTTGATCAATCAAACAACGATCAGGCTGTGGCGGTATACAGTCCGGCCGATGGGTTGGCAAATGCAGCTGATGCCCCTATGGCATGGCAATTATTTGCATCCGGTGGCTGCACTGAAGGGGTTCTGTCAGTGGGACCTGATTGGCATTTCTACCTTGGGAGATGTTATGCGGGGCACCGTGCTTAAATCATTCCAGCGATTACAGGAAAAGTTCCATCGTCACAAAACTCAGTTCTATAGGCACCTCCAGCTGCGTCCTGCCTTGACTCCCTCACTCACCAATATATCCAACATCCCTGAATTCCACCCACTGGTCAGCCGACTTCTTATGAGGGATCTAGGAGCCCACAAAATAAGACAGATATATCAAACGCTGATGACGCACTCCAACACGACCTCACACTAAACAAGAAGAGCATGGCGGGATGACATTCCAGACTTGACGGATGATGAATGGGCAGAGGGGATAGCTAGTCCCTGTAGTGCCATTCCATTTAAATATGTGCACCGCGTGTATTATTCCTGTCTCCGTCTATGGACAATAGGGGTAGTGGCATCCCCACATTGCTTACGATGTGGCAGTGAGGAAGGGACATTTCTCCATACGGTTTGGAACTGTGTGACCCTACAGCCTTTTTAGCATAAGGTATCGACTTGCCTTAAGGAGGTGCTGTTGTGGGACCTTCCGCACGATCACCGTCTGTTTTTACTTCACAGTACGGAAGATATTGGTGGTAACCGATATAAGCTGCATCTTCTCTTTCTCGCCCTCACAATTGCCAAACGTGATATTGCCCAACTATGAAAAGTCACCTCTCCGCCGACAATAGGAACGTGGCGTAGAGGACTGGATACATGCATGGGTGCAGAAAGGGCGATCTTTCAGTCAAGGGGTTGTCCCCAAAAACATAGGAAAATTTGGTCTTGTTGGGCCACAGAACGGGGCATAGATCTACTTCCTCTGCCATCACAATCCCCATAATAGGAGGTTCATGGGATGTTTATAGACTATAATGTATATTGTATTGCCTTGTTTATTTGGGTGTGCGTGGTAATTGTCATTTGTTTGCCAATATGGGTGGGGTGGGACAGTCTGTGCGCAGTTTTCAGTGTACTGTTATTGTTACTTTTTGTTATATATTCAAATTGTACCCCGGGATATTTTTGTTTACTTTGTTGGGCTCTTGCCCCTGTGGTACTTACAAAATCTAATACAATATGTTTTTTTTAAAAAGAAAAGAAACTCAAGCAACTTGTTGGGCTGCAGTCCAGATGTTTTGCTAGTCAGGTACAGAATATATATGATCTACTGATGGAATTGGTTTAAAACATACTTATAATGTCTACTTTTGCTTATAATGAAGAATTACAATTTGGAGAAGACCAGACACATTAAACAGCATACAGGGTACCATTATGCCCCCTGAATGGTAGAATGGTGTGCTTCACTGCTCTAAGTTACCCAACTATGAGTGAATCTGGTTCCTGACTTCTTTTTTGCATCAACACCAACGAAAACCTGTGTGCAGCCTGAGGTCTGGACTTGAAATTGATCTTAGGGCCCAAAACCTGGCTCTGATGTTAAGTGGGGAGTGACAAAAGTATACCCCTTTGGAAACACAGGACTACTGCCTCTGACCCTTAGATATGCAAAATAAGCAGCCGTGGAAGAATACCATTTCTAAATCATTAGCCCAAGGAAGGATTTTATTCCTGCTCTCAAAGTTGAGTTTGTAGCCTACTGGCCATTTAGGTGAGGACCAGTCTGGTTTCAGTCAAGGCTTCAGCACAGAAACAGCACTGCTCCAGTCTGTGGACAATGCGTTCTGCATCATGGATTCAAGCACCTCTTGCCTCCTTGTACTGATAGACTTATATGTGACTTTGAAGCAGAAAATCACTGTAGAGTCACAAATACTCTCAAGAAACAGATGGGCATGGATATAACAGTCTTCAAGTGGATCACATCGGATGTAATGAACTAACTGCAGAGTTTAAACATGTATTCTAGTTTTTCATAACCAGCTGCCTTATCTCTATAGAGCTCTATTCAAGCTCCTATCTTTAATGTGAACATGAAATCACTGGCTAGCCATACTAATATCATCAATATGTGTAAGATAGACAGATATATCTAAATACCTACTCTCCCAATGATAGCTCCCACGTAGCCCAGAATCTTAAATCTGTTCATGACTGGCTGTCCACCCACCATTTAAAATTCAATTCATTTAAAACACAATTTCTCCATTTTTCTTTGTAACAGTCACCACTGCTAGGTCAGTCTTGGTATGACTCACATAACCTCTTTAACTGAAACTATACCACTATTGGCTGTGCCACATTCGTAGAGGTCATTCTTGAAAAAATACTCAGGCCAGATGTACGACCACCAAAAATAGCGAGTCGCTAATAGCGAGTTGCTATTAACGAGTCGCTATTCGCTACCTACCAACACCTCTACCAACTAAATTGCGAGTTGCTAGTGACTCACAATGCTATTTGGGACAATCGCTAGTAGCGATTCGTAATCTGCTCGCAAATAGCAATACCCATATAAACACCGTTTTTGCATGCGCAATTTGCCTGTGCGTGAAACTCGCAAAGAGCTAAAATTGGATTTAAAAAAAGTTAAACTTCCTGGTTGGGTTGAAGGACCCCCCCAAACAGGAAGTGGTGCCAAAATCAACTCCTGATCACAAACGAGCACATGTACTGGTGCAGCAGCATAGTCAGACACTGCTGAGAGAGCAAAGATGACCAGCAAGGATACCAGCAAGGGAACCAAGTGGAGGCTGCGTAAACTTAATTTTGCAGGAAAGGAACTCAATATAATTACAGAAGAATGCGGTAATCATCACGAGGAATTATTTGGTCGAACATCCCACAGTCTGGCTGAAAATGAAAAGAAGAAGATCTGGCGCAGCATGCAGAGGAGGATCAACGCCCTGGGAGTAGCACTCCGCACCATCGATGACATCAAGAAAAGATGGTATGACCTACGGTCCAGGGTAAAAGAAAGGGTGGCAGAGCGCCTTGCAGCTTCTAAACAGACATCCACATCAGCAGACCCGACACCAGCAGAGGTAATGGTGGAAGCCACCTTGGAGGGGGCAGCTGTAGCAGGCTTTGGTACCCTGGATACATCCCAGACATCCATAACTCCTGGTAAATGAAAACTGAGCATGTGACGTGTGCATACCCACTAACGCCTGTACTGTACTGTGCATGCAAACTAATCAAACACAAGCATACATCCATGCACTAACAACAACCAACCAACCAAAGTGTTGCATCATGGGAGATGTAGTCTGTGTCAAAAGAAGTGTAGTGAGGGAATTACTTGAGCTAATTAACAGACATAAAACTGATACAGTGAAACATATTTTATTATCATCTGTCATCTCTTTTGTCACAAAGACACACCACTTGAAGCAGAGGACACCGATGGGGACACATTGAGTAGCCACAAGCCAGAGTAAGTTGAGGAAGGGCAGGATGCTGGGGATACAAGTCGGGATAGGCCCACTGGCAACACTTCCACTCCGGCTGCAACCACTCCCTTGCAAATAACAACTGCCACCTCAGCAGTTGCTGGTTTGGCGTCAGTGCATCCCGAACTTGAAGGACTTTTGAACGCCTGTTCAAGTACTCTGAGTAGATTGAATTGCATAAGAGAAGGAATACTGCTCAAAAATCAAAGAAGCTGTATGCGAAAGTTCCTTATATTTGAAACCTGAAGACGTGATATCAGAGAATTCAGAAAATTGTGACGGCCTAATCTCACTCAATCCGATCTTGTGGGATTTCTGTAAATATCAACTTTCAGAAAAAATCGCTACGGCCTAAGTCTCATTTCACACCACTCTTGAAGGATTCCTGTAAATATCAGTCCTCAAAAGGGGTCACTGTTACAAATATATGTTGTCCTGAAGAAGGGCTTGAAAGTAAACAACATAAGACCGAAACGTCGACTGCTAAGTCCATCTCTCCGTTGATTATTAACTACGCAATTGGCTTTCATTATAAGAACAATAGGAGTCATTTGTTATTGATTTATTTTTTGATTGGACTTTTTGTTCAAATGTCGAATTGGACAATTGGTTTATTCCTTTTGCATTTGAATCATTGATTGAATCCATGAGATGATTTGTACCCTTTTGAATTTTTAATATTTGCATATATAAAATAATCTTCTGATATAAAAGATTTCCCGTGTTGCTATTTCTTCATTTGATTGTTCTTTTATGTTCTTTCATGATTGAGATATACTATGTACAGATCCCAATGAGGTTGAGTCAGATAAATTGATATAAGTAACATTTCAATCTGACCTCTGTTAATGATTTATTTGTTTAAATAAATTCCCTTGCCGGTACCTTCTAATTTACCTCAGCAGTGCAGCACGACATCACACCACCAGGCCCTCAGTCCACCTGTGTGCATTGTGAACAGAGAACCCAATAGCCCCAGCGGCGGTCCAAAGGCATGTCCTCAGATGGTTCATTCATTCAGGCAATATCAGCTCCCATTGACATAGAAATGCTGCAGATACAGCGCCTGCGTAACCAGATTAAAAAAACGTAGAAATCTGAGAATGACCCGGGGCTTCCGTATGGTGGCAACAAAACTGGCCCAAAACCAGTCCAGAATAGAGGCAAAAGTGGATGCCCTCAACAGTACCATGACAGATCTGTCTAAGGAGTTTGCAGCGGACAGGGAGAACCAGAGGCTCATTGAGCGCAGCAGGGGCCAAAAAATGGATAGTCTCACCAGGGCTATCAACAGGTGGGCTCACGCCACCAATAGACAGAGTCAGCGCACACTTGGCCTACAAGTGGAAATGGGCCACTACAGTGGCGATGAGGTGTGTGGTTTGGAGAAAACCACTGCTGCAGTTGAGACACTGCAGACAAATCAGTTACTCTGGGATGTTGAACTTGGTGCATTGATAGCAAGTTATGAAGCAGGAGCAGTATTGTTAGAAAGGCGATCCCAGGGGAGGCAGAAGATGTCTGACTGACCACCCCGAGACCCACCTCTCCTTCTGGAGTTGGCCGAGTGCCGCCGAGAGGCCTCCTGGGTGAGGTTCCTCTCCTAGAATCGTACAGCCGAGCAATCCCACCACTACAAATGGACACCACACCAGAGGATGGATACTTAAGGACTTTATCAGCCGTCAAGGCAGGTTCTCTCAGCAATATATATACACAAACGGATCGAGGGATCCTTAATGTCTCGGTAGTTGGGGGAATAGGGTAGCGGGACAGTCTTCGTACCAGCCTGGCACAGGGATACCCTACGCACAGCTCTCAATACTCGAGCTGGGGGGTTCCGCAAGGTCGAGCCACGACATCGTCAGCAGGGCTTCGAAGATGGTTTCAGCGAGGTCGGGCCGCGGCAGTGCCAGCAGGGCTCCGAAGATGGTTTCAGCGAGGTCGGGCCGCGGCAGCGCCAGCAGGGCTCCGAAGATGGTTTCAGCGAGGTCGGGCCGCAGCAGCACCAGCAAGGCTCCGAAGATGGTTTCAGCGAGGTCGGGCCGCGGCAGCGCCAGCAGGGCTCCGAAGATGGTTTCAGCGAGGTCGGGCCGCGACTGTGTTCCTGGGGGGAGAGCCGTGGGTCGCCAGGAGTGGCGGCTCTCGTTGAAGGCTGGAGAGGGTAGCTTCCGGGGGGAGGACAGGGGTCGATGTCGTCCAGGGCCCGCCATGCGGGAGGAGGGGGACCACGCCACGAGGCCGGGTCCAACAAGTATGTAAGCCACAGATGTACCTATGTTGCGCAGAAGCAGCAGCCGCAACCTTGGGATGGCTAGTGGCACCTATGGTCAGGCCACGTGCAAGGGCAGGAAATGACATTTCACTGTTTCCCAAAAAACTTACATTTACATTTTCTTTTTTCCAATTGGTGACTGAACCCATTTATTTTCCCATTGCTGTCATTATACGAAGGTTACTGATGGACATGTTGTCCTACTAAACAAATGGATGTGTGAGAACTAAACACCCACTGGCATTCAAAATTACTCATGTCTTTTGTACAGCTGAGTGACTAGCTGGTGTGTGTACGTACCTTTCAGAAATAGTTGTTCGCAATCTGGTCCCTGCGCCTTCTCCCCTCTGCTGCGGCGCTGCCATCGCTTAGTTGTTGGGCAGGTGGTCCCGGGCCAGCATTCTCAGAGTATGTGTCGGACACATCCATGAGCAGTCCAGCCCAGCAGGCCATATTGTGCAGCACAGACATATTGCCACAATTTAACAGACTGTATCTGGCGCATACTGCACGGCTCCACCACTCTTATGTAGGCATCTAAAGCATGAATTCAGTTTACCGAAAGTACGCTCAATCACTGTCCTTGTGCGCCTGTGTGCAGTGTTGCACCGCCTTTTATGGATGTTGGTGGGCGACAGGTACAGTGTGAGGAATCACGGGCGCAGAGCATTCACACTGTCACCTGTTGTGAGACATATGATGTTGATGTTGAATGTGATCCAGCGCGAACCCAATAAATTGATCAGGGATAAATATTCAATATAATCATACTACTTTGGCCCAAATCCCTGATGAGCTTGGGTGAAGTTTATTTCTTCTTCGTCAACCTACTTGGTTTCTCAACCTAATATTTGAAGATCCTGTATTTCATTATATTTAACATGTTAATCGACTTTTCATCTACTTGGTCGAGGAACCAACTAGCTGAAAAGTTGACGGTAATGGAAATTCTTAAGAACATTAATAATTAAAACTGACCAAAAGAACATAGACTCTCTGTGATTTTTTGTAATTTTATCTAGTAATAATAAATGCTTATGGCAATCAATTTTATAAACTCAAATACTGGAAACCTCAGGGGAGAGAGTGCAACAAACTAAGCATAGCAACAACGGAAATAACATCTCAAATATATGTTGCAAAAGAGTGGAAAGATGAAGAGACATTAGATGCAAATGAAACATATCGATTTTAACCATCAATTTCGGAGGGATAGAGGAAGAGACAAAACTACAGAGAAAAATATGACTGCAAATATATTTCTGCAATGTTAAAAGATACAAACCCAATGGATCTGTAGAGGGGAAAAACCACCACCCAGGCCTAGGCAGTATTGAGGGGTCCCCGAACTAAGAGTCAGTGATCCGAGACTAGAGAACCAGGACAGGGACAGGACAGGAACAGCTAGGCCTCTCAGCAAACCGACGAACAGCGTCGTACCCCTCTCTCGGACACCTCAGTCTAAGCGATCTCTGACCACACCCCCAAAGCCCCTATTCTTATACCCTAAAACCTAGATGTCCTTCCACAACAGTTGCGATCTTCACATTTTCTAAGTAAGGGATTGGTTGGTTTTTGGGGTGGGATGTCACCCCTTTATGAAATCACTCTTCTTTTGACTGTACCATTGTTCAAAATATGTTTCCCATAGTCATCAATATGGCATCTCTCTAATGAGTTCACTTTACAATTTGTAATACAATTTATTAAATTCAGCGACTGAAGAATCGGTTCACACAACAACACTGGCTTTGGCTGGCAGTCAAAATCTTCGTACTTCACTTCAGTTACGTGGTCACATGATCCTTGCTAGCAAACAAATGCACCCTCCCTTTAGTTTGGTCAAGCTTAGAACATGGAAGACTCGTTCATTACTAAAAGAACAGGAAATAGACATTTATTACCGAAACAATAATACATTTTTCACTGTTTACCACCCAATTTAACACTATTTCATTATTAAAACTGCATTATTGGTGAGTTTAAAGCACCACACACCATGCAGCCTTGTCATGCAAATCATGCATTTTGCAAAGTAAGCTTTCCACGTGTAGCATAAATGTGCATATTAGTCATTTAAACACTACTTACTGTTGGTAAATATTATAGGGGTGTTTGGTCGAGCAGGTTTCTTTTCTTTTCGCGAAATCCTGCTCCATCAAATGCTTACAGGCTTTCAATGACATTAACAAAAGTTTGGGAACAGGTGATAACATTACCTAGGAGGTATCCATCATCAAAGTCACCTCATGGGTGCTTATTGGGTATTTGGCTACAATATCTGTGATGATGTTCATTGTGTTACACTCTACTTGTATGTTGAGGGAATGTGTACTTTTTCTATAATGAAAAATATTTTCAATGCGGGATGGTGGACATATGGGCACATGTGTCGCATCAATGCACCCTATTGCCTGTGGGAACCTTGCTAACCTGTAGAAATCCATGTTTGTCTGGTCTAATTCCTGATTGTCATGGCCATGTATATGTGTAGATGTATGTGGTGTAGCATTGCGTCTAAGAAGTATTGGAAGAACCGCGAAAGCGCACTTTGAGATACACCACCAGCCACTGCAATGACATCCTGGTAACTGCCAGTGACCAAGAGGTGAAGGGAGCCCACAATCTGCACATGTGAGGGAATAGCAAAATGGTCGTACATCTGGTCCTCCATCTATTAAGGGAAAGCAAGGTCCAAAACGCATGCTTTCAACCGTGTTTGGGAGAATTCACTATTTCACTCCTGAACAAGATTTTAAGACTGGTATACTCATTGGTGCCGACTATTTCATCTCCCTCCTGGACAGGTCTTCCCAAAGTGCATCTTGCTCCTGTGACTGCAGTATCCATGCTAGGGCATAATTCCTCTATGGCACCTAAAGACATCACATCTGATTGAAACATCTAACCCTCCAAAGGCTTTCCACTGAAACCACAGCTATTTAGAAACGCCCTGCATCACTCACACTGCCCTACACTCCATGCGTGAGGGAAGCCTGCAATCTCCTGTGTCTATGGGGTCTCTGGGTGCACGTAAGTGAACACAAGCATGAACAGAGAAATGCAGCACAGGTGCCTCTTTTCAGTGCGAGGCTAGTCCATTCAAAGATAGTACTACTGAGAAAAAAATAACTGATAACTGAGCTGTAATTGGATTTCATAAGCATGCACCCTCCCCAAACCATGCCGTTTTTCTCAGATTTAATCTCTTTTGGGTGCTCTCTGTTCTCTGAACTTCAGGCAGCTGTTTTCTACAACAGAGCCTTGATGACTGAAAGTAAGAAGGTAAGAAAATACAACAACTGAGCAAGGTGATGGGTAATCAGTACTTTCTTTTGTCAGGATTGAGTTGAGAAGTCCACACAGCTGGTAGCACTTTCTCGCCTTAAATCCATCCGTGGAAACAAAGAAAAATCTGTCCAAAAGATGTCTTGTAGAAAACAGAAAGAATTTCTGAAAGACATGTGGCTGCTGGTACAAAACCACCAAGGAGGGACAGTAGCATTGCAAGATACAGTGCAACTTGAAAATCAGTAAAGGCATGGAAAATACTTGCTCATTTAGGGTATTTTTATATGATTTGTCCATGCAATGTAATGTGCGTGCAGGTGCTAGTATAAAGCCAAGCCAAACCAAAATGACCTTTTATTCTGCACAAAAGTCAAAGTGATTTATTTTTGGGACTTAGAAAATGTTTAAATTACTACCAAACTGAATGATTCAGAGGGCTGAAATTGAAGTTAGACTCAAAAAGTTTCAAATATATGTCGTTCTGATTACATGTAGGCCGGGGCAACGTTTCTATTATGCCAGTGTGATTTCGGGTATTTTGCAGGTACACAAAACTCCCAAAATTATGCCACCTCAAGTACATTTTATGTTCAAATATAGCACTGAATGCCGGATTTGTTTCACAAAATTTCCCTGAAATTCAACATAGTTCCGCAAACTATGAGAGTTTCACAGTCTCCTAGTTATATGTAGAGGTTTACAGCAGGCACAGAATAACTAAATGAATGGTGTATTGTGATCGGAATTTGTCACTTGCAAATTACAAAATAGTCTTTGCAAAAAAATTTAAACCTGCAATTTTTTTTTTTTTTTAGCATTTAGCCATGTGCCTGCATGCTCCATGCTGTTATCTACAGCAGGAATATTCGCCGTCTAAAATATTTTCTCAGGATTCAAACTTATAACCAGCTTTTTACATACAGGTCTCTGAACCAATTGCATTTGCCCCGTGAGCTACCTTGCCAGTATTATATCCTGAGATAGCACACATGCAGGTCACAGTTTCAAATCTTGTAGTGGTCTAGCCAGTCTTTCATTTTGATAAAGAAGCATAAAGGACCATTCAGAAATATAAAGAAAACAAAATTCTGTAAAAGGGCATGCTTATCCATGTGAGCTTATAATTTGGATATTCCTTTAAGCAAAAGTGGCAAACAGTGTTTAATGAAAACTTTCCCCAGTTTGCAGGAGGGGCAGTATCTAAAGGAAGCTACGATGTGACTGTGACAATAGCAGTAAAGCACAGCTTCCTGGGTGGGCAGGTAGGGCTTTGGTGGTAATACAGCCTTTGACATTCCATGAAAACTCTTCTAGAACACACAGAATGGAGCCCATCTCTACACACTTTCCCGCACTCCACAGAGACACCTAAAATTTAGGAAAGATGGAAAATATTAGCTTCATCCTCATTCGTTTGGCTGTGTTTGGATTGGTTAGTACCAAGCAGCCCTCTAGCATACCTTCTACATTACAACTTTGACATAAATGTAAATGCACTGCTGAAAGTAGTGGGTATGCATAGACCACCCACTGATTGCAGCCAAGATTAAAATTAATAAAATGCCATTTATGGGCCTTACATGGCATGGGTAGTTATTTAAGAGGTCAACAGACTGCAGACCACACAATCTATTTTCCACCAGCACTGTGAGTTTCTCCAGAGAAATTGACATTCCACCACACTCCAAGTGAGGCATCGCTAGTCGCTATGTTAAATAAAATGGACAGCATGAATACCAGTCCAGTTAACTGCCTCCTCCGTGCTTTGTATTTGTGCTTTTCCTTGTTCTTGGGGCTGATCATGCTCTTCTGGATGTAATGATAGCGTCGGTCAGAACTAACCTGCACCACCTGTTACATTACTGTAGGTGTTCTCCAGTACAATTTAATGTGGGGGCTCAGACATGGCTCAGCGATGCACCAATGCACATGTTCAAAAACTAGTTTCTAAAACGATTATGTTTTTCAGATGCAAGGTGTGGGCAGACCATTAAACAGTTTCACCTTTGGAGGATTTTGCTTGTTGTTCGTGGTGTACTGCCTACTGTTGGTGCACTTTGAGGTGCGGGAATTGAAGTTTTCATCTTCCTTGTGCCAAGACCTTGGTTGTCTAATACATTGGATGAGTTGCATTTTGCCTGTGCAAATGAACTGATAGAATACTTTGATAACTTGCTCTTCTCTCCATCTTTCCATGAAGGTTCTGGATTCTGCCATGACATCTTCTCACTGGGCTTCTTTCACAACCTGCCTGTAGGACTCCTGCGGCAGCATAATACTTAACACCTACCTTGTACCTCTCCTCCACTCTGAATAATATATGTAACAGATGAACAGTATTTTTGTGCAGTGCCAGGGAACCCTATATCCCAATATAACAATTTGGGCCAGTCCTCCTTTCAGCATCACTTGTTCAAAAACTGGGACCTCTCATAAAAACACTCTGTTGATGCACCCCAGCGTTGGTTGGAAAGGTCGAGGCTAATAGGGTTTAGCGAGACTTTGACATTGATCACTCTTGCTGTTCCAACACTGAGCCTCTAAAATTAACTTAAAACCATTTGGGTGTTTGCTTTGACCCAGTGTACCCATGAAAAAAGGAAATACCTTTCTCTATCATGCCTTACAGAAGGAAGCAGGGCAAATTGGTTGTGTAGGAAACTAAATGGTAGGATGCCTTCTTGGGATAGGAGATTCATGATCTCAGTAGATGAGATAGAAAAGCTTGCTCAAAAATGGCCAAAGCAGGTAATGGTATTATGCAAAATTAGACACCCTGTAAACAGAGACAGTCTCTTTGCAAGCATGCCCAATGTGCAAGCTGTAGCAACCAATGGTGTTCAACTCTCCTAAAACATTTTTAAAAATACAGTCAAAAAGTTGCATTTTGATTCACATATTGATACATGTGCTTGACAGTCCCGAGGGTCTGTCAACCACATGTAGCAAAAGGTGTTTTCAGCCTCTAGTTTTTTATTAGGTCAACTACAGCAGTCATGTTTTGGAGTAAAAAACTAAGAATACAGTAGTGTACTTTTTTTCACATCACTATAAATATGCGACTTAAGATCTTTACATTTCTTGCCTTTGCCATCATCACTAAGCAAATATTCTATAAACGGTCACCACATGGAAAATATAGCATTCATGGCCTCTAGGACTGAGAACTACTAGCTAAATAACACAGTTGGGATGACCAGAATGGACTACAAAGTCAATAGCATTCTTCATTAACTCTGAAGATTGTAAAGATGCTTTCAGCATACCATCTAGCAAGTGGCAATGATCTCTTACAGGGAGGCAATTCAGCTCAGGTATCGATTTTTGACAGTACATCACACAACCTTTTCATATACGTAGCTGAATCACTCCAAATACAAACAATATCCCTCCAATTTTTGTTGAACTTGGTATGAACTTTTTGCAGAAGCATTCCAAGTGATACAGTGTTCTATGTTTTCCAAAATTCTGGTGTCATGTTTTTATCAGTATCCCTGTGTTTGTTGACAGCACTCTTTTCACATATACTTGTTACTACACCTTGCATTGAATGTTTAACGCCTGGGGTGTTTGACAATTCACCAACTATCAACATTGAATTTCTATAAGAGGGAGCTGATGTATCAAAGTGTATCACTTTGATACATCAGGGCACCCTTACCTAACCTGACAGTACCCATTGCATACAAATCACACTTGAACACAAACGCTGAAATACATTTGGCTTCTACAGAAAAGATTCTGACAGCAGTACAGGCTGCTGTAATGAGAGATAGAGCACTGGCTCAGGGTAAACAAATAATTGCCGTAACTCCAGTACCGGCCTTAGAGGCTGTTACAAAGGCACGCGTTACAAATGCTAAAGCTGTACATCCGAGGTGGATACAATGGGCTAATTCTCTCACTGCAACAGATGTGAACTACAAATTTGATTCTACATTACTAACTCAAGCATTCCTGCAATCCGGACAAGAATATCCTCTGTCAAATTTAATTATGCCTCTCGATCAGTGTGATTGTAAAAGAACGTATGGATGATGGCAAGTTACATTCTAGCAGTACGAATTTGCAGTCTCTAGGAGATTGCACAGCACCCTCTGGCAGAATTAAAGCCCTATTACTGGCACCAATACAAACAGATCGTGAATTCTCTGTACATATAGTGTGCAATTCGTTTTACTGTGTCCAGTCTTACAATGACTATCTTCATTATTGGGTTCAGAATGGGTTTAAAGATTCAAATGGTTGCACAATTAAACAAAAAATGCTTTGATAACAGGTGGCAGATAAAAAAAAAGACTTGCTGAGAGCTCACGTGATACACACGCTGAGTCATCAACGTGATGGTGTACACATTGAACGAAATTATTTGGCTGATGAAGCAGCAAAAGGGGCAGTGCAAACTGCTGCCGTAGCTGCAATCACTGGTTCTAGCACGAAAGTAGACGGATACACAATGGTAGCTGTCATTGCTTCAAGCAAAAACAGCACAGCCTTGCCAAAAGGTTTTCCACTCAAGTAGTCCTACAAGTTAGATGCAAAAAACATTCTGTATGCTCAAATTCCAGGAGTGGGGGATAGAGTAATACCAAACATGGATCGCAGGTTAGGTTTAATGCTAGCTGTACAAGAGGGTCTGAGTTATGCACACGCAGGGGTTACTGCAACTGTTTAATTGCTGAAACAACGCTATTTGTGGCCAGGTCTAACAAAACAAAGCATTTGTACTTAAGTGCGACATCTGACAGCAGATGAAGGGTTCGACCGTAGCACACCCACCACAAACACCATTACTAATGTCAGACAGACCTCTTGTTTGTGTCCATTTGGACCACTGCGGCCCCTTACAATCTGATGGGGCCTACAAGTACATCTTGGTGGCAGTGGAGTCACCTTCTAGATTCCTGTGGGTTTGGCCTCAGCGCTCGGCTGACGCTCAAACTGTTACAAAAGATTTGTGAGTCTTAATAGGGATATAAGCAGTTGGCACATTACATTCTGAGTGCACCACGTAATGTTTTCACATACCACCAATAGGAACATTACTCAACACCACCGAAAGGTAGTTCACAAACGTTTGCACAAAACTTTGCTTATTTTCTGGATTTAATACATTAGACCAACACTCGTATTATTATAAACTTGCACCTACATCTGCAAAGAAAAGTATGCTTACTAACACAAACAGATATACTCTGCATCCTTTATTGCCCAACTGTCTGCACAGGGTTTCGGCTTATGGAAAGACACTATAGACATTAAATCAGTCTGGGGTCTAAAGAATGGCAGGTTCAGAGAACTGAGGCACTACTTAGAGCATGCCTCTGTGACAGGGCACCCTCGGAGGATGGCTATTGGTGCCCCAGGGGTACCACAGAGGTAGGTCTTGCATCCACGGTGGGGCAGAGCTCTGACCCTCAGCCTGACCCGGAAGCGAGCGAAGGAAAAGACGCTGCTGAGCGACGTGCAAAGAGAAGCAAGACGAGCAGCCCCACAAGGAGACCCAGCGGAAGCGAGTAGAAAGGCCAATGACCGGACAAGTAACGAGGACGTAGAGACGGAAGCCACAGCCCTGACGAAGGATGAGGACTAACCAGGCCTCTAACATCGGTCTAGGTGGAGAAATAAGCCCAGGGCTTGGTGTATCTAGCGGCACAGGGGCCACACTACCCTCACGCCCAGTTTACCTCCCCGTTGCCAGTTATCCGCCTACCTCCCAGCCCTGACTATTCTCACATTGTGTGAAGTACCACAGTGAGCCACTTCCTGGCTAACACCCTGTCTACCCGGGAGGGAACATTGTGGCCATTTTCAGCAGAGGGATATGCAGCAAGGGAACTGATTGCCTCTCCCTTTCTCCTTTTTCCCAAGGGGAAGACCGGCGCCATGGAAAGGAACTCTGAAGAGGGGTGGACAACTGACAGAGAGGACAAGAAGGCATGGGAGAGAAGAGACAACCTGAGACAGAACTCAAGACCCCCTCCTGTTTTGTGGCCCATCGCAGTAGGCACAGATCAATAAATACCTTTTCTCATTATCACAGTCTCCCGTGGTGTGTTGTTCCGTGACAGCCTCATACCACAACAGATGATTTTCCTGAACAACACTTTGCAACAGACTTGGTGGCTAGGGTTAGCCAAAAATAAGGACTTGAGCACACCTCGTATTCCCTTGTTTTCACACTTGGAGGGATGGTAAAACTATAAGGAAAATGGTGAGGATACAGTAGATGACATCATGTATGGCGTTTCATACAACTCAACAGACTCCAATTAAGAAGGGGTGGTTAGTTTGGCCTATTGACACAAGGTTTCAGTCAAGATTCAGGGGTACAGCCGAAGGGTTTTGTATCCATAGGCCTGACTTATGCTATGTACAACAATTACATCCGGGGTGGTGGCATCATACAGTGTTAGGAAGTTATGCCTAAATTGGCAAAGAACCTCAACACTGCCACAGGTGAAACTACACTTATCCCCACTCACAGATGACATGGACCTCAAGGATTTTTTCCTAGGTCCCCGTAAGCCATGTCAGAAACACTTCTTACATGCTGTGTATAATGAAATTTGGAAAACCTCTTAATAGGAAGCTGCAGAGAGATTACGTGAAGTTGACAGAATTAACTCAGAAAAGGCTTTGGCTGTGGTTGATAATGACATGACCACACTAACATCCAGGATTTGTTCACTGGGCAGCTTTGTATCTTCTGCTATAGTTATAATGGAACAGGATCTGTCCATCTTACAACACGGACAATCACAGTTATGTTCTATTATATTACTATGGTGGACGCTACAATCATTCCACTCTGGTTATGTGCCCTTGCGATATATCAACAGTACGTCTCTGTTCTCTGCATATAATTTGCCGGAAAAGCAGACAACAATTGAACAAAGGGATGTGAAATATACAATGCTGCACATTGAACATTTAGACCAATTACCTTTCACCAAGGCAGAGTCACCGTCCACAGAATGGTTAATTCATGGCCATATAACATTGCCAGTAACAACTTTTCAGTTTCAATATTGCCTAGACCACCACCAGGTAGGCAGGTATAAAGCAATAGGTAGGGAATTCATCCATGAATTATGGGAATTGCCGTATAGATTTAGATGCAGTAATGGGGACACAGAAGTGTTTATCAGCAGTACAGACTGCGAGAATTCTTTGAGTGGATCTCTCATTTGCCAGGACATTATGCTTCACGGGCCTGTAATGGTTAAGTAGCTAACTTATCCTGTAATTTTATAGGGTCCCCAGCTGCTGTGATTAAGCCAGTGTTCAAGCTGCTCTCGAATGAGAGTTGCCTAATGCTGAATGATCAAGGTTGTTGTGGGATGCTTCCAGGCATCGCATATCTTCTCACTGTGAGCTCCAGGGTTACTTGTATGCAAGTATTGTTTCCACCCACCTACACAGTCAGGGAGGCGCAGTTATGGTCTTTGTTGAATGTTTCCTTTATACGGTTTGATACTCTGAGCTGAATGAAAGCCATGATTTTACAGAAAGATGTGCCCTTAACCTCAGCCCGCGATACTTTTGTTCTCCGAGTTACAAGGTCTTCAGCTGAGATACAGGCACTGGTACGAACTAACTGCCCTTTCCATTTCGGAGAAATGGTACAGCATATCTTTAACATGTGTGATACCAAGGGTATAATACACCTATTTAATTAAGATCATAGGTTTTGGACAGTTAAGTACCTTTCAGTCTTTGGAGTGATTCCAGCCTTCATACACTTCATATTCGCAAGCATTTTTGGAGGGCTTCCACTAATCCTGCTACTGGTAGTGGGAATCCCGAATTAAAATGTTCTGCTTTGCAATGGACGTTCCAGTCACCAAGGAAATGGAAAAACCCTCTTGGAGCGATGATACTGTGATCACATGGTACTCCATCTTGGCACACCTCGACTTTGGGAGCTAAGCGAGTCGTGGTTCTGATAGCTTCGACCAGTCTGGATTGATTGTGTTTTGCCTGTTCTCCACTGCTTGTTCTGCAGCTATGAATGCGTGTTGGACCTCTGTCTAACACTTCCATCAGTTGAACCACCGGACGTGGATGCCTTGCTGGACCCGTAATCGGCCCACATACTGCAGGGTCCCCAGCGTATTCCAATATTGATGTCGGCATTCTTAGAGCCATGACGGGACGCTTCAGCTCCTGTTCGATCAGATACTGGCTCTACTACAGGCATCTAACTCCAAACAACTACAGGCACACAGGCTTCAGATATTACAAATGCTTCCCCAGCTTCAGCTGTGGGAACTGAGGAAGATCACCTTTTCTCAATTTACCTGATCTGTGAGGTGTTGCAGGGACCATCGTCTGCGAAGGCAAGCAGCAGTGATGTTGCATCTCCCACACAAGACTCGTAAACATTATGCTGGGAAGATTTATTTATTTATAAAGTTTTATATAGCGCGAACAAGATCCCGAAGGATATCAGAGCGCTTTACAATAGGTTGGAAGAGAGGATAAAAATGATTTAGCCCTTTTTCCAAAACAAGCAAAATTTTAATTTTAAACACATTTTTTCTTATTACTGAGCTTCACGGCTTTCAGACATGCTCAGTGACTCAGACTATATATATATATATATATATATATATATTAACATATTTTAAAGGTCTATTAGAGTTTATATTTTTTTACATTTTATGAATTTTTAGAAGCTTTTTAAACACCTTATTAACAATGTTTAATGCTTGATTAGAAGGACATTCCCTTTTTAATATGTTGTCAGGTCGGATGAGGAGTAGGTGTTATGTTTCATTGGGTACCCCAATATAGGCTTGAGTAGTCCCCTAACCCTTCACCTACATTTACCGTACCATTACACTACACAATGGGTTTTGGTATTGACCTTTTACCTTGTTAAGCACTGAGAAATTGTCGTATGGTTTTCCCCAAAAACTATACTCATTAATTATGCATGAAGATTCTCAGAATCACAGCAGGATTACCATCTTCTGCATAATACCTTTGTATAAGGGTCATCACTTCCGTCATCCTCGACCGACATGTCAAAGCAAGGTAGAATACCCGGAGGGTACCTTTTAGGTATATATACACCCACCATATCTTTGTCAGGGCAGGCACAGGAGAAAGACTTCCATGCTGACACACTGACTAGAGATGCTGAGGTTACTGCATGCAGACATTCCAGCTCGCAATGGTCTGACATCCCTCGCAGGGTGTCCATCTCGAGACCAAGACAGGGTCCCACAGTCTCTTACTTCAGGTAATGGGGTTGGCTTCAACTTAGGGGGTTCTTGGCTCTACCCCGCCATACATGCTAGGTACACTTAGGTACATCTAGTTAGGGTTGCTTCGTAGGAGTATGCATTATTACTGTCATGTATTTATATACCTGTCTATATTCATTGTTTTAGCACTATGGTAGTAACCTACCATCAATTTATTCTATTGGTGCTTATCATTTATATCTGTTTCTGTCTTATGGTTGTTTCAGCACACCCATTTTACACTAGAATGACGCTGGTTCAATAAATGATTATTGAAAAATGTGCCCACCGTTTATTTTGTCATTCTCTCTGACAAAAGTGAGCACGAGTGACTGAGCGAAATGTACTATACTGTTTCCACGATCCCTGATGGGACAGAGTTGTCATGCTCGATAGTTGCCAAGACTATTCTCTCCTTGGCAAGAGGAGTTTACAGTGGCACTGTGAAATAGCTGGTATACAGCTGAACATACCAGGTGGGGGTATCTGGAATCAGTTTGGACACCAATCCTACAGTCTATGTTGTCTAAACACGCAGATCCTATATAGATTTATAGGAACTACACGACAAAAGGTTTTCACCCATTCACTGTGGGTAAATGTGATGGTACATAAGGGGAAGATTCTTATGAAA
This sequence comes from Lissotriton helveticus, assembly GCF_964261635.1. Classification (NCBI taxonomy): domain Eukaryota; kingdom Metazoa; phylum Chordata; class Amphibia; order Caudata; family Salamandridae; genus Lissotriton; species Lissotriton helveticus. Next base: position 993,608,195 of record NC_136057.1, read on the forward strand.
CCAGACATATTATCTATCAGTGAAAGAAGCAAACATAGTCAAAATATCAAATATAATATTGATATTTCCTGATTCTCTACAGTTTCTAAAATACTTAAATAAGACCTAAAACATGCTTCTAAACCATGCCTCTTTAGACCAAAGACCACAAAACTGAAAAAAACAGAAGAAAGAAGAAGCAATATTTTGGTGACATCCCTAAACAACAAAACTCAAGCAGAATTATGTTAGCCTAGTCTTTCCTGCTGCTACCTTCTAAAACAAAGTTGCATTGTATTGACCCCTTCAGGAAGAAATCAAAATGGCTTTCACTCTCCTTTTCCTTTCTTTGAATGGCATTTAGTTTATGGTTGTTCATGTGTTTTTTCAGTGTTTTTAATGTTTACACTGGTGGGAGCTATTTCCTTTTCAGTGGGGTTTTATCAGTTATTATAGGTTTAAACCTACAACAAGATAGCCTAAGAATGAACTAAAGTGGACCATTTTGGAGAAGATTGACAAAAAAAGACATAGATAGTACCACTTTTCGAAAGAAAAGAGACCTTTATTGGATCTAAACACAGAGAGGAAAGGGCTGAGTGACAGAACACCCTGGCAGAATGATATGAGGTAGGTAACATCTGGGGCTTCTTGAGGCTTGAACATAGTTTTCTATATTATCCATACTAATATTATAAAGAGAGAGCCCAAACCTTTGAGGCGGGTAATCTCAGTAACCACAGCACCAATCACAACACCCAATACAGCGTTGGAAAGGGCAGTTGCAGCAGAAGGACATAGGCTATGCAGACGGCCACCATATTTAGTTTTTTTTTGCAGAGTTTTATATAGCGCGAACTTGACCAGAACTGAATCAGGTATCAGAGCGCCTTACATAGCACCAGTTACGTTACACGAGGACACACATTCATTTTTGTTAGGCACGGGGAGATTAAGTGATTTGCCCAGAATCACAGGATGTTTGGCGTCGTTACCAAGACTCGAACCCAGATCCCCAGGTCCGAGGTCGAGCGCCTTAGCAGTTAGGCCAACTCCTCTATACATTTAAAAGGTAAAAGAACCGTGCCAGCAAAGTAGTCCCTTGTGGGCGTGTCTGCGTTGTGCTGTGGGTGTGGGCTGGGGGCGTGACTAACGCTGGGGGCGTGTGGTACGGCCATCACATCGTGGGCTGTGGGCGTGTGCTGGGGGCGTGACAAACGCTGGGGGCGTGACTAACGCTGGGGCGTGTGTCCGCCCTTCATGCCATGTGAGTCGTACATACAAGCGCCAATTACGTTGCTGGGCAGCATCAAGGGGCACGTTGGGGGCCTGAGAAACGCTGGGGGCGTGAGAAATGCTGGGGGCGTGAGAAACGCTGGGGGCGTGAGAAACGCTGGGGGCGTGAGAAACGCTGGGGGCGTGTGTCCGGCCTTCATGCCATATGAACGCAATTGCGCGCATCAAGGGGCACGCTGGGGGCGTGAGAAACGCTGGGGGCGGGTGCTACGTTCCGCCCTTCATGCCATGTGGGTCGTACATTAATCAGAAGAACGTCTGCTGTGGCAGTGTGCTGGGGGCGTGACAAACGCGTTCACCTGGAGGCCTGGTATGTAACGTTACTGCAGCCTCTCCTGCGCGCTGTTACTGAACTCTCTCATTCAACGAAATTACTCACGCCTGCTACCATCAACCAGGGCTCTAGCCGGGCTCAGGCGGCGGATCAGTACACTAATTACATGCGCCTGATAATATCAACCAGGGCTGCAGCTGGGCCTCAAGCGGGGGAATACGCGCCTGCTAACATCAAACAGGCCTGCATCTGGGCCTCAAGCGGGGGAATACGCAAATGAGGGAGTCTGCGGGGACAATTACTACAGCCTCTCCTACTCGCTGTCACTCAACTCTCTCATTAAACGGATTTACCCGCGGCTGATAACTCTCTCATTCAACGACATTACACGCGCCTGCTATCATCAACCAGGGCTGTAGCCGGACGCAGGCGGCTGATCACTGCACCAATTACACACACCTGCTAGCATCAACCAGGGCTGCAGCTGGGCCTTCTCTGTCCCTATTCTAATGAAACATAAAATGTTGTCTACCGCGAGATTTTTAAATAAATTGCCCTTGCCAAATACACATACTGGGAATTATTCATACCCGGACAACGTCGGGACGGGCTGCTAGTCATTTATATCTGCCACCTGTCTTTATCAGTGGGCTTGCAAGACAACCCTTTATTTAGCATTCTCTTCTGGTAGTGTTTTAATATCTTTTAGTTTTACCTGACAATTTGGGTCATGAGGACACTAAAATTTGGTGTACTTATTGTTAATTCCCCTATTGGTTTTATTTATGTGACAAAAGATCCCCTTAAGATCTAGTAGACCTCTTTGATAAAAGGGTTTTTATTACTGAGTGATAGAGGCTTTAACAGGACTGCTCTCCTCTGTAACATCCTTATTAAATCATCATATATGTGGGGTTATATACATTCTAAGATGGGTGACTCGCATTATCTTCTCTTTGGAAATGTTCCATTGAAAACAAGAGGCTTATGTTTACATGATAACTAGGGGGGGAAGACATGCTACTTGCTCACACGACAGCAACAGAAAGTCTGCACTCATGTGACAGCAATGGAAGGTACTTTGTTGAACAAACAGCACTGGTGTATTAGTAGTATCTTCACCAGTTGTGTGGCGAGTGAACGTTCTTAATAGAATGGATGAGAACTGAAAAAAAAATTAATATGCCAGGCCTGCATTTGTTGGTGGCACAATAGAGTAACCATCAGGTTGACCTCAGGAACGAATATTTAGCCAGCCTTAACAAAGTGCTATGGACCGCTGATTGTTCAGCCACACAAATTACACAACCAGGGCCGGACTGGAAACCGAAATGGGCCCTGGCAAACTGCTCGTCCGGCACCCGTGGGGGGCAGGGGGTGCAGCTGAGCTGTTTGAAAGTGCCAGTTTTGGCCGATTTGTTACAGGAGGCCAATATTGCGGCCCTCGGTAACAAAAACGGTCTCCCAGGGGCACAAAACTGGTCCCCACCCTGGCGGCCCACTGGGGAAACGCCCGGTGCCCGCTACGGCCAGTTCAGCCCTGTACACAACTGTGGCTATATGTATATAGAACATGGAGTAGCATATGGGTAGGCCCATAAATCTTGCTTGCCCTATATAAAGAATTTTGTATTTGACCACTGAAGCTTGGGATTGTGGTTACCTATGTAAAAAAGAATACGACTATCTAAATTTTACCACACAAAAAGTGCCCACGATATATGTACTTTCCAAAGTACATAAAGATGCCCAAAATCCACCTGGGCTGTCTGTGGGTCAATACTTGAACCCTTGGCGAAGTATATAGACACTTCTTTAAAACCATTTGTGAGTACCACACAGGCATACGGGAGAGACACCATGGACCTTATTTTTAAAATTGAACACTCTGTGTTCGATGGAGACCGACACTTGCTGGTCTCCTACGACATCGAGAGTCTTTATACTAACATTCTTCAGGACGAGGCGTTATTGGTAATGAAATGGTCCTATAACAAAGAGTTAGACCACACCAGGTCCCAACAGAGTTTATATTAGAATTGGCAAAAATCTGTTTGAAAAATAACTTTTTTTCTTTTAAGAAGGAGTTGTTTTTACAAATAAAGGGCATGGCTATGGAGTGTTGTTTCGCCCCGGAAATAGCAAACCTCATGATGGATCATTTTGAAAGACAATATATCTTTGGTGAGGCGGTGCCATTTAGAAATAACACAAATAAATGGGTGCGCTTCATTGAGGATATATTTCTTATATGGAATGGAAGTAAAGAAGAGCTAGAATGGTTCCATTTATGGCTGAACTCACGTATTCCAGATTTGAAATTTACTAAATCCGTTAGTAATGTCCGGATTAGTTTCCTGGACATATGGATTTTTGACAATGAGGGTAAACTGGAGTTGAGTTTATATACTAAACCTACAGATAGGAATACCCTTTTAGAATTTATTAGTGGGCATCCCAGAAGCCTCAAGGAGAATTTGCCCTATGGGCAATTTTTAAGGATTCCCCGCAATTGCTCTAACAAAGATGATTTGATTATTTTGAAAATACGGAAAATCTACAAAACAAACTTTGTGCTAGAGGGTATCCGAAAAAACTGGTGAGAAGAGCCCTGAAAAGGGTGTGGTATACCCCACGGGAAAGCTTGTTAACACATAAAGTAAGAGAAAAAGCAGAACAAATGACATGTGTCCTCACGTTCAATCCCAAAGCCAACAAAGTTAAACAAATTATTTTGAGAAATTGGAGATTGATTGAACATCTTAATATGCCAAAACCGCGCTTTTCCTTTAAGAAAGGTAAAAATCTGAGGCAACAACTAGTTAGAGCAATAAGGGAACCCTTGATCAAAAAAGATACAAGATGTTTACTAGGCTTACCGACATTGGTAGGCCACTATCGTTGTAATAACTGTGTCGCGTGCACAAGCCTGAATGTTTTAAAATTTGTCATGTTCAACAACAAGAAACATACAAAGCAGAACTTTTCGAATTGTAGCACCAAAAATGTGGTGTATGTAGTGACCTGCCTGTGTATGAAACCATACATTGGACAAACAACCCAAGCTGTAAAAATGTGAATTTTGCAACATAAATTCAGCATAAGATGCAGTACACAAGGAGCACCATTGGTGCAACACTACATTGAGTACGGGCACAATGAGGATGACCTTGGATGGTCTGTATTGGTTGTGATAAAGAAATGTAATAAAGGAGAACTGGAAACAAAGCTTAATCGTACAGAAGCACGACTCATAGAAAGATATCACACAGCCACAGAGGGTCCTAATGACCGGGATGAACTATGGGCATTGATTTAGAAGAATATATCCAATTTGGGATGTATGTGTTCTGACTTTTGTTCTGAAAATGAAAACGTTTGTTCTTTGGATAAAGGAGAGGTTGTAGAATGGAGAATGGATAAGTTTAAAGTTGATTGGTTGACTGTAAGCCCTACTTTGAACAGACAGTGCATTAGAATCCCGTTTTTGAGAGTGTATATGGGAATTTAAAAGCTCCATAGATAGAAGAAGGTGCAGTGTTTCACCCCTAGTAGGTACAGGGAGTTGTCTACCTTTGAATATATTTTTAATATTTACCCCCATTGCATAGCATAGCTGAGCCGGCATGTATTGATACTGGGAATTATTCGCATGATGCAGACCTTAGATATATGGTGATAGGTCCAGTGGAATTATATCTACTCTCCCTCTATTTGAGCAGCGGCCATGGATATATTGTGATTGGCTAAGTGGGACTAGGTCTACTCGCCTGTTCTTTATTAGTTGTTCCCACATATGGGGACGTGCTGTGACACCACGTGGGAGATGTCCTACAGATGAGTCCATCTATAAATATGTTTATATATCTGCGCCTCCATACATGGGGGAGTATTGTGAGATAGAATAAACCATCCACAGTAGAATGGCTTCAATGACACTTTGACTGATATGATATTAGCCCCTATTCTTATGACCGAGGGGATGGGCGGATTATTTTCCGCGTGTCGGCATAGTGATTGGAGTATATTTGTATACTGATGGTAGTGCCGGGTAACTAGACCATTAGATCAGAGTAGTCTTTTTTCCTTTAGTAGGCTATCTGAAGCATTTGGACTACTCATAAGTTTCCTATGAGTCTTTCTTCAATGTTGCTACCTGTCAGTGTGCGACGTAAGCACGCGCGTACAGAAACAATCACAGCCGGATAGCGTTTGTAGCACACCAGCTTGGCGGGTAGAGTGAGGACCTTATTTCATGTGGTTGGACCAATACGGAAGGTAACCTTTGTTAGGAATGACTTATTTAGATACTTTTCATAGTAGGATTATTACGGTATGAATGACGTGCATATAACTTGAGTATATGCTTTGTTCTAGGTAGAGAATTGAAGGTGCGGCCAGCGACTGCCGTCTACTTTGAGCAGCTATAGCATAAATCTAAAGTAACTTTTTGGTATGTTCGTGTACACATGGACAGATAGTCTTTTTCGATATAGTGAGTGAAAAGGAGTGAATACCTATATGACCGACATAGGTCCCCTTGTTATTATCTCATGTTTCTATTTGAAATATGGAACCGTGTTTTGTGGGGAGTGCGTACCCCCTATGAATAGGAATCGCCGTGACCTTGTGATTTAGGATAAGACTTCAGGTATTGTTTCATTTTTTATCAGGTTTTCATCAGTGTTGTGGGTTAAGCACGGATATGGTGATATGCACGCAACATACTCTGAGAAAGGGTGTGACTAGACAAACTTTTTGGATTGTATTTACACCAACCCCTACTATTATACCACCTATGGGAGTGGATTTTTTCACGTGATAATCGTTTTGTTCCTTTTTTGAGCACTTTATGGGCAAATAAGAGATAGATCTAGATCAGGTAGAATTATTGTATAGTGATGTCATCAAAATTTTGATTACTATTGTAGATATTTTATACCCTTGTCCTGAAGAAGCCGAAAGAAATTGTGGGCAGAAACGCGACCGCGTCAACATATATATGAGGAGTCCAATTATTTTGAATTCGGCTTTAGATTATTGGCGCCCATAAGTGAATGAGAGGGAGGTGTGATACCTCTGGCGCTAAGAGGACTACCTCTGAATGTATCACTCGGAGTGAGGAGTGTACATTAGTTTACGTAATAAGTATGGTTTTGTATATGTTGTATACTGTATATATGTATTGTACTGTTGTTGTGATAATGATTTGTGTTTGATCACTATGTATTTGTTTACGTCCTATATTTATTATGTTTGATGTCCTATGCATGAGTAGTTGATTTTTGTACCAGAGTCCCGCCAAATACGTGTATCTAACAGAATCGGTAATACTTATAATTACAAAATATTGAAAACATCAGTGGTGCCTTGCCAGTAAATAAAAGAGTGATTAATCCATCCATAATTTTGTCCTTTTTGTACATTTTAGATGTTCGATGCCCAGGTATAGGAGGGTCATTTGGGCATACCCCCCTAGTTGTATCTTGCCCTATATGAAGAGGCACGCTCTCAACTTTTGCTTTCTTGCCCACAGAAATGAAACATTGCTAATACATGGATACATGGGGGTATTGTTTGCTAAGTCGAGGGTATATTTGCACCACTCATAGTATATCTATCAAACCACCAGGTATGTAGTTTATATAAAGACAAAGTATGTGATAGTAGCGCATATCAGGTAATCTTTTATGTACTCATGGTTTTCATTCCTTGTATTTCAGTGAAGTAAAAACCAGAGGAGGAATGATCAGTGAGATTTTTCTTTGCGCCCTATTCATGAGGATGTATTTTAGAGACTCTGACTCCTGATGGTTGCTTATAGGTTTATATTTACCAAGTATTGAGTTGGTGGCATGAAACAGTTATGCACTAAATGTGCTTGTAGAAATAAGGCCCATCCAAGAAATAATCTATGGGAAGGCCCTTCTATACTTTCTTAAGAACGTATGCAAGAAGTTAGGTTGATCACTAGGTGGTGGTTTTTCAAATTATTTTAGTTTGTATAACACATTGGTTATGGTGACACTACTATACAGCTTTACTGTATTGAGAACATATGAAAGAAGTTACGTTGATCACTAGGTAGTATTTTTTTCAATTTATTTTAGTTTGTACAACACATTGGTTATGGTGACACTACCTGGGTGCTGTGGTAAAGGCACTCTTTGTTTTTGAGTTGTTAGTTGGCATCACCGTGGTATTCTTGGTTTGAGATCGATACACAAAGTGAGGAGCCATATTGTGCCTTGTAATTATGTATAGATTTCCATTTGCGCTTATGTGGATTTCTAATTATCATATTACAGATAATCTAATGTTACCCTGCCACCTATTTGATTTTATTAGTCCTTCAGCACCCTAAGGATGTTGAGGTAAACATAAATATGGTATATTGTGGGAAAACATGAAACATAGGTTATTACTTCAATGAATACTTGAATTAGTCACTAGTATGTAAGTATGATGTTAAAGTACAAAATGTATTCACTTAATGGTGGCATAATAATCTTCACTCTCACCACAAATACCTGGAGTATGGAGTAAAACCTAAACACAAAAAGGAAAAGATAAAGAAAGTAATCTCCAAAATTACCACACAAAATGGTGACAACTACAAAAATAAACAAAAGTGCTTCAGTCTTCCGGTTGTTTTGAACAACAATGTGGCAGCATTGCTTATTTACTGTTCGTTCCACACAGGAGGTAGTCCTTTAAATGGTGTCACACGGAGGACTATCATGTCCTCAATCCATTGGGTGTTTGTCCATAAAGTTATTTAGTATATTCAAGATTGAGTGATTCAATCAAGACTACAGTCAACGTAACCTACAAGATAATTGTTTTTGTTGGATGCATTAAGGGGGGTGTGTGCGGGGTAGCAGCAGCGCAGATTCAAGACAAAATCATTGCCATGTTGGCAAGGTTGTTCAAGATGTGGACAATGTACCCTCAGCTTCATTGCAACCTGTACTGTTATACTCGAAGTTACAATAAAATGTTTTACAATAAAAAAAAGATTGAGTGACGCCCCTAAAGTAAAGTGTCGAGGCATTTCGGCCTCACGATAGTGTGGGCCTCCTCTGGACTTTGGAAAAAGGAAGTACCTATTGATCCGATAATATGTACAATATAAAATCATTGTTGGTGCTACACATAAACTTGAACCTTGTGGGTAAAACCAGGTAAATAAAAAGAAAAAGGTGAGCGATTGGGTATTAATCGGACCTTTTTCCAAGGGTTTAGCCATTAGACATGTCGGAGCCACACATAGTAAAATTACCAGACCATTGGAACACCCATCTTTATTAAGTGGAGATCAAGCAGTCCCAACAGTAACCAACCTAGACAAAATAGAAAGACTGAAACAACCTAAAAAGAAGAATATAAGAACATAATTACATGCACAAGCATTGCTAAAACATCTCAAGAATAAAAAAATACCACTAGGCTTACAGGTCAAAACGTGCCAGTGATTTTTACATTTATAAAACATACCTGATACAGTTCAGCGAAGCAGGCACAAAGTGCTCCCAGTACTGGCTAGCGGTATCAACAGAAACATCGTTACGTATAAGCAGAGCTGAATTAAAGGAAATCAAAGTGCTAGAGAGGTAAATAGCCAATGATCTATTTGAGAAGCTAAACAGTTGTTAAGTGTAAAGCCATAGCAGACTTCAAAACTTTCACTGTCAATCAGAAAACTACTAAAGTGTTGAGTGACATAAAAAACTGTATGATTTAAATCATCTATCTCTTTTTAAAAGAAACCTTCTTTGAGAATAACAACCCAAGCAACCTTAATATAGGTTGCTGTTTGTTGGTGGCACAATACCATAACTATTGGGGGGAACTCTAGCATAAGAAATGTGATGCCCTTAATGAACCGCGAAGGATCTTTGTTCAGCTATAAAAAGTATACACCTGTGGCTATACGGATATTGAATATGGAGTAACATATGGGGGTCAGTCCATTAATGTTGTTTGGCCTGTATAAAGAGGAATGCGCTGGACTTTTTCTTTCTTACAGAAATGAAGCATCACTATTACATGGATACATAGGGGGTATTTTCTGCTGATTCGACTGGACATTTGCGTCACTCCTAGTATATCTATCAAAGCACCAGGGGCCAGATGTAGGTATATGTAATTTACCGATTCTAAAATACCGAGTCATACCGAATCGGTATTTCAGAATCGGAAAATGAGATGTAGCTAAAAAAATCGGTACAAATTACCGATTCGGAATCACTTGGAATCTGAAATCGGTATTTACTGAATCGGTATATATACCGACTCGGTAAAATCCGATTCGGTAAAACCCATACATTCCAACGGGCCCATGGCCCATAGGAATGAATGGGTATTACCGAATCGGTATTTACCGAGTCGGTAAATACCAAATCGGAAATTTTAAACTGACAAACATGTGAGCCTGTGAACCAATCAGGAACTCCAACCACACCCAAACCCAAAGGTACTGGGGAATCAACCAATCAGAATCAAGCACCCCTTCCCAGTACCTGGGACTGGCCACGCCCATGCAGGTGCAGAACCCAACAGTCAGCAGAGCAGGAGGACAGACTGAGGAGCAGGCTTCCCTGAGCTCAACTGTACAGCACCATGGAGAGTCAGGATGCACAGAGGGAGGCTGCTTAGCACAAAAGAAAGATGAAATTCAGCCCTGAAGAACTGCAGGTGCTTGTTGCAGAGGTTGTCAGACATTACAGCAAGATGTTTGGGAAACAATCACTGCATGTTGCTGAGTCCATCAAGCGCACTACCTGGATTGACATACAAGGCAAGGTAAATGCCATTGGTGTCACCCACCGTGAAATAGACGATTTGAAAAAACGGTGGTATGATCTCCGCATCATCACCAAGAAGAAACTAGCTGCCCACCGCAAGGAAGCTGCAGCAACAGGGGGAGGAAGAAACTGAGCCCCACGACTCAGCAACATAGAGGAGCTGGTGGAATCCACCCTTGAGCCTGAATCCATCCACGGCATCGGGGACGCTGACAGCTCTGCAAGAGCTGCAAAGAAACAAGGTTAGAATGCAAGTACATTGTCATTAACCCATTTACCTATTCCCCTTACACACTCTGTGTGCCTACATCATACTCCAGAACAGGTTTTACCAATGTCCTGCAATGCATCATGGGAAATGTAGTCATAGGTAGATACCTCTATGCAGTCAGCATGCCATGCAGCAAGGGATGCAACAGACTACTAGCATAAGCAAATGAGGGACAGGCAAATGTGCTATAGTAGTGTGTTTAATCAAGAGACACAGGTGAACCACTCCACTGACACAATGTCCATGTCTGTCCACAGGAGAGTCATCGCGCAGCACAGCAAAGGATAGGGAGAAGAGGAGGGAAGAAGCTGGGCCCAGCACAGTACACGGAGGGAAGGACAAAGAGCAGGCAGCCAAGTCACCTGAGGAGCCAACACCACCACAGCCACAGTCCCCTCCGTTATTTGGGAGTCAGGGGCGGCTGCACAGTCCCCCACCCCCACAACTCCGTCCCCAGTGCTGGAAAGGGCAAGGCGCCTTGATGTGCCCCCTTCCCGCATACTGGAAACATCTGAGGAGGAAGAGGATGAGGGTGACATGGCCATCAACCCACAGGATTCAGCCGACGCTGAGCAGCTGCCCACTCCCAGAGCTGTGCGGGCCAGTGTCCGAGGACGAAGGCCACAGGAGGCAGATGAAGTGCGTCACGGTCTTCTGCGGACTGGAGGCCACCATGGTCAAAGTCCAGCGCCTGCAGGCAAGACAACATAACAGGCGAAAGCAATGATGGGGGGTTCAGAGGCAGGCACGCACACACCAACAACAAGCTGGATTAAATAGGCAAGGGCATTGGAGAAATATCTGAGAGCATGCAGTCAATGGCATCTGGCATTTCCGACATGACACAGTGCATGATTGTCCTGTGCGACAAGTTGGACAGGGACTATTTGGAGAGACGCAAGGCTCGTGTCGATGTGCGGCAGCAGACAAAAGCCCTGATCAGATTTGCAACTGCAACCACCCTGCTGTGCAGACGGTCAGTGGGGATGCAGGATGCCATTGTGCAGTGCTGCACCAATTTATCAGTGGGAATGGCCAGAGTGACCTCTGCAATGGAGCTCATGCTCGCACAACAGACTGCCACTCGAGGCGACACATGTGTGGGTGAAAGTGAGGAGTCCACCAGCAGGAGTGGCGCAAGCACTCCTGTACAAGAAGTACGTAGGAGAGGCAGGCGTCATGCAACTGAGACAGGCCACACCGAAAACATTGACACACAGCCACAGCAGTCCCACCCTGTGCTGTGGTCCGTGGCCGTAAACATTGACTATGCCCTCCACCCAAGGAACAGGTCACGGTGGTGTTAACCGTGATAACACAGTCATGGACATTCATATATCGTGTAACCAATGTGTGCTATCATTGCACTTGCGTAGTGAAAATTAAACTACGTACGTCATGAACTTTGCCTGTCTGTGTCTCATTACTCACTCAGAAATATTGCTGTGTGACCTCTGCCCGTCTCAGTCTCCCATCTGTAGCTGCTGCTGCTACTGTACCATGGGGCTCTGCCAGTTCTGTGTCATCATCAATGTCCTCATGATGTGTGATCTCCACCTCTGTGCCTTCCTTGGTGGCGAGATTGTGTAACATTGCACAGGTCGCAATGATTTTGCAGCGCAGGATTGGGGTGTACTGGCGTGCCCCTCCACTCTTGTGGAGGCAGCGAAACCTGCTCTTTAGGAGTCCAAATGTGCGCTCCACAACGTTGCGCGTAGATCTGTGAGCCACATTGTACTGCCTTTCACTCCTGGTGGATGGGTTGAGGTAGGGGGTGAGCACAAAGGACCGCAGGGCATATGCACTGTCGCCTAGGGGGGAGAAAGATTGACATTAATTGCATGTACATGATACATTGATCTGCTGTAAGTGTCGGGGTGTGTCAATGTCATTTACCTAGCAGGTATCCATTTCCAAATTGTCCGGCAAGTAGGCGTGTGTATATTCCACTATTTTGGAATATGTACGAATCATGGGTACTTCCAGGGAACTTCGCAACGATGTCTGTGATGATGTTGCCAGCGTTGCATATGACCTGTACATTGATGGAGTGCGTTGACTTGCGGTTTCTGTATATGCGTTCTGTGGCTGCAGGTGGACAGAGTGGTACGTGGGTGCCATCAATGCAGCCTATCACGTGAGGGAAGTGTGCCAGTTGATAGGAATCAGTCTTGGTTTTTGCAAGTTCCGCAGGTGTATCAGGGAATGAAATGTAATGCTCCATCTTCTGCATCATGGCGTCACGGAACCTCCTGAAGAAGCGGGACAGGCAGCTCTGGGATACACCACCCACTGCAGCTATCACACTCTGGTGGCTCCCGGAGGCAAGCAGGTGTAAGCTACACAGCACCTGCACATGGGGTGGGATGGCGTGGGCCCTGGGTGTTGGGTGCTCCAGGAGTGGGTGTAGGTCCCTGATCAAGTCCTGGATGGTTTGGGGATGTAGCCTGTACCTCTGGAGTATTTCAGGCTCTGTCAGTTGGAACAGTGTTATCCTCTGCCTGTACACTTGTTTCTCCCTTTGTCATTCCCTCTCTTCTGCTGCCTGTAGTCTTTGCCGCCTTGCAATGACGTAGAAAGCCGCCATTATGGTTCCACAGTTGCATTTTGGGACTCTTTTTATGGCCTTCACCTGGTTACCACCTGCATTCAATCCATGGTAAATACCGACTCATAAATACCGAATTTCCGTGAATTCGGTATTTTTGGGCTTTCCTACATCTCCATGGCCATTTTTTACCGTTTCTTATTCACCGATTCAGTAAATAAGAAATCGGTAAATATGAATTCGGTAAATTCCGCCTCGGTAAAAATACGACTCATATTTACCGAGTCGGAATTATACCGACTCATGTTTTCCGAATCGGTAAATAATAGGCTCCTACATCTCATTTCATGGATACCGGTCGGTAACGGACGAAATTACCGAATTACGGCCGTTACCGACCGGTATTTGGCTACCTACATCTGGCACCAGGTGAGTACTTTATAGGAAGACAAAGTATGTTAGTAGTCAATATCAATCTTTTGTATACTGATGGTTTTCATTCCTTGTGTTTCAGTGGAGTAAAAACCAGAGGCAGAGCCCTAGTTATGAGGATCTATTTTAAGACTGTGACACCTGATGATTGCTTTTAGGTTTGTATTTACTGTGTACTGAGTTGGTGGCATAAAACCGTTATGCCCTAGATATCCTTGCAGAAATAAGGGCCTTCCAAGGAATAATCTATGAGAAGGTCCTTACTTCTTGAGGACATATGCAAGAAGTTAGGTTGATTCTTAGGTGGTGGTTTTTAAAATGTATTTTAGCTTGTAAAATACATTTGTTATAGTGACACTGAGTGTTGTGGTGAAGGTGCATTTTGCTTTTGAGTTGTTGGTTGGCATCACAGTGGTAAGCTTGGTTTGAGATGCATGCACAAAGTGAGGAACCGTATTATACTTTGAATTTATGTGTATAATTCCATTTGCGCTTATGGGGAATTCTCATTATCATTTGACAGATAATCTACTGTAACCCAGCCACCTATTGCATTTAATTAGTCCGTCTGTGCCCTGAGGAAGGTGAGGGTCTCTCATCCGTAAACTGAAAAACCCGTCGGCATGGATTTAATATACATAAGTGATGAAAGGACGATAACTGTGGCTACAACAGATGTACAATAAATGAATATTATACTTGATAAAGAAGATCTAAAAATCAAAGAACATAATGGGCTATGAAAAGATTTGAAATAGGAAATATTTCTTGACATTTGACTATTGAGCAATTAAATGTATACTTGTGACAAGTGTTGAGCCAAAGAAACAAGATTTTGTTGAACACTTTTAGAGGTACTTCATTGACTAAAGTGTTTTTTGATTTAAAGCCATGGTTGAATGGAGTACGTATGAATTGGATTTTACTGTTAGATGGCAGGGTATGAAATTTGGAAATACTGAAAATTTTGTTGATTTTTATTATTTATGATGCTATGGACACTATATGACCTTTACATTGATAGCTTTGTACAGTCATTGACTACATATGAATCCATAGAGGAATATTGGTGATTTATTATGATTGTTTTTGTGAGACTGTGAATTACAGGAGAGACATGTATTTTAATGCTATATCCCAGCCTGCTCTCCTTAATCAGGGGACCATAAGGTTTTGTTAGGGTTAATACTTCATACAAAGGGGTGGAGCTATCTTTACAGCCAGCACAGTAAACAGAGTGATAAATTGTGCATTTTAAACATGCTGGGTATACATGGTCAATAGTGGTCAAAACTGACATGGAGCTCATGAAATATTGTTTTAATTCCATTTTCAGGAAGACGCTCCTGCCTGACTGTTGACCAAAGGGAAGTGTTCATTCTGCTCATCAAGATGTTGTTTGAGGTTACACACATGTACAGGTCTCAGAATGTTGAGCTTAGTAGGTTAATGCACCTGATTTTGGTATGCATTTTTGACAAGACCCAGGTTTTACTCCTAATACATCTTTCATTTATCCTGAGATTGAAAAAGTGAGTGCCAATCGGTAGACAATATTACTGACTCTTTATTACTCTGCCCAAAGTCTGTGATATCCTAAATCAAAAATAAAATTATTGTTGTTAGTACCCCACATTAAGCAGTTCTTCTGTGAGATGACTGGTCTACATCCAAGCAGGAAACCACCAGACCTGCAGAGCTGGCAAAATAATTTGCTGCCTGTGATGTAAGGGGTACAAGCCTAACTTCAAGCTCCTGGGCAAACAGAACGTGTGGTTGATGAGCAATGTCCTACAAAGAGGTCGCTCTAACTGGACCAGAAATGGTCTTGCTTAATAATATATGCTCATACTACAACAATCATGCTTACAGTTATGTTCTGAAGCCCCCACCACATAAAACTCCACTAACAAATAAACTTTGTTTTTAAATCCTGGAGTGGCAATGTGAACAATAAAATGCAACAATTGTTGTGAATTTCTCCAAAATACCTTTGAGAAAAATTGCCATATTCTCTATATTAGTTGTTTCTAAATGATAGTACTAATTATAGCAATTAGCCTGCCTGGTTGGGGAAAGAGACAACTTTGAATGGACTCATGAGAGACACCATGTAGGCAACGTGGTCACCAGATTGTCATTGGTACAAGTAGTGTACAAAGTAGCATTTTCATTGTGCACTAATTTTGCATTGGTAACCTATCATATACAATATCTGCTGCATTTTGAATTTGACAGACCGGCTTGGTTTTACAACAGAATATGGTTTCATAAGCATTTTGCTGCCCAAACTAGACTGAAGGGGCAGAACACAGTAATAAAGTGTCTACATGAGCGGTTGCTGGTGTATTTCTCTCTCCTTCTGCACAGACACTATCCTGAAGACAAAATCTCACTGGGAATATGTTAAAGCAAATTTACATCTGTCTTATAATGCACTCTGAGAAACTGGCCATGTATGTATGTTATATGTATCACTATACATATAGCTAGATCTAGATGTGTTGGTATTTCTGTATACATGTATATATTTTATTTTAGTTCTAGAAAAAAGGAAAAACATTTCTAAAAAACTAAATATTTAACGAAATATATAAAAATAAATGTATATCTGGCATTATTTAAATCTATTTGTCGTAGCACATTATAAATACATCTTACATAAGGAGGGGTGCGTGTATATGCCATAAGGCCTTTTCTTTAGCAACAGACATATGTCACATTATGTAACTTGGACTATAAGAAAGTATTAAAATATATTTAGATACAAAAGAAAAAAGAAACATAAAAAAAATTACTACTTATATTTTTGTACCAGGGTTTATGCCTGCAACTAAAACTTTACCAAGTGTCATGTAAATATATGTATGTAAAAGTTAACTTAGGTTATTTGTAAAAGGAAATATTTGCATACTTCACCATGCGATACATGTGCCTATCAGACCATGTTTTTCTGTTTCTATGTACAAATGGATGGGTACATAGAGTGGTTTATTTCAAGCACTAAAACTTTACAGTGTCATGTCTAAATATGTCTATATAATTTCTGTTTTTCTTTAAATTTTGAAAGGTTGAAAACTCCCTTCAACCTTTGTCCCATCCCTCTTCTGTCTGACTCCTGCCAAACCTTTCGCACATGTTCACAACTCCCAATAATTATTTACTACTTGACCTTTGTAATTTATTCCTATCATTGTATCATTGAATCCCTAGTTCAAAACACACTAAACCAGACGGACTTGAGAGCACAAACCTAACATAACCTACCTACAAGGAAAAAAACATATAACTAATCTACTAACCATTTAACTCTAATCTTGCTTTCCGGAATAGCGTGCTACTCACAACATAGTGCTTTCATGCCTCATCAAGGGTAGTAAGCGCTATATAAATACCATTTACAATTACACTCGGAGAGGCGTTTGCTTCAGGCGGAAGAGGTATGTTATACATTATATATTCAAGCTTCAGAAAGGCTGAGCTATCTCTTAGTCTAACCACAGGTCCGGTGCCAGATATTTCAGCTATACCTCAGGTGACAATGCTCCATCAACAAACAGCAAGGGTGACAACTTACCATTTCAGCTTGATTTAATATAGAATTGCCACCAGCCTTGCATTTAGGGGTCCATTAGGATGCGGGCGGACTTCAGTCGGCCCGCCACCCTAGCGGTGCTGGAACCGGCCGCCAGTGGTGCGGCGGTCCCACACTGGCAATTAGGATGCCACCGCCACGGTGGCATCCCACATATATTACATTGTGGCGGGCTGCACTGTAAGCAGCACCAACCACAATGCAATAAATGCATGTTGTGCATTGGCATGCCCAACATGACAGGTACCGCGCAGTGCCTGCCACCTTGTGCATGCCAATGTTGGGGGGTGCCCCATGTGCAGCCCCCCACCCCACTGGGGGCCCATTGCAAACACTGGATGCCTTTCCATGTTGGAGTCTCGGCCATGGAAAGGCATCACACCGCCACCATCGTAATATGGATGGCGGTGCCTGCAAGGCACCACCACCATATTGCAGGCCTTTTCCGCCCAGTAGGCAATTGAGACGATTGCCTACCAGCGGATGGACCCCGCCATGTTAATGTGCTGGGGATAAAAGGCCATCTGGCGGGGTGTTTGGTGGGCAGATCGCCACCGCCAGTAGGGCGGTGGCGATATGCCTGCCATCCTAATAGACCTCTTAGTTCCTGAGATCTCCCACTAAATACGTTTAAAACGTATACATGCAAGGCGGTATACAAGGGGATACAGCCTTGGCATCTGTCTTCATAGCACAAAAATCTCAGTCAGACAGGTGGGGGCTCTCTAAATATGACTCTAAATAAGGTGGGGAGTCCTCTGTCTGAGTGGCACAGATCTTGGGCTTACCCCTGATGGTTTACTGCCCATCAGGTTTTATATGTCCCCAAACATGGTTTACAAGGTAAAAGCAGGCAGGACGTGTGACAATCTGGTGGTTTTGTGTATCATCTAAATCTATGTATGTTCTTGATTACCTATTTAGCAGTCCTTTATGATGTTATCATAGTGCAAGAGAAAATAGGTCTATCAATCTCCACAAACATGCATACAAACATCCATACCCACCCACTCCCATCTCTGTTTACAATACGGAATTGTAGTGTTAATACACAGCTAGAAGTATGGATTTATTAAAGGCTATGAGGTTACAGTAGGTATAAAAATGGGCAATTTAGGTTGGCTAGCTGACCCCAAACTGAAACTTATTTTTGTGAGTTATGACAAAGGCAGATATGGAGGCTATGGCAATGGTTCCAGGTTATGTAGAATTGGGATGGTAATTAGTATTACAGCTAAAATGGTGTGGGGTATATAATGGGAAAAATAATTCACTTCTGAATCCTCACCTTAGAATGAAACCAAACTTGCAATTGATGTTTACCACTCTGATTACTGCATGGTTCGCATTAATGTCTCAGAATTATTATTTTTTTTTTAAACAAATTTTATTCATCAAGTTGCGCAAAGAATGCATGACTCTGCATCCCAGAGTCTACTGCAGTATCACATCACATAGTTAAATGGCAGCAATTGACCTTTGTTTGTGAGAAAAACCAAACAAGCAATACCACGGGTATTACAAAGAGTAACATCCCCCCCAAACCCTAACTGTTGACCCTCCCACCTCCCAGATTGCGCCGCCACCACCAAGACCCACGCACACCAAGCACACACACTCCCCCTGAGCCAGGCCCTCCCGCCCCACCCACTTCCTCAATCCACCGTAACATCATCCGGTTCAATCGGCGGCTCCAGCCACAGGCCCCAATAGTCAGTCCACCGCTTCCAGATTTTGTAGTGCTTACGCAGGCATCGCCGCGCCACAAGGATTGGGGGCTCCAGCCCCATATTGAAGTCCAACCAGTTTTTCCAGGCAGCTACAGTTGGCGCCTGTGCATCTTTCCACATCTGGGTAATGTCACGTTTCGCCACTGTGAGGCCCAGCAGGAGCAGGTGCCGTTTATAAATGTTACCCCCGATCCCCTCCATCACATGTAACAGAGCAAGCTGGGGCGTACGTGGGAGCGACCACCCCAGGACTTCAGAAAGGCAAGCAAAGATACTTCAACCTCACTTTCGGGCCAACTATCAATTACAGGGTCAATACCAACCTCGAGCCCACTATCAACAACAATATCAAGGCCCTCCACAAGTAAACCAGAACCAGTACCTAGAAACAAGAAATGCACGGTACTGGAGACAGTAAAACAGATTCCTATCTTCAACCTCAGTACGTCATCTCTAAATAGTGCCACCTATTCTGTATTATTATCAAAGGGCTATCTTTTGTTCCTCACTCAGGAGTTAACAAGTTTGAATTATTCAATGACAATAGGGCTTTTTTCGTGAAATACGCCTTAAGTTCTTTTTTGATGAGAAAGAGTACATTACAGAAGAGATAAACAAATCAGGGTTGGCACCTAAATCGACTTTCATGCCAACCACTGATCAGATAGCACCTGAGGTTAAAATATTTGAAGAAGTGGTATATCACAAACTACTTCAGGCAACTCAGCAACTAAATATATACCAAAGACCCCTTTCAATATTTCTGGGGATGAATATGAAGCATTGTGTGCATTACAAAATGACTCGAATATTACTATCAAAAGCTGCGATAAGGGTGGCGGGATCGCCATCCTAGACACTACCACCTATGTTGAGAAAATTGAAACTATGCTTTTGGATACTAAATTTTACTGCAAACTTGCTGTTAACCCCACTAACAAGATAAAAACAAAGATCTTACGTTTGACAACAAAAGCACTTCACCATGGTATCATATGTGAAAAAGAGCTTCAATATCTCAACATTGACAATTCTAAACTGGCATGCCTCTATGCCACCCCGAAAATACATAAGGATGAGACCAATCCTCCCTTCAGGCCGATTGTATCCACGATAGGTTCTATTACTGAACCTATCTCCAAATATTTGGACGCTATCCTTTGTCTATATATATATACAACATCCCTGAATACATTAAAGATACATGTGAAGTCCTCAATATGCTGGAAGGTATACCTTTTAACAACAACAGGCAATGGCTTGTGACATTGGATGTAGAGAGTCTATACTCCAATATACCTTATGAAGGTGCTCTTTTTGCAGTAGAATGGTTCATTGAAAAATATCATCTAGACTGCAACACTGAATTCATCCTTGCTTGTCTAGATATAGTCCTCAAAGACAATGTCTTCGAATTTCGAGGTGACCTCTTTAAACAATCAAAGGGAGTCATTATGGGCGCATCGTGCGCCCCCACGATTGTGAATATTTATGTAGCCCATTTCAAGGATAAATTTGTCTTTAATGAAGTTGCACCCTTTTTCGAATCAGTTTTGAACTGGACGGGATACATAGATGATGTCATCTTTATTTGGGATGACAATGAGGATATGTTTTCTAAATTTACAGCATGGCTCAACCTTTGTGATTCGAAACTTTTATTTACATCACACTACAGCAACTCTCATATTGACTTTTTGGATTTAACTATAAAACAGGATGGTGGCCAAATATATGTAGATCTATACACCAAACCCAGTGCGCGTAACACGATCTTACATCATGACAGCTTTCATCCTCTAAATCAAAAAAACAGTATCCCCTTCGGACAATTATTGCGCCTTTGGCGCAATTGCACAAAACTTGCGGACTATGATACACAATCCATTGAGATAAAGCAGAAATTTCTGCATCGAGGTTATCCTCACCGTGTCAGAGAGGCATATAAACGTGCGAGGTTTTATGACCGACATCATTTACTTCAAGGTACTAACACCAAACAAAAGGAAGATAATCTAGTGTTTGTAACAAGGCACTCTGTTCTAAATCAGCAAGTCCGTCAGGTTGTTTGCTCGAACTGGCACTTATTGAACATTCACAAAACCACTAGTAGACCTATACCAAGACCTATGTTTGCGTACCGTAAAAATGGAAACATCAAAGATATTGTTGTCAGATCACGTATGCCTACCCCTATAAAAACAGTTAGTCAACGAAGTATTGTCGGAAACATTCCAGTTGAGGGTAACTTTAGATGCGGAATGTGCAAAATATGCCCTCTCACGATTGAATGCAAATCCATTTGCTACAATGGACATACTATTAACAGTAAAGGAATAACAAACTGTAAAATGAAAAATGTTATATATCTTTTACTATGTCCATGTGAGAGAGCATATGTTGGAGAAACATCACGCAACCTGAATGTCCATCTTACTGAACACAGATCAGCGATCAGAACGCTTAAATTGAAATCTCCTATGGTTTCTCATTTTTTGGAATATAACCACTCAGAAAATGACATCAAATGGTTTATTCTAGAAAGAATCTTCCCGCATCCTGGACTGTGCCCAGACAAAATAAGAAAAAAACGCGAGGTATATTACATCTTCCTCCTAGATACTGTGAAATCAGGATTAAATGCGGAAATACCCTGGTAACAGGCTATTATCTGATAGCTGTAGATGAACCTAGAGTAACTAACTGCGGCTGCAGCTAGTCCCTATATCCACTAGGTTCATCCTTTCTATACATACAACATATATGTCACTATATGAAATGCGAAATGTCAGCGTTTATGAACTCTAATAGTTTGCACATATTAGATCAATGTATGCATGATATGAAATGTATTATGAAAACCCACTTATATTTTCAACTCTGATTTTATTAACTATATGTTGCATTGCTTCATATATGTAATATTATCTGGATTTGTAAATAGCCTCAAATGCATTTTGAAGGAGTATTGGTACTCTCATATCCTCCTGTTTGACTTTGTAAGATACCCTGTTTGTATATATAAAACATTTCACTTACTATATTGATTTTTTTTATAAACTTACAAAATGGAAATATTGCAGTTATATTGCATATAGAGGTAACAAAAGATTACATGACCCAATACACATGATCCTGCAATGAACAACATAACACTCGATATATTATATATACAATCTTGGACCCTTTTCTTTTCAGGACAGTATCTCTTCACTTTAGTTTATTATTTAATTTTCTGGCTAACTACTTAGTCTTTTTATCGCATTATATCTTTTCTTATATACAGCACGGTGTGTACAAACTGCTTTTTATTTTTATAGTCTTGTATGAACCATCAAGTTCATACAATTCTATTACATCAATATGTATACTCTTACATCCTTCATCACTTTAAATCATGTATTGTATCGCTTTTCCGTTTTCAAACACGATACCGTCTGCCCCTGACGTCAGTCATAGTTTAAACCAATTGCTGGCAACTACCAAAGGTGAGTCCTTTGTTGTTATCCACCTTCCACCTAATACTAGTCCGATTTCTCTTTTCACCATTCCGTTATCGTTGCGGTAGTCCTCTGTCAGCTCTCATTGGTCACTCACCTGTCTCGGTTTTGAGTGTAAGTTTGCATTTTGGCGCGTTAGTGAAAACTATTTAATGGCGCCGCACTTGCAGCTCGCCATAGCCATTATCACCTTCCTGGGCGTCTTGCTGGAGTTGTAGATCTCCTATCATGCCGGTTTTAAAGGTAAGCGCGGACGCTTCGTTCTTTGATTACGAGAGAGGGCCACATATTATGTATGTTAATCCGCCCGTTCTTCTATTCATTATGGACTTCGTTTTTTGGGGGGTTTTGTTACAGTAAACTGCCCCGCCACATCGTGAAAATATCTGGCTTCTACGGCAGCTTATCCAGCCTTTGTATTAGAAGCTACAGTGCACAACTGTGGATATTATCTTTATGTCCACATTATCACCATATCAGGTGTGTAGGTTATATGAATCCTTTCTTGCTCACATCTTGTATTCACCTCATTGATGTAAGCAATTTTTTACTAAACACACTTCTATCTTTGCTATATTCCTCACATTTAGGATCTAAATATCGGGGGCGTTTTAAAAATAGAATCCTAACTATACTGAGAGCTGCAATCTCGCATCACATCACGGTGGAATCTTTCCTCGATACAGGTAAATCGTACAGTTAGTAACGATGCTGTGTTATCGTGTACTCATCTCTATGATGTGAGCATCAACATCATCAGTAGAAACTTACCACTCTACTATATCTTTTACGTCTAGGATTTATACATTCGTGACGTTTTAAAGTAGAATTATCTACATACTGAGAGCTCCATTTCTGTGTCAGATTACGGCAAAGTTTTCCATCCATTACCACCCCTTAAGTAGAGATGCCTATGTGGCCGCCCGCAATAGGTACAAACTTACCATTCTTACAGCAAAGAAAACTTATGCATCAGGAAAAATTTTATCGGCCCCATGTCAACCCAAAGAAATCTTCAAAGTCCTCAATGAATTTACCTCCGACCCCAGGACGCTCCCCACCCAGGTTGCCACACAGGAAGCATGCAATGCTCTTAGCACCTATTTTGTCGAGAAAATTGTATTGATTAAGGACACAATCCGAGTTACTTCTCCTGGCGCTGGTTCTGTTTCGCCCCCCCCACAACTCTTCTTCATTTTCACAATTCCCTCTCTTAGACCCCACTTCTTTGGCCACTCTTGCCACCCGCATCAAGTCTGGATCCCCAGACGACTGCTGTCCCCCGTCCATACTCCGGGCTATCTGCCACTCCTTACCCAACTGTATCCTCCCTCTGTTAAATTCTTCTCTCTCTTCTGGCACGGTGCCTGGCTCCTTCAAGGAAGCCGTTCTGGTCCCCCTCTTGAAGAAGCCAGGGGCGGATCCCGCCGTTCCAGCAAATTACCGTCCTATCTCTCTTTTACCTTTCTTTTCTAAAATCCTGGAGGCCCACGTCACCACCTGTCTCTCACAGTTTATCGAGAGTTCCAACTTCCTCGAGGCCAACCAGGCTGGCTTCAGACCCGGCCACTCTACGGAGACTGTGATCTTGGCGGTGCTGGATGCCTTGAGAGACGGGGTTGACAAGGGTACCCCCCCAGGCCCTGGTATTATTAGACCTGTCTGCCGCCCTCGACACGGTGGACCATAACATCCTTTTCCACCGTGTCGAGCAGGCGGGCCTGGCGCTGGACTGGGTCAAATCTTTTTTGACCGGCAGGTCTCAGACCCTCAGCCTGGGTACCTTCAGGGCTCCCAGGGAGCACTCACCCTGTGGGGTCCCCCAGGGCTCTTCTCTATCCCCTCTTCTTTTCAATCTTTATCTTCGTCCCCTTCTTTTTTCTTTGAGGCAGTGGGACGTTCGCGTGTTTAATTACGCGGACGACCTGCAACTCATCTTTTCTCTTAACTCCCCTTCTGCTATTCCCAATTTTCAGGCAGTCATGTCCCACATCCTCCAGTGGATGGGCCATAACCAGCTAAAATTGAACCCCGGGAAGACGGAGCTCCTCCTTCCCGGCAGGAGCGCCACCTCCTGGGGGCCACAATTCTGGCCGGCGGAATTGGGTCCCTCCCCCACCCCCGTGGCCTCGGTGAAGAGCCTAGGGGTCACAATCGACTCCGGTTTATCCCTTGGGCCACAGGTGGGGAAGGTGGTCTCGTCCTGTATCTACCAGCTGCGCAGGATCAGGAAAGTGGCATCCCACTTCACACCCGATGCCCTCCTGCAGGTCATCATGGCTCTCGTCCTCTCCCGCTTAGATTTTTCTAATGCAATCTACCACGGTCTGCCTAAGACATCGGTAGCTAGACTGCAAGTGGTGCAAAATCAAGCGGCGAGATTGGCCCTAGGGATCCCGAAGTGGCAGTCCGCCAGGCCCCTCCTGGCCAAACTCCATTGGCTCCCCGTTACCGCAAGGTCGGCTTTCAAGATCGGCTGCCTTATTTTCAAATCACTAACTGGGCCTTGCCCCGCCTTTGTGAAATCTTTGATTAGACCCTACTGCCCGCCCCGGAATTTGAGATCCTCCCATCTTCACCTTCTGACCGTCCCTTCTTACAAGCTTTGTAGATCCGGAGGCCGGAGATTTGCACACCTGGCCCCCAAGCTTTGGAACTCTTTTCCCTCTTCTCTTAAAGCCTCTAACTCTCTTACTCTTTTCCGTAAGTCCCTAAAAACCTGGCTCTTCCCTCAATCTGGTTAGTCCCTCTGCACCCTCTATGTCTATCCAGCGCCAGGAAACCCATGGTGTCAGTGCGCTCTATAAGCACCCCTTACAATACAATACAATACAATGCTGTTTTGCCATACATTATTCAGAACCCTTTTCGTAATCTATGGTATTATATTCAACCTACTCATAGCGTTGTCAATGACTTTGTTTCACCAATTTGAAGGTTTTCTGTTATTAGTCAGGGCAGTGCACATTTGTGCTTTGGCGCACTATATTAATACGTCATAACCCCTTTTTCTTTTAAGTTAGAATAGTGTACATTCGTGATTTGGTGCACGATATTAATAACGTCACATGTTTTTTTTTCTTTTCTTTATCATTTACAGTTCATATGCACTCAAACTTTTGGATATCAAAACAACATAGTTTACAGTTTCGATCTATATCCTTTTTCCTGGTGTTACAGGTAATATTTAGGTCCTCTTGCATGTAGTGGCCACCCAAATGGATTGTTTGACTTACTATCTTGTCGATAATATGTTGCCATTTTTACTGCAATGATTTTGTATTCATCATTTGGAAATTTCTTAAGTACTATAAGAATCTATATGATTTATTCAGGGCCCTTATCTTATTGTATCAGTTTGGATTCTTTTGTTGGAGGACCGCTCACATCAGGTTATATTATATCAGCTCCATCTAAAGTTTACATTATGCCAACTCTTTATCTTTCGGTTCCTTAAGAGCTAGCAAATCTTTATATTCCTATAATTCTATTCACATAGCAATACAGGGTACAAAGTTTGTGGCTAAGGCCGCTCTTTTGGTTGTTTTTATGTTGAATTCTTAAACACTGTAAATATGTATAGATCAACATACTGATATATGTGAATTATGTTTTTTTGCCTTCTGTTTATTATGCACATGATGTATGTATATATTTCTGTGGGCACTATTTTTAATGTTAGGAGAATTATGAGCTGTGTTTATGAATTTTCAGATATGTAACCCACTCTTAATAATAATATGTAAAATAATAGCTATGTTCCTATATCATTTTTTTACAGTACGTTAAGACGGTGACCTGATGAAGGCGACCTCGCTGAAACGCGCGTAGTCTATACTACCGCCTTGACATCATCATTGGTGTCTTTTGTTTTATTTTGTACTGTGTACTTGTACCATATAATGAGAAAAACTGTTCACCACAATTAAGTACTAAATTATTTCTGATATTGTATTGTAAAAATTATCATCCCTTTTCTATATAAAAAAACAACAATAAATAAAAAAATGATTGAAATCATGACCTTTTGTAATAAGGTATTTTTTAGGCCATAGCCACTTTTGTGAAATACACGTTTGGGTGCTATTAGAATGTCACAGCCTCTGACTAAGCTATAGACCTTTCCCTAACAGTTTCTTGCCCTATGTATAGCTAGTCCAGTTACTATATAGGGGTCCCCTGTTTCCCAATTTAAAAAAAGCAAAGATACTTCTCCAGAACCTGTCTAATGATAAGCATTGCCAGACAGTATGTAAAAAGGTGCCCTCAGCCCCGCTACACCTCAGGCACTATGAGGACGCAACCAACCCCACCCGCCACAACCGCACCCGGGTAAAGTAGACATGGTGAAGATATTTAAATTGGATGAGGCGGACGCAAACAGCTATAGCCGCCCCTCGCGGTGCGGCAAGGGCTTCCCTCCAGTCTTCTTCTTCCATAGCACCCACATCCCCCTCCCACGCCTCCCGTAGTTTCCCCAGGTGAATCGCGCTGTGAGTGACGAAGGCCTGGTAAATTCTCGATATCTTTTTGGTTTCTAGGTCACCCATGAAAACTTTCGCTTTCAATGGACTGAACTCGGGAATAGAGTCGAGGCTCTCCTGGCTGGGGGCGAGCGCGTGCCGGAGCTGAAGGTACCGGAAAAATTGTGACTGGGGCATGCCAAATTCCACCTGAAGGTCACGAAACGACTTGAGGGAACCTTCACTCACAACATCCCCAGGGTGGAGACGCCAATGGCATCCCAACCCCGGAAGCCCTGTAGAGCCCCCAAAGCAGGCAGGCGTCCATTAAGCCATGAGAGTGTTCCACCACCCCCTACGCCTCAGGACTTGTCTCCATATTCTGAATACTATTGTCGTCGCCGGCGGCAAAGCGCCCCGCAACTCAGCGGAATAGAGAATTTTATGAAGAGTGGAATGGCCCATAAGGTGTCGGTCCACAGCATATGCCGGGTCCCCCCAGTCCCCGTACCACCACTCGTTGAGGACCAAGAGATGTGAGGCCTGATAGTAAGACCGGATATCAGAGGTCGCCAGCCTTCCGCAGTATGTAGAGAGGAAGCACGTCCGCAATGCAACACGCACCGCTCCCCCTTTCCCCCAGAGGAACCGCCCCAAAGCTGAGTTGACCAGCCGGAACCATTTGGGCACGATCGGGTACGGGTGATTCTGCAGTTGATAGAGCAGGCGTGGGAGTGCGACCATTTTAAATATGGCAGATCGACCATCGATCGTCAGTGGCATGCGGGACCAAATTTTGAGGTCCGCCTGAACGCGCTCCCAAACTGGCAGCACATTCTGCTCCCAAGATACTACCGGGACATCGGAGAGAAAAACGCCCAAGTATTTGAGGCCTCCTACCGCCACCTGCAGCGGGGATGCCCAGGCACCCACCCCATCTCGCGCTCCCAGTACCCATAGCGTAGATTTACGAGGGTTCATGTAGAGCCCAGACGTCTCCCCAAAGATCTGCATGATCTCCAGGATCCACGGCCCCAACTTATTCAAGGCTGTTAAAAAGAAGAGGACGTTGTCCGCATAGAGCGCGATCCGATCCGAAGGACCCGCTGCCCACTCAAATCCCTTCAGTTGAGCATCAATGCGCACCCAGGCCGCTAGCGGTTCCATAGCCAGGGCGAAGAGGTAGGGCGACAGGGGACAACCCTGCCTGGTGCCATGGTGGATGGAGAACTCAGACGACACTGCCCTCGCCACTCGGACCAACGCCGTCAAGTCAGTGTACAGCAGCCGCACATATGACAAAAACCGGGGGCCAAGATTAAGCTGGCGAAGGAGGGCGAACAGATAGACCCAGCTCAGGGAGTCGAACGCTCTGTCCATATCTGCCAGTAAGAGCGCCGCTTGTACCCCTATCTGCCGGACCGCTGCTAGGGCCACGTGAGCCCGCCGTATATTATGCCTCGTCGCCCTCTCGGGCATGAACCCGGCCTGGTCCGGGTGAACCAACTCGGGGATGTGCGGCAGAAGGCGGTTAGCCAGGGCCTTGGCCAGAACCTTCACCTCCACATTAAGGAGAGAAATGTGCCGGTAGGAGGCATGTTGCCCCAGAGGCCGGCCCTGCTTATGAAATGTCTCAGAATTTTATCCTGATAGATTTCTTCAGGATTTTTCAAGTGAAATCTGTCAGATGCAAAATGTGGGAATTGATGCACTACTCAGAATTCTGATCGGTGTGCAAACATCTACTTGTGCATAGAAAAGAATTCAAAACACAACTTTGAATAAAGGTCTAAGTAAAGTCTGTTTATTTATAGGATGCTGGGATAAGTTATAGCAATAGAGCCTTGCTCTTTGTTGCCTTATTATGGCTTTGCAGTGTTGTAGGCTTTGAGTATGTTGTACTGTACTGCAGTTGCATACAGTGCTTTATACTCCTAAAAGGGCACCCGGGCACATTTGCAGAGGGGCATCAAGCTACTCCATGGAAACTATAAATGGAATAGTGTATATTTGTTTTGCGGCCTATATGCGATAGCATTTTGCTGTAATGCTTCAGGACTGGATTGTGCTCTTAAGTTTCAATGTTATGCCTCTGCGTGAATTTGAAGAGTTAATGAATTGAAGGACAGATGTGTGAGTTCTTTCTAGGCTATATTTGAAGTATTTTAGTGCATGGATATGTCAGAGACTGTGTAATAAACAAGCATATAGCTGTGCTTACTCATGGATGTATGCGAGATGTGTGAGGATAAGCTTGTCCGTACAAGTCAATATCTGCCACTTATGGAGTTATTTGTGTATACAGAGCGTATAACACATAGAATAAGGGCTAAGTAAGTGCACTGCAGTTAAGGGAGCATCATTTAAGAGGTGAAAACTCAGGATTCATAAAGTTATTAGGCCCAAAAGTGCATCCAATCAACTCCAAAATAGCCTTTGTGGAAGGAAAAAGCCTGATGACAAAATGTATCATGCTGTCTGAGAGCAACGGAATTGGGCCATAACACCGACAATTAATTCCAACACTTTCTAGGTTGATGCGCCTTCAGGTTGGTCAAAGATAGATATGAGTTAAAAGTGTTGGGGTGTTCTCTTGGTTTGACAGTGGATGCATTCCGATTGCATCGTTATGTACAATATGTATAAACTACAATACACACCAATACCTATAGAAGAATAGGACTGATGTTAAGAATTGAGTGGAGTGATTTGTACTAGAAATATCAAAAATAGTGATTGGGCTCAATCGCTATTTTTGATATAATGTTTGGATCATTTGGTCTATAGATTGAAGATTAATTTGTGGGCGTTATAATGAAACAGTATTACTTGTATGTCCTATTAGGTCAAACTGTGGCAGGGTATACGGTGCCGAATTGAAAGAAACGCAGAAGTGAAGCTTTGTAGGCCGCACATAGCCCTTAGTTGTATAGCTCAATACTTTATGCGCTCAAGTTCTCGATTTTACAAATCTTGAACCACACGTTTTCCTTGTCAACAGTGACATTTTGAGAATTGAACCACAATTTGAAATAGAGCTTCATCTCTTTTTCGGGCCAATACCCTGTAGGACTCTATTGGATCAGAATTCGCCCTGAAGAAGTCCGCATGGGCAAAACACCTTGGCTTTGTTAGACAATTCGCTTGTATTATCCAAACAATGAATAAAAGGATTTTCGACAACACTAAGAATAACTTGCTTTGGACATCGTGATTTTTCTCTGGCCTATGGACTAACCCAAGGATTGTATTCAGACGTCTCTGTATATGTGCCTTTCTTACTGTGTGTGTATATGTCCTATTAGGTAACTAAGACTCGTTTTTTAATGGGTCTAAATGACATCTTTGCAATTGTTTTTAAAGAATGTGCAATACACAATATTGGATCATGAACTACTGGTATTTGCAGATACGGAATTCGATAGCTGGAGCCTCGAGTCTGATCAGATAACTAAGACATGGGTGGGGATTTGGGGATATCATGGACAATCCCTGTGTGTGTTTCTCTTTTGCATTAAAATACAATGAATTTGTCGTGTGAATGAGAGTCCCCATTATGCAAGCGGGGACTGAAAATATTTTTTATGTTAATGTGTTCCTTATTGTTATGGGCATAGTGACATATGGGTATGTTGTTTGGTTATGGTTAATCTATTTTTTATTATTTTTTTTCCACATATTTGGCATTGCCAATGCCTAGGAATGTCCTTCTAAGATTATTATATGGGTTATAATGCGTTGGTAAGTATGAAGTTATGGATGTGTAAATCCCAGAGATTTTCGATCTTAGCGCAAGACCAATCTTTATACTTAGCATCTTGCAATATGGTATACGAGGACATGTCTTCTAAATGATTATGTGATGTATGGCTATCAGATGAGTTTTGGTCATCTATGTGATTCATTTTTGGAAGCATTGATTATGAAAAAATGTTTTAGGTGAACTAAATATGTGCAAAGGTTAGTTAGGCGCAAGTAACCTTTATTGTTTTGCCTGCTGTAAAATGGGACTGCAATTTGAGATGTTATGTTTTAAATTGTTAGTAATATATTGGTGAATAATAGCAAAAGTAGAAATTGGTACGGTGCATGTTGATTGGGCATTTGCCATTGAAATGACTAAATGTCGGAATGTATTGTTGATCGATTATTTTCTGTCTCTATAATTGTCACCCTGATATATGGGCTCCCACTTCCCATGGGATGGATGGATGGATGGATGGATATATATATATATATATATATATATATATATATATGAAAACAGACCACTCAATTGTAGAACACACCCGATTTGGCGTGCTTAAGCCACTTGTAACGGCGGGCTCCCGGCGGAATCGCCACCTCCTCAGTATTATACCTCTCCTGGTATATCGCCGCGTTTTTTCACAAAAAACAGTACCGGAGCCCAAATAGTGCTCAATGTTATATTTGTATTAGGCACACAAACAAACCCTACGCGTTTCGAAGTAGAACTTCTTGCTCACGGGTAAATTTGCATTTGGCGGCCATTCCATTTAAAGTGCTACACTTTCAAATAACGTGCACGTGATTAAAGGACATAGAAAAGTTACTATGTTGCAGTGAAGTTTCAAGTTTCAAAACAATAAAGTTTAATTGAAAACGTGAGCTTTGCATTTATTACAAAAAACAATTTTAGTACGAGGATTATCCTTACAGATGTTTAACCTCATTAAACTAATTTCACCTTTGCACAACGCCCAAGTGGGCTAATGCTCAAACACAAGTCCTGTTGTTATGTGTCGGTATTGATGAAGAATCACAAATATTTGGTTAATTATTCTCATCAGCTTGATGGTATTGTTAAATGACAGTCCTTATGTTTGCTGTGTATTGCCCCAGTGGGCACAAAGTTCCAACAACATGCCACGTTTTCAAAATTTCATCTGTAAAAGAAAGAAAACACACGCAAAAATCTGTTGTTATGAGTCCTTAAATCATGGTGAAGTTAAAAAACATTTTTTAAAACTAACAGAATGGTAATGTGTTAGAAACAGACAGCTAGTTACTCATATTAAATTTGAAAATGGACAGCTAACTCTTCCCCCAAATTGTGCCCTGTGGGGTATGTGGTGTTGTAACGTATGATGAAACGGGACTCCAATTTGCGCAATGCCAACAACCTGTTGCCCCCTCTCTCCTTTTTGTCTACACAATCAATCACTACAAACTTTAGAAGTTCAGGATTCTGGTTATGTGTTGATGCAAAGTGTCTGGCCACAGGATACTGTGGGTTGACATTTTTAATAGCCCTCAAATGCTCCAATACTCTCAATTTGGCTTTTTTCGTGGTCATGCCAATGTAAAATTTGTTACATGGACATTGTAACGCATACACTGCATATTCAGTGTTACACCCCAGTTGTTTGGTAATTTTATGTTCCACTTGATCCTGTGAAATTTTTAGACTTTTGCATTTGTGACTGTTTTTTGCACGCCTTGCAGTTTCTGCACGGAAAAAATCCAGCAGTCTGCAAGGTTTTAGTCTTCTCCTGTATTAGGGCATTACTTAGAGTGTCCCTCAGAGATTTAGCCTTTCTGAAGGTGACTGACGGATGGTCACTGATCACATCTTTCAGGTCATCATCAAGCTTGAGAATATCCCAGTATTTGCCAAGGCTTTTCCTTAATTCCCACGACTGGCTATCAAAACTGGTAATGAATCTGATTTGCTCAGAATTCATAAGAACTTTAGGAACAAGTAAATCCTTCCTTTCCATGTGTTCCACTTTAGTCTCAGCTTGCTTGATTGTCAGATCACTATACCCTCTTTCACTGAACCTTTTACGCATAACACTTTCCTCAGCCTCATAGGCATTCTGCATGCTGCAATTTCTTTTAGCCCTAATTAGTTCCCCTAAGGGGATACTACGTTTTAAATTGGGCGGATGGCAACTTTCAGCGTGTAATAAACTGTTGCCTGCTGTGGGCTTGCGAAAAAGAGAACTAGTTAACACTCCATGATCTACAGTCAAATTAACATCCAAAAATTCTAGTTGATTCTTGTTCATATGGCTTGTAAACTGTAAATTCAATGAATTGTTGTTTAAGATGACTTCAAATTCTTGGGCTTCCTCCAAACTACCCTTCCACACACAAAAAATGTCGTCAATGAAGCGGACCCAGAGAACAACGTGGTCAGAAAAATGGGAGATGTTATTCACCACTTGCTCCTCCCACCAGCCCAGGTAGAGACCAGCGAAACTGGGGGCGAAGCAACTGCCCATCAAAGTTCCCCGGGTCTGCCTGTACATTTGTTTGTTAAAAATGAAGAAATTATTCTTCAAACTAATACTAATCATGTCCAATAGCATGTGTGTGTGGAGTAAATGGGAGATGAATCTATCTTTCAAGAAATGCTTGCAAGCATCCACACCCAAATCCTGTGGTATGCTCGTGTATAAACTGGCTACATCAAAACTTATAAGCCAATACTCCTCTTTCCAAGTTAATTCATTGATAACCCTTAAGAAATCGGATGTATGCCTGATGTAAGACGGGAGTGCCTGAACTAAGGGTTGCAGAAAATGATCGATATAAAACTGAGGTGTTTTCTAACAGACTCCCATTTGAGGAAACAATTGGTCTGCCAGGAGGTACCTCAAAGTTTTTATGCACTTTGGGAAGTAAATAAAGTGCTGGGATCTGTGGATATCTACAAAGGAGATAATTGTACTCATCATCCTCAATAATTCCCGTGTCTTTCCAATCAATCAATTTGTCGTAGTACATCTGTTTGGACTCATTATATTCCTGTATGTTAGAGATCTTATAAATGTCAACATTTCCAAGTTGTGATAAACCCTCTGCCAAATACATTTCCAATGGCCATATGACAACATTTCCTCCCTTGTCGGAGCCTTTAATAGCAACGTCTGTCCATCCCTGAATCTCTTGTAAAGCCAAATATTGTCTCTTATTCAAATTTAGTTTAGATTTGCGCTTTTCAATTATCCTCATTTCCTTGATCATGCTTGATTCAAAACTTTCAATGCTACTATTATTGATTTGTGGTAAAAAAACTGATTTTGGCTTGAAGCTGCTTGCACTGCTCGCCCCAATATCAATGTTAGTGTGTAAGAAATTAAGAAGTGGATCCTTTAAAACATTGTCACAACCCGCTAATTCATGCACCAGCTGCAATGTCTCAGCGTCATTCACAGATAAAGTATTTTTCTTGACTTCATCACTAGCATGTTTTGGGCGTGATTTAGTTGCGAACCACTTCCTTAATTTAAGTTTTCTTGTAAATCTGAATAAATCAATTCGAGCACAGTAAAGTTAAATTTAGCTGTCGGACAAAATGACAGACCTTGTGACAATATTTCAATTTGTTCAGATGTTAAAATATGTTTGGAAAGATTTACCACAGTTTTGTTGATGTTCGCCATCATTTCTGCGCTTTTTTGCCTCTTGTTAGAACTCCCACGGGGCTTGCTGATCTGGTTACATTGGACAATCCTCCTCTTACTCCTTTGCCGCCTCTTCCACGACCTCTTGGTGGAGTATTTGTTTGACGGCCTCGGGCCAGAAGGACTACTTCGTTTAAAATTCAATCTTTTGCGTTTTGTGGTTCGGCTATCTCTGATATATCACTTTCCGAGCTGTCACCCTCTGATTGTGCCAGTGGCGCTCCCTCGTCATTTCCGGTAGCTTCATGCACTGTCACCTGGTTAACGGTTGCTTTTGTTTTGCGGGGTGTTTTAATCGATTCTCGTAGTGCTTGATATTTTTTCGCAAAAGTTAGAATTTGTCCTTTCTTGTAATCAATTTCATCCCTGAGAAAGTTTCTTTGTTTTTTTGCTTTTATTTCCTCGTCCACCTTTTCCAGTTTTTTCTCCATTTTGCTAATTTCAATGGAGAAGTCGTTCTCAGTACATTTTTCCTTTAATTTTGCTATGAGAGCTTCACTCTCCACATTTAGTTTCACGCACTCCTTTTCCGCATATCTGATGAGCATATTTAGCATATTCATTGAACAAGCATGATTGTTAGTCAGCCACTCGTTGATCAATTCGGGATCAGGCTTTTGAAAGGTTGGAATCACGAAAATTCGGAGACCCCATGGTATCCGACTACATTCAACATATTTAGTGAGGGCAGCTGTCTCCCACCATTTGGACTGTTCCCTTTTTAGAACCTTCCATAAAGAGTCCCACAGTTTCTTTACATCATCGACTCTTGAGTTAGAGGACGGAATATTATCGTCACTTTCACTGCCATTAGTTGCAAACAATTTCGTTGCTGCCTCTTTTCTTTTACTGTTTCGTGATTCTGCCATTGAAAATATTTCTCAGCGTGCACCCAAGCGCTTCGCTGAGAACATTAAGCTTTTTGCCGTTTAGCACTAACAATTCTGCATTAACAGTTCTTGTGGACCCGTTCTCTGGTCTTTACTTTCCCCACGTACCAGAAGACTTCGCGGTCCTCGGACTCACACAGCTCCCGGCGTAAGGTCAAGCAAGACCGCGGAAATCCTTCGTTGATCTTTCTCCACAGTTGTTTTCGGCGGGCAAAAGCGTTTGCTTGAGAAAATAGAACACACCCGATTTGGCGTGCTTAAGCCACTTGTAACGGCGGGCTCCCGGCGGAATCGCCACCTCCTCAGTATTATACCTCTCCTGGTATATCGCCGTGTTTTTTCACGAAAACCTGTACCGGGGCCCAAATAGTGCTCAATGTTATATTTGTATTAGGCACACAAACAAACCCTACGCGTTTCGAAGTAGAACTTCGTGCTCACGGGTAAATTTGCATTTGGCGGCCATTCCATTTAAAGTGCTACACTTTCAAATAACGTGCACGTGATTAAAGGACATAGAAAAGTTACTATGTTGCAGTGAAGTTTCAAGTTTCAAAACAATAAAGTTACATTGAAAACGTGAGCTTTGCATTTATAACAAAAAACAATTTTAGTACGAGGATTATCCTTACAGATGTTTAACCTCATTAAACTAAGGATAATCCTCGTACTAAAATTGTACTTTAATGGAATGGCCGCCAAATGCAAATTTACCCGTGAGCAAGAAGTTCTACTTCGAAACGCGTAGGGTTTGTTCGTGTGCCTAATACAAATATAACATTGAGCACTATTTGGGCCCCGGTACTGGTTTTTGTGAAAAAACACGGCGATATACCAGGAGAGGTATAATATATATATATATATATATATATATCTTGTAGGGTGATGTTGTTAATTGGCCCAGTGGATTGGTAATAATTGTTTTTAACATGTCTTATGTTAGGTGTTCTTGTATGCAAGCATAAATGTTATTTGCTAGCTGTTGTATATCTTATATATGTTTTCATGTTATTCACAGTCCTGATGAAGTTCAGCATGGTCTGAACAAAACGCGCTGGCTGTTATCCTTTGCTGTTTTCATGGAAAAGAAATAAAGAATTTGGAAAATAAATGAAAACATTTACCTACAGCAAAGAACTGTGGACTTATCTTAGGGTGCACCTTCCAGGGATTCCATCTTAAATATTTCTATTTAACAGAAGTGTCAATCAAAGGTTGACATTTTGGTTGCAGTGCAACATACGTTGAAATTGAAGGGAACAGCATGGAAGTACGGGCCCAGGGTTCTTCCGCTGCGAGTGTTAAGTATAAAATATTTTTTCGTTCTGTTTCTTTTTAAATAGTATTGCTCAGTTTCCTTTTAAATAGTATTGGATGTCATGAATGGTTTAAAGTAGGCCTGGGCAGAAGAACTCTGCTCCATTTGCAGAGTTTTCCGCACTCCGCAGAGCATGCAGAGTTCCGAAAAACTCCGCTCGGCATTGCAGAGTTTTTTCCTTGCTCGCCAACATCAAGTTGGCATGCACAAGCGAGGATAATCCACCTCCCAGTGTGATTTTTCAACGCGGGCGATCAGATTTCTCAACACGGGCAGTCCTGCAGTACAAGTTAAATTTCAATGAATGGGGAAATACTGTGCGGAGCCAGATTTACCAGATGGGATTCCGCATGGTATTCCCTTTTCCGTGAGTTTTAATGCACACATTTACCATTTGGTGATAAAAAAAGTGCTGGGTGCTGTGTTAAAAGTGTCTAGGGGCGGTAGTAAGGTGAAGGAGAGATGAGGGGGTGAAGTTAGGAATGGAAATTGTTGTTTAGCAGGGCAGAACATGTAATGTTCTCCCCGTGCCTTGTCTAAAGTTCGGGCAGGGATTATGTAAGGGGTTTGGGCTACAATGCAGCTTTCTCCCACAGTGATCTTATCTGCTGGATTTTTAGGCTGGGAAATTCAGCTTAATTGTTCCTACAACCAGTTAATCCTCCTGTAGGAAGACCAGGCCTCTTATAATTGTGAAATCCACTTGTGAATACTACATAGTTTGCAACTGGGGCCCATGCCTTCTATGGATACCATGTAGGTGAGCTGATAAAACAATGGTGCGCACCACCAAAGAGGTACAAAAACAAAGAAAACACAAATGGACTACTCTACCTGTAAATAGCTTTTAGGTGACCTCAGTGGTTCAAGAAGGTGTATCTATTGCGAAAGTTGTTCCCAATTTTTTTAAGTTTTACATTAACAGTTACAATCCCTTTTGTTAAAAACAACCATTCCAGAATAGAAAACGTCGACTTTCTGGTGTCTCTGCCTGAAGAGGAAGCGAGGGGGGTCTCCTATTGTTATAGGTGAGCAAGTCAATGAAAGTTCGAGTCAGGCTCAAGCTTGATGTCCAACTTTGGCTCAGCTTGAGGTCCTCTTGGACTATCAAGGCCACACCAAGCTGAGCTTTTATGTGCCTTCTACCTAGCACACATGCTCTAGCCTATAGCACAAATAAATAATCAAAACAAAGCTTTGACCTGTGGTGTAAAAAAAGGAGAAATACCCATCTAGTAACTGAATTGCACAATTTGAAAGCAAAAAACCTAAGATGATTCCCAGCTTTCCCCCTCGACCACATGGTGTGATCCTAGGCAACTAATTTATTTCACCAAGCCTCCTTTTTCTTATTACATATGAGAGCACCTTCAAAAATGTGATTTTAGAATGTGTGCTGTACACAAGTGTTTGATTTAATAGACTATAATGAGGTTCCATGCATAATAGGAATCTAGGTACACATGACAACTGACTTGCATCTCACTTCACTAGTGGAATTATCATCATGGTGGTGGCACAAGGGTCCTGATTGCTTCCAAGCTCATGTTTTAAAATTATCCCTTTTAATACATGCCTCAATATAGTTATATAATATTTGTACTAAAGCAAAGGTCTTCAATCTGTGGGGCGCGACTCCCAGGGGGGCCACGAAGTCCTGGGCAGGGGGTTACGCATTTCCAGGCCTAACTTCTGCCTGGCATACAAAACATGTGCTAATCCTTTGGACAAAGACACCGTGATCATTAAATTACTTCAGCTGAAGTAAATTGAGACTTGTGCTGAAAACAAAGAGACCCAGCAGACAGGTAAAACAATCCTTCTAACATGCCTTCTTTCCAGGGTGCCTGCTTGCCTGAAGGACATACAAATGTGTGCTATTAGTGAATCTGCAAATGAAAAGGATGCTTGGAAGGGGTTCTGGCTTTAGTTGCTCCAAGCACTGCAAGCATTGTGATGGCAAATATGTGTTTTTTTTTTTGTTTTGGTTAACACAGGGCTGTGAAGTGCATGCTTTTAACCATAACTGTATTTACTTTTTTTAAGCTTTGGCTGCACAAGAGTCTCAATCATATCTATGAGGTGAGGCAAAGTCACCCTGCGTGGCTTTGCATGGCATGGATAAGGAGTAATGCAAGGCAGGGCAAGTCACTGTGTTGCCTTACTCTATGTCAGGTAGGCGTTCCATGGGCATTGCAGTGCGTGTTCCCATGCAACACCCATGGATTTTGACGCTGCCCCCGATTTGAAAACCATGTAAACCTGGGACAGCACCAAAACCATACTCCTCCCCATAGCAGGCGAAACGAAAGGAGAAATGTTTTAATTTCTCCTCATTTTTTTACTCTTTCCATGTGTGCTTCAGCGGCACACAAAGAAAGAGAAAACCCCCTCTCTGGACTGTTTTTGTGCAGGAAGGCACCCCTTCCTGCACAAAAGCAATCCTGCCTATGTTGGCGCTAGGCAGCAATTTGTGCACCAACGCAGAGAGATAGGACAGGAATGCACCATATTTCATAAATAAGGTGTATTCCTGCCCTTTCATATTGGTGCAGGCAGCACAGCAATAAGACTTGAGGTGCTGCCCTACGCGAATGCCTCATTAATGAGGCACGTTGTTTTTAGCTACGCCTTTGGCTCAATGCCCTTTTGGTTTGCTAAACATTGTTTAATTTATTTCCCCCGATGTTAAAATAATGTACTGTGGGAATTGGGGTGTGGGGAAGTCCACAGACAAGGGAATAGGTATAATTAAATTAAGAAAAAATGCCTATTCCGTCATCAGTCTGCTTCCCCCCCTGCTGCACCCTGGCCCGCTTCACCGCGCTTACTTGAGCCAGCCGCCGATGGATAGTTGGCAATAATGAGGAGGACCAAGTTCTAAGGTCCTTGCGCCTAATCATTTTTGACAGGGGGGTCGCGGCGTCAAAAAGTTTGAAGACCTCTGTACTAAAGTGAATCTCTAGAACATGTTAAAGAAATACACTTTTTTTATGTTTACACAATGTCTGTTATTTGACTGATCGACTTTCAAGACTAACTCATGCATGAGCTCATAGACCCAATCCAGACCCTTGGTTCAGCTCTCAATGTTTATTTGTTGGCTCACGTACCAATACCTGTTCAGTAAAGACAAAAGAGAGGCAGTCAGCGAAGAAGAAACAAGCATTCTCGCTTGGATACCTTCTGCCCGAAATAAATGTATATGTGTACAATTGGTTAATTAGTAGACCTAAAGGCTGCTTTGGAATCAGTGTACGGCTTTAATTGATGGAGTACTCGGAGACTTCTTGGAAACAAAGATATATATTCTTTTTGACAGGTAATATAAGGGAGTTAATCAGCAGAGTTCTGTAGTGCGTCTTTCCAATGGAAACTTATTTAAAAAGGTGTGCAAGAGTTACAGACCGATTGCGTATTACTAAAAATATATATTTGCAATGCATATGCAAAACCTCTGTACATGGTGTGGCCACCTAAATTATACAGTGTGCAATACAATTTTAAAATAATGCCACATTTCCAGTGCTTTCGGTTGTAGGCTTGGGCCTCGTAGCACTACAATTACACGTAACTATTCCCCAGTGCACCAACCAGGATTCAGGTTTTGTTTTTACTGCTTGGTTACTTGTTAACAGATGGAGACATCCGCAGTTATCACAATAACCAACTGAGCTTTCAAAATATAAAAGAATGCTGCTCCCTCTGTTTACTTTGAAACATGTGCATTATTTTTTATGGATAATTAAGAGAAGGTGAAAAGCCAACTTAATATTTGCAGAACATTGTATTCTTTTTAGCTGCTTCTCTGCCGTTCACGTTCCTAAATTTGCTGGCCATATCCCCATTGGACTCAGACTAACAGTCTCCATACTTTTTTGTTTGTTATTAACTTCAGTCCTGTGGCTGCACTGCAAAATATAACACTGTAAGTGGCAGTCAACGATGCCCCATTGTCAGCACAGCCTAGCACACATCAGCTACTGAACAGTCTCAGTGCCCTGGAGGCTGCATCAGTTTGGTAAAAAGAAACATATGACAGAGGTGCAGGGGGTAGCGGAGGGCGGAGGGCTGAAGCACTTTTGGCCAGATGAGCATCGCGCACCTGCTTGCACATTTTGCAGGGGTAGCTCTTGATTAGAAACCCTTCCTTACCTTATTGCACACTCCCTACTCTCTGCAGCTTAACGTAATAGCCCACAACGTTATACTTTAATCTACGGAGCAGGCTATCTGATCTATTCTAAGAGGTTCAACTGAGCCTTACCTTACTGCTTACCAGTGAAAAAAAATTCTTTATTGTATAGTTAATTAAAACCATTACAATGTTCCAAGACATAAAATACATTACCTTCACATGCTGCAATAAGTTAAATGTAAAGAATTAATACCACATATTAAAAACATTGTTTAAAAACCAAGCAGAATTTGCTGTACTATGAATGTGACCTATGTTATCGTTTCAATGTATTCTCAAAATGGGTTATAAATTTGATTATTTGACAAATTAATTGTGGATCAGCAGTGTCCATAGATTTTAGTATTGCTGAGCGACAAGTGCGAATGCCTTTTTCATTAAACTTCCGCCTCAGTAAGTTCTGCGTTCGCACTCTAGCACCGGGCAAATACATATCAAGTTCTTTTTTTACTGCTTACCATTCTCCCTTTACATTATATAAAACATATTTAACTTTGTACTTGCTCACATATTGTCACTCAAAATGTAACATTTGGAGTAACTCATAAGTAATGTTTTACTTTTTATGTAAATCGACCTGTGGGTAATGTACATGCTGTAGTAAATTAAAAACATCGTAAACAGAAATTGGAAGATCTTAAACTATAATACCGAAATCCAGCTAAACAAACCCCTGTTTTCCTTCAGAAGGAATAAAACAATTAGGAACTCTCTAGTGAGAACTTACAAAATGCCAACAGAAACACAATTAACTATAGGAGGAACTACAGCTTGTGGCAATCATAAATGTGGAACCTGCTCTGTCTGCCCACACTGCATAGATAGTGGAGTATTAAAATTCAGCGGTAGGACCTTAACACCCAAGACATTTAATAACTGTCGCAGTAAGAATGTGGTGTATTTACTGATATGCCCATGTGACCTAGGATATGTAGGCGAGACAAGTAGAGAACTCCGCACTTGTGTCTTTGAACATAAATGAGCTATCCGCACTAACAAAATCAATGCTCCCTTAACGGAACAATATTGTAAGAAGAACCACAGCTGTGAGGACCTCAAATGGTTCATCCTAGAGAAAATCAGAGTCAGTAGACGGGGTGGAGATGTAGACTCGCTGAGGAAAACCCGGGAACAATGGTATATGTGTTACCTCAACACTGTAGATAGAGGACTTAATTCCAGAGAGGATTGGGCAAAGTGTCTTTAATTCCTCAATTTTATATTTACATGTGGCATCTGTTTTTCCTCACAGGTAAACGCAGAGCACACTAGATTATACAGAGCGACATGCGAGCCCTCCACATATATTTTTCCATAACATGGTTATATGCAACAATAGTTTGGCCGTAAGTCCCACTGGTTTCGCTGCCCAACATTTGCCATTGGCAGCAGGTAATGTCTTCCCGGTTGTTTTTCGTATACTGGCTATATTCAGCCATTTTACGGTACACCGTGATCGATGTTACAAACTATATACAAGCCTTTTTTCACCGTTTGTGTGCCGATGTATTCAATCCCGTCAACTGTGGACTAGCAAGGGAACCGTGTAGTAGTATCCCCGCTCCCCCTTGTGATTCTATCAGGAGGCCGTGCACTTCCATAGACACGTGTTTTTTTGTTTAGACCCTTAATTGTCAGCGTCAGCTATTGGTTGTTTAATACTACAAATCGACCAATGCAACCATAGTAGACACAGTATTTATGTTAGCCCGACAACATAGCCTTTAGATCTTTTTTTCTAGTATTCAGTTCTCTTACTAGTTGGTATAAATCTTTTTACCGGGTCACCATTCTAGTATGAGTTTAATCGAGCCCATCTCGGTACACGGTTGGTGACGTCATTGGGACTAATCACGTACCAATATGTATTTTTCAACCTATGCATAGAGCATTTTCGTGAGTTGTGGACCAGTTAGGGAACTGCGCATTAGTATTTCCGCTTCCCCTCGTGCCTTCACCCAATGAAAAACATTTCCTGAAATACGTGGCTGTTTACATACAAGTCTTGTGTGTGCAGCTCAGCCATTGGACGGAAAGTACCACAACAGACCAATGATATCATAGAACACACGATATTTAACCACCATATGGCACTGTCCTCTCTGCATCTGAGTACGGGCCCCCAGTTGCGGTTTGCACCGAAGAGACAGACAGGTATTTTCTTTTATTTCGTCTTGACGGCGAGTCTTTGCGGCTGACAACCATCTAGTCTGTCCAGCAATGCACTAAGTGGTTTTTCTATTATGTGTGTTTGTTAGAGCAAGCGGCCTTCGGTTACACCTTGTACTTGGCTCCCTTTACCACGTATTCTATGGGTAATGCATTTCAGCCTCCTGCCGCTTTTAAGGTAAGACAATCGGCTAATACGATATAATAGTGCAGTTAACATTACGGACCAACGCAGCAATCCTAGTCACTTAAGCACTTATATTTCTCTTGTTA
Source organism: Lissotriton helveticus (assembly GCF_964261635.1). NCBI lineage: Eukaryota > Metazoa > Chordata > Amphibia > Caudata > Salamandridae > Lissotriton > Lissotriton helveticus. The sequence continues at coordinate 993,651,371 of NC_136057.1, forward strand.
GATAAATCTCGAACAGATTAAAGTATTAAATGAATACCTTGTCGAGACCAGACCGAAGTGGACCAAAGTAGCAGCACTTTTTTGCATTGGAACACGGTGCTGTATTTACATGTGAAACGTTGTTTTTAAGGTACAGCCACCCACACTAATCAAGGAAATTATGTCTCTCTAACCTCATGGATGCTGAAGACCTCCCTCTCCTGTGCTGGGCCATAATGTTAATGGGTGTGGTCATGACGAGCTCAGCTCGTCATGAGCACCCTAGAGGTATATGCCATGACGAGCTGAGCTCGTCATGAGCATGAAAGGGTTAAGTGACAGGGTTTGGACATGGCTCCAGTGGGGTAGTAAGGTGCATTATACAGGAAGATTCACCAGTAATCAGTGCTCCTTTCTTTCCCAGCTTTTCTCTAAACCGAGAGATATTTGTGAGCATTTGAGGTCTATTGTGACTTATCGAATGCCTTCTTTTAAAAAATTATAAGGGTTAAGACAGCCCGTTTTTCTTTTCACACTCTACTTTCCCTTATATCAATTTGTGACACAGGAAACTCCTCTTGAGATTATTGCATGTGATGCATCCTTTCCAAAGATATAGGATAACGAGTGAAGAGATGTCCTAGTTATGATCTTTTCCCTAGTGAGCTCTTCATATATAATTGGGACAGTCCGTTACAGGCAATTGAGTGGGGAGTAGCCTAACCATCTAGAAGTCAACCACTTTCCTGTCTCATTAATATCATCAATCATTAAATTAGATAAAAATAGATCAATGACTCCCTTACCTAAGTGAAATTTATCAAATGTATTAAATGGGTGATATGTTTTGAGTCCACAATAGCTTATGGCTTAACAATGTTTATTATTGCATTCAGTTTAAAGTTTTTTTTAAAGATTTGTTCAAACTTGTATTCAATATAAATTTTTATTGTATATGTATTTATTATAGGGTGTGAATTATCATTTGACCCCTCTGACATGACAGAATATCTACAAGTCCTGATAAAGATGGTGTAAACCACAGGTCCCATCGAAACGCGTCAACGCTTTTTTATCCTGTACAATTCAAGAATCCAGCACTGAATTTATAGTACTGATTTCATCTCTGTATATAACCAAGTGGTGAAATAGGATTTGGAATATACATTTAGTATCAAACAAATGTTATATTGTACACGTTTCTGTCTGTTGTTTTAATTATGCAGGTCATAATTGATTGTGTACGAGTCTTTTATATTGTGTATTACTGTTTTGATTTTATGATATACATCATTTGTATGTTTTAACTATATATGAATACATTGAATTTATAAGAAATAATACATAAAAGTTTTTTCATGTCCTTTGCATTTTTAGTATATTGTTGTACTGTGAATTGACATAAAGGGAATCCTTTCACTTAGCCAGGTAGTTTTACCTTAATTCCCTTGAGTTTTTTAAGGTGTAGTTCTCTTGTTTTATACATATATACCATGCTGTAGTAAACCACATGTAACATAGCTACATATGCCTTAAAGAGCCACTGCCCCAGGTATTTAAGTGGGCTGCATCCCTCGGGTCTGAGACCTAGTAATAATAAAAATTTGACACTGAAACAGGTTCCTACCAAGCCCCGTATGCAAGTTCTCAACCTTACTGAAAAATAACACTGGCTGACTTCGAACAATTTATCCCCAAAAAAATAAGGTAATCAATACCAGCAATTTAGTTCCTTGTCATATTTCACAAGTTGTACTTAATCTTGCATTCCCTAAGAGGGTTTGCTTTTTCCAGGAAGTTTTCCAAGATGTTGTTACAACATTTTTGGGGGGGAGGGCAGCACATAACTCTTGTATACTGCACACTTTGAACTGAGTAGCCTTCATGTGTTTCGAATGGGCATCGAGGCAATGTGAATTTCTCTCAGCGGCTAAAAAGGTGTTCAGAATACATGGTCATCCTGTCCTTGGCTTTTCTGCATAGAACACAGAGCAACTGTCAAGTCCTCCAGTTGCAATTCTGATTCAGTGTTATGTGTAGTTGTAAAGCGCACTATCACTGAGAAGGGTTTCCTTGCACTGTGTGAATGTGATCATGCGAAAGTAAAGGAAAATATAGTGCTTACAGCTGAGTGGGTGCATTGTTTCTTCTGAGGGGTGGTCAAGTGAAGTTGCAGGGAAGTGTACCAACGAGAGAATGAAAAGAGGGTGTTGAAGAGAAACAAGATATAAGATAAACAAGGTGTGGAGAGAAAAACGATCTACATGCATAACAGAGTGAATGTAACAGGAGTGAAAGAAACACTCTAAAGGCCACTACCTCTTCTGTGGAGCAAATGTTTAATTTAGTTGAACAATTTCAGAATTTAAAATGTTCAATATTATTTACAGCAAAACCTTTTTTGCTACTCGTTTATCTTCAATAGTAAACAACCATTTACAAAGCCTATAGTCCTGACTGGTTTTAGGTGTATGTCAGTTGTTGTATTAATAGATCTGGATGCAATAACAAAGATAACAGGAACCAACATAATAGTCAAGCGGCGCACTAAATGAATCACAGAAATTGATTTTACAGTGTTTTCCAAACTGTGGATCGCAGGCCGATTTTTTACAGCACTTCAAAGACAGGGATCACATGTTATGCTATGTCTTCTGACAAATTGCTGCTTATTCTTTAAACATGGAAATTGATGTTTAGTTTTCTTTCTTTGACTGCAAAGTGAGGAGTTCGTAAAGTGTATTATGTGACAATCTTGCTGGAGTGTGAAAGGTAAGGGTGTGTTTCTACACTGTTCAACAAAACGTAAATGCATTATATAATTTCAACAGTTAGGAAAACAAAAAAGTAAGCACTTTTTTGTAATTCTGAAGTGCTACGGAAAAAGAGATTTTATTAGGCTTAAAACAAATGAACACATTTACTTGGGGGATGCACAAATTATATTCACAAGAACCAGATTTCCACACGTTATCGTTTGTGTGCTAAATAGTTTTGTCAGTAGAACTAACTGCCAGTACAAAGTGCCAATTTCAATGTGAAATGTGCCATCTAAATGACGGTGAGCTACTACACAGCTTTTTAGTTGCATTTTAAAATATCCCGGTCTTATGTTCATTAAAGTTTGTCATTCAAAAAAGTAAGGCGCTGTTCTATAAAGTTTGAGAAGCAATAGTTTACATGCTAAAGCCACGCTCTTAATTACAAAGGCCACGCACTTTTGGACACAACCCCCATTTTGTCATACTATTTTACGCCTTGTGCCGTCCCATATCAACCCGTAAGTCAGTGTCAAGGACCAAGGCTGAGCCCCCGAAACTTAAAACAGAACGCAGCTTTCTCCCGCCATCCTCCGCTGGACCTCGAGCGTTGGTTTGTCACTTGTGAAAATAACCCTCCCTCTTCACAACCGGCCACAATTGTATGTTACAGCGAACCTGCCCTGCCACAACTAGTTTAGCTAACACGACCCGCATCCACTTTAATGCCCGACTAACGTCTAAGTTATCTTACGTGATCAGCTAGTGAGACTACTTATAACTTCCGGCCACCAGCAAACTGGCAGCGAACAACTGCTCAGTGTTTACATCCCGGAAGCACGTGCGGACTTCCACAGCCAATGAACTCTTTTGAGTTCGTGTAGCGCAGCAGGATTGGCTATGATGCAGCCATTGCTAGGTAACCTTACACACTTCGCGGCCCACCCGCTCTCGAAGAACTCCCAAAATATGTTCTTCACAGGCATTGGCCTGGCTATCCTGCGACCCGGAAGTACTGAACTTACTGGCAAATGTCATCCGTTAAGAGAATAATAATAATAATATACAACAGACATTAGGTGGAATTTACGTTCCGTGCGTGGAAATAGCGGACTGCTCGCCACCTTAGGCAGGCGTTTATTTAAAGGAGTGATAACCGGCTTTATAATAATTTTGTGCGGACCTTTCGATGGCAGAGGCTGTGAGATACAAGGGTTCAATGGGAAAAAGCAAAGATCCTTCAGGACTTCTGATCTCTGTAATCAGGTGAGGCATAGCTGGCAAGTTTTGAGATTACTTATGTGCGACATTTTCGATGGTTTCATTCAATGTGCATATGAGTGACACTCTAATGTCAAATGTGTGACACTGCATAGCAGTCAAGTTTCCAGATTGCTTCTGTGTGAGGTTTCCATGATTTCTGTGTACTTATACTTAGAGTGACAATTTCTTTTAAGAAATGAGAAGCTCTAAGAAGATCCTGAAACTGTTGCAAAACCTGAACGGAAAATCACTAACCTACAGTCCTCAGGCGTGGCTTAAATGTGACAGGATTTGTTTCAGGGGCTCATTAGCCCGGCCCAGCGGTGCACGATACAGCAGCCAGCACCTCAGCACTACAAGCCAACAGCACACTGGCGTTCGTGAAATGCAACCAGGCAGCATGGAGCACCTAGTGGTTACGGGGACACTTTAAATGCATGAACAGAGCTTTTCAGTGTGGTGATGCAGACATGAGCATTAGTCTAACCCTTGATGTGCGGTACTTGGCAGGTCTGTGGAGAAATGCCTGGTGCAATACATAGCAGTCAAGTTTCCCAAGCCTATGCATGATGTGCTGCTCCACTCCAAGTGTTTTCCTTTGAATTCTGCGACTTGCAGTCCTGTTTTATAATGAAATAAACAAGACTACAGGTCCCAGAATTCAAAGAAAACAACCTGGACTGGAGCTGTACATTAGGCACAGGAAACTTGACAGGGCTGGGAATAAAAGGCCTGACCATACCTGACTAATACCAGAGGTATTTTATTTTTCACTAGTATACCCTACAGACCACATGCTGTAAAACAGTATTAAAACATAAACACAAAAAGGCTGCAAAAGCAAAAAATAATAATAAACTAATTAAAATGCAGGTGAAACTAAAAGTGTAACACAGCTAGATAACGGTAGTGGCAGCAGTGAGACCGAAGACTAAATAAAACTTAGTCATGTATTCTGACTGTTAATAAACTACTGGAGTGAGCATTCCACAAGTGCGGCTTTCACCTACCTGCGAATTACAGGACAACTGGCTGACACAAAGGGCACCACATTTTCAAATTTGTCCCTTAAGTATGATGTATGCTAAGAGTGACTGAAGCAGGGCTATCGATTAAAATGTCTACCTGTTGAGTCCCTACATTTTTGGCCCTACATCGTGTCACTTAGCTCATGCGGAGTAAAAGAGCGCATGGAAAAATAGCAATCATGGTGTTGTTGCTACTGGAGTTCAGAGTTGAACATAACTGTCGTACCTGCTTTCACACCTAATCACCTACAGCTGCTGGAGTTCAAAGTTGAATATAACCTCCTTTGATACATACATTGCCTTTAGTAAACAGCTGCTACAGAGGTTCAGAGTTAAATAAAATTGCCGTGCCTGCTTTCACATGTTGCCATTAGTAAGCACCTACAGGAGCATGTTATTTTTGTGTACTCAGAAAAGTAAACAATATGATCGGAGGGTGCAGCAATCAAAAACAAAAGCGCTGCCCGCCGCCACAGTGTCTAAGGTGCCAATAAACACACTGTGTGATCAATAGTGGTGTAACGCCTTATTGAAAAACAAAAGGCAGGGTGCACCCCCGATCCACGGAACGCCATTGGGGTCCTCCTCTGGATAATGAGTGTGTTTGTTTATGAAACCACACACTGACAGTCTGTGGTTGTTGCTCGGCTTGGCTTGATTTTAGCCACAACCGTGCGGTGCCAATTTTTATTCAGAGAGAGTTTCAATGTCTTTGTCGGATTCTAAATTATTAAATGCCCCCAGTGTATTTCTAAGCACATGCTCTCAGGCAGCACAGCGCACACTGGCTGCAATATAGCTTCTTGTTCAGTGCACCTCATGGGGTGGTCAGGGCGCCACTATAATGGGTGACTAAATGCATTTTAGTGCAGTGATCCGGACACCGCACTAAAATGCGTTAATCTAACCCCTGATGCGTGGTACTTTGCAGGGCTGGACACTTCGAGTGACACTTGCTCGTAAATCAAAGCAGTAACTAGTATTTAAGTGACTGTGAATTTTCTATTGCTGTATCCAGTAATGTCACAATGCTGTGAACATATGCCTCAAGCTAGCCAAACCTATAGGCTTTGCTAATGCTAGTTAACAGCAGAGGATCAATGAGTAATTATGATGACTTTGTTATGAATAATTCGAATTTAAAAGATTTAAATTCTGAGAATATTAGACAGTGAATCCAAAATTTGCAAGGTCTTTAGGAGTTATTTTCGCAATCTTTCAAAAATTATGATTTTTACCTTCATACCAATTTCTTCAGCAGTCTCTTATGCTGTAAGCCACTTACGCCTTTTTAGGTCTCGCCTGGCGATAGCAGCGCATGTGCTGCTCTCGTCGTGTGAGTTTCTTTTGCAATCAATTCTCCCAAAGGCTTACATGCACGCGTCTGCATGGATAAAGATGGCTGCTCTCGCCATTTGTCCAAAGCAAACAGCATGCGCGTGTCCGTTGGGACTGTGGACAGTCCAACGCCATTTTGTTGTCATAGCAACGAAAATGCCGCTTCACGTATACTCGCCAATGACACAAAGCAAAATATGCACGCGTATCTTGTTTTGCTTGTGCCAATAGCTTTCACACGCGCGCATCGCGGCGTGCTTTTTGTTAGCGTGGCCTTCCCACGGTTGCTTTCATTTTAGCGGTCGCTTTCACAGCCGCTTGTTCTTTATTCTTGCACATTAAAAGCGAACAAACAATCTGGTGTGTGTTAAGGAACCTAACTGATTCTGCGGAGAGATGCCACCTTGCTCTTGCCAGGAGATCATAACTGGTCCAGCAGGTTCCCCGGCATTGCCAACCGTTTCAGGACATTGTTTTGTCTGCGGGTTTTTTGTTCTTCCTGGCACTACTGCGTGGTTACACTTTACAACCCGACAACAGCAAGGAGCGTGGACCCCTCATGCACACAGACAGGGGAAGCTATGTAATGATATACACGCGATTCAGTGCAATATGTGTGCGTTGACCTATGCCACTGTGGTTCAAACTCTGAGTATACAATGGAACCCTAAAGGTGTCATGTAGCAGCCAGACAGCAAGCGCTTACCTCACACAGGACTCCACAGCAGACAATACACAATACCCCTGAAGGTGAGATCGAATTTATAAGACTCCCGAACGCCATACTAAAGTACAATATACACTTCAAGAGAAAACAGGTTTCAAACTCAAAAACAACTATATTCTGAAAAATTACATAAAAGATCGCTTTCACGGCCGCTTGTTCTTTATTCTTGCGCATTAAAAGCGAACAAATAATCTGGTGTGTGTTAGGGAACCTAACCGAGTCTGCGGAGGGATGCCACCTTGCTCTTCCCAGGAGATCATAACTGGCCCAACAGGTTCCCCGGCATTGCCGACCTTTTCATGACATTGTTTTGTCTGCGGGTTTTTTGTTCTTCCTGACACTACTGCGCGGTTACACTTTACAACCCGAGCACTGCAAGGAGCGCGGACCCCTCAAGCACACAGACAGGGGGAGCTATGTAATGATATACGCGCAATTCAATGCAACATGTGTGCGTTGCCCTATATCACTTTGGTTTAAACACTGAGTATACAATGGAACCGTAAAGGTGTCATGTAGCAGCCAGACAGCCAAGCGCTTACCTCACACTGGACTCCACAGCAGACAATACACAATACCCCGGAAGGTGAGAGCGAATTTATAAGACTCTGGAACGCCATACATACTAAAGTACAATATACACTTCAAGAGAAAACAGGTCTCAAACTCAAAAACAACTTTATTCAGAAAAATTACATAAAAGTTACATTAAAAGCTCGCTATTTCAGGTCAGAATAAACTTGAATTGTGCATACATAATAATTCATCCAATACTAATAGCTCAGGATTTAAAAAAAAAATGAAGTCAACTCATATTTAAAATCCATTAACATCCAGAGGAATTAAAACAAGCAAATATTATTCATTGCACCAATTCGTACCTTTTCCTCACTGCTAAAATTGTGCATGTAAAATGTAATACTGCACATCGCATTTCATGTGTCTCACGACATTGCAGATCTATCATACCTTGCCTATAGCATTTTAGGGCAGATGCCTGCAGGTTTCAGACTAAAAATCGTTTCTGTGCAGTGCTGTATAAAGTGAAAAATAATGTAGGAGGAATACTACTTTGCTGAGACAAGTTGTCACAAGGGCATTTTGATAGGCTTGGGGACCAGCCTCCCTGATAAGGAAAGGCTGCCAAAAATGGCAAAGATCACTCATAAAAAACAAGCATTGAAAATGCAATAGGTCTCGCCTTTAATTAAGTTAAAGCCATTTGCTTGGCTATACAATACCATTAGCAAAGCATATAGCTTTAACTTAATCAAAGGCGAGACCTATTGCATTTTGAATGCTTGTTTTCGTACAGCTTTCAGAAATCTTGCATCTGCATATCTAACATGTCATGTCCTTCATCATCACCACTGTCTTCACCTCATCTTTCTGTATTACTTCCTTGTGTCACAACCTTCTGCATTCTCACTCAATTCTCTCTCTCGTCTCCCCTATAAATACAGCAGTATTTAGACAGCTGTGTATCTCCTTCCCATAAAATAATAATTACAATTGGCACGTGTGACAGTCGGTCTATGCACTCTGCAGGGAAGCTACAGATTGGATGAGGGTGTGGATGAAATAACTTTTATGACCTACCGAGAGGCACTGTAAGAAAAGTTCTCTAACTTCAGCCTCAACTCCAGAGTTACCAATTGTGCACTAAATTGCAACCCACCTATAATCTGAACTCTTCCAGATACCTAGAGGCAACTTCGTTCACAGTATGCAATATAAAAGTATCAGATGTTGCACGAGAAAAAAACCACAGAAACACATCTGGAAAAAGGATTAACTCTTAGGAAATGCAAGATCAGGTAAAATGTTAAATAAAAACAGGAACTGCATCACTTATGTGGATTACCATAAGGGAAGGCTTTACCATAATATGTGCTCTCTGTAAAGAGGCCAATAATTGGATGAGCATGTGGTATGATCACCCTTATGAGCCATCAAAAGGCACTGTAAGAATCTCTCACTGCCTTAATACTCACTCCACAGCTTTTCAGTCATGCTTCATAATTATTGCAACCACCCATAAAGTGAATGCATGCAGACATATAGAGGAACCGCTGTTCTCTTTTCATGCACTATGCAAGGGTCTCATGTGAATGGAAATACACTGTAGAAGCAGCCAGTATATATTAATATGCACAATGCTAGATTAAGTAAAGCAGGGGTGGACAGGGTCAGGAAATAGGCCCAGCACCAAATTAAAAGAGGCACCCATAGGCGAATCAGATAGCTTAAAAAGTGTGCACGATTTTAAATCGTGGCAGTCTTGAACTTACAAAGGCACACCGTATGCTTGGTTTGAAAGGTATGGGAGCCTGCATGTTCCTATGCTTGTTGCAGTCAATGTTTGTGGTAAACATGAGGGTAATCAACAATAACAAAATATCCTTCCAGTTAATAAAAGAGGCTCACAAGCAGCTAAAAAAAGTGATCCACAACACGGACCTGTTAGACCAGTCCTAGCACTGACATAGGCAGTCCGATTAGAAGTATGAATAGAGCACAGCTAACTTGCTCAGAGAGAGAGAGAGAGAGAGAGAGCGAGAGAAGAGGGAGAGAGAATATTGTTCCTGGGCGTACACAGTAGAAGCAATACACATACAATGTAGCAAGCTGGCCCAGAGGAGGACTCCATAGCAACCCCAGTCATCTCTTCTCTGGTCCTGCTCAAGCTAGACGAAGCCTATAACGGATCCTGCCTGAGAGCAAGGTGCCTTGAACAGTGAATGCTCAGAGGAGGTAAATATGAGTGAAAAAGACATTTTAATGCACAAATGCAGTGAGATGCACCAAAATGCGTTACAATAACCCTCGATGCGTGGTACTTGGCAGGTGAGGTGGTTGAAGTGCACAACGTGTTATTGTTAGAGGGTTTCACTAGATAGCGGTGCAGTTGGGAGACATGAGAATGTAAGCAGGTAGGAGCTGCAAGCCCCTGAGGAAAGGGGAATATAGGAAGTGTCTCCATCGTGGTAGGCATCCATTCCAACTCCAAGTAATGCATATAAGAGAGCATTGAAGGAGGAAGGCACAGTGAATGTGTTAATGTATGTGTATTGTGTGCTTTGGACAGGAGACCACAACAGTAAACTTGATCATGGGAAGATTGCTTGAACAGATATGGTACTATAAGCCTGATAATTAATTTACACTGTACAGATATCCTTGCTCACTTTTAATGCGCGAATATCAGTTGAGTAACACTGTGCTTGTCAAGTGTACATGTACTGTGGAAAAAGTGAGTGGCACGGTGAGGTTCAAATGTGAAATCCTGTCCTGATTATATGCGAGGTAATATGTAGATATGGAATCGGCAAGTGCTTCTCACATGTGGGAAGACAGAGACACAGAGCAGCTGAAGTATGGTACATGTCAAGTGTGGGACCGTACGCCTAGCACGTATGATGTGGGACTGCGCATTGAGGGTGTGCAATAGGGTATGTGTGTGCACGTGTGTATCAGGTCAGTGAAATTGTATTTCTTGTGTTGCCCATTGAACATGTTTAACACTACACAAAAAATAATTGCACATTTCTGGTGTATGAGATTGTGCTTATTAGACAATGGGCATGACAATGCACATATGAGTGCTGCACATGCCCTGCATGGGGGCATTGCCCATCTCCGTTGTAAAACAACCCACTGTTGAACTGAAAATGTTTCAGAGATCTTCAAACTAGGGGGTGTGCCACTAGTGGGGGTCCGTGTTTGTATTCCCAAGGGGGAGCAAAAGCCTCAGCAGGTACTTGTAAATAACAATGGCTTGTAAGCGTGACCTTGCTTTTTCGGGATGGTTGCAGCCTGTCCTCATTTTTTCATGCATATGTCCTTTCAAGTGATTGAAGGGATGGCAGGGAGTAGAGCCCTGGTAGTCTGTAACCCTGGTGAAATCCATAGATAATGTCAAAGGGATGGCTCAGTGGAGGGGATGCTATGTGGGGGCTAATCTTTTTGTTTACAAGAAAAGATTCCAGCACCCGGCTCTCAGCCCTACTCCTTACCACTCACCAATCTTTACCATAAACACCATTATGCTTGGTGGATGGGACTCGGAGCAAAACCATTTGAAGACTTCTGATTTAGAGCCCCAGAGATTACACGAACATCCACACCTGCTGTGGGAAATGACCACATGCAAGACAACCTGCCAAGAATGTGGTCTCCACAAATATGGCTGCTAATAGAGGTAACATTTTAATGACCTGAGCGTTCATTCATTACATCAAACCAAGCTAAACTCCCCAATGTCAGATTCACCACATAGACTCACCAAGAACTTGGCTCTGACTCACTCATATCTGGCTACCACACTATATAAAATTACCGAGCAAGGGCTGTAACATGAAGGATCGATACTCTTAAATATTACTGATTTTGAGCAGAGGCGTTCATTAGGCTTTAAGGTAAAAACTTTACTGGTAACAGACTTGAACTCTGCTGGAGGGCTAGCACAGACATCACATAACAGAGGTCAGACGATCACTCATGTGATAATACCCTGACCCTTCTGATAGCTTTGCCATAGTCAGTTTTCGGGAGTTAAAAGGCTACAGTTATTAACCAGATATAACTTTATATGACTTTTGACCCATACAGGCGGGCATGCACCATTTAATTGTTCAAACGCATTGTTTACACATTAAAATTTCTATTTAGCATAGCAAATAAGTGATCAGAGTTTGTGACCCTTGTTGCAGGGGTCTCCTTTTCTGACTATAGTCTCAGTTTCCAAGGTTTGACTCGCTACTTTATACTAAGTCGGATAGCCTCTTGTTGACCTTCTATGTAGGCGCAGTGAATGTAGTGTGTGCCTGAGTGGGACGTGTGAACCTTGTGGGATGGAGAATGCATCCCTCGGATGAGAGCTCTTCAAAGTATGCATCTCATTTGATGGGTGCTGGGTACTTTTAAATAATGATTGCTTTGGTATTCGGATAACGAGGTGTGGTATTGTAGTAGGGCTTTATCGCTCCTCACAGAAAAGCCACTGTACTTTTGAGAGAAATGCTGTAAATATCAAGACAATTACTAATTCCTGCTAACTTCTTTACGGATTTAAAGTTGATGATAGGGAACTTTCTGCTGGTGGTGCCATTTTCAGGGTCTCCTTTGATTAGAAGTGGCCTACGCTTGTCTCTACTACTGGGCATTACAGCTCATTACGATTAATGATTGCATATTTGTAGATAGAGCCAACCTTGCTTTCAGAGTGGATATTAATCTTATCCAAAGTACTGATTTAGAAGCACAGCTTTACGGCAATATCATTGCACACAAACTACCTGACCTGACTAAACACAAGATTGTGATGAGTGAAACTCCGTTGTGGTATAGCATTTGGCTGGCCCAGTCTCTGGCTTAAAGGGGGTTGGACACTGGCATATTATTTGGATCTTGACACTGGGAGACATGTTGGCTAAAAACCATATGAAATCCTTTGAACAGTTGGTGACTGAATACACTCTACATAAATCCCAGTTGTACAGATACCTGCAACACCATACGCAGATAGCACACTCGAGCTTAGTCTTCACTCAGTATTACATGTTATTGGTTGTTAACATGCCTGACCCACTGAAAGATGTTACATGCATCCTGGGAAAAAGATTTTGGTACCCTTTCAGATGAAGATTTGGCCTCTGGATGCCTGGTGATCTCCCCCAGTCTCAGGTTGATACCATTTACATTTTTTATAGAACCTATTATATCCTGAAAGACTTTGGTGAATGGGAAGACCAAAAACTAGCTGCACACATTGCGGTACCACTGTAGGTAGTTTCCTGCATATGATATGGAGCTGCCTGACAGTTGCTCATTATAGGAGGCATGTACAGTCCAGGGGAGAAAGTGGGGTATAAATTCGATGCTGACTCAAACCAAGAAATCATGGGAGTAATTTAAGATTGGGAGGGATCTAGCAGGTCCTGCTCACTTGTTGCTTTGGAAACAATAGTTGCCAAAAGAGAGATAGCATGCCATCGGAACCGAGACAGAGCCCCCCCCCCCCCCATGCCTGATGACTGGCCCATGCATGGACTACTGTGCAAAGTCTCAAAAACTGGTAAAAGGGTCAAGGATGTAAAAAATAAATCTGAAAATCTGGGGTTTGTGAATGAGTCACTTTTTAGGTCTTGCCTGAGCCAGCGCATGCGGTGCTCTGGCGAGACTTTTAGTAAGTGGCATTCAAACATCCGACCACACATTTTCTGTTTGGCCTTGAGCGTGCGGTTACGTGCACAGTTACAAGCAGAGGCGCCATCTGGCTGACCTCTCTCGTCATGCGCTTGGCGCATTGCTCACGGGGTCTCAGTCTGCTTATCAGTATTTCTTTTATGGCCTTCCTACTCGTTAGCCATGGATGACTCATCACGTTTCAGACGTCGAGTGAGAGGCCATTAATTTCATCCTGACTCTACCTCACGCTCACTTCTTTCATCAGGACTGCAGAGACCACGTTGCTTATTGCAATCGATCGGTACGTTTTATTTCTCTTTCTTTTGCCTCTCACTTTTATCAGCCCGACCTTCCTTGCTCTCTATTGGCACATCAAGCCGCCTTCTTTCCTTGTGCCTTTCTCGAGTACCACCCGATGCGTGTTAGAAGGCGGCTTGACTTTTACATCTTGCATTGCATTTTATTTCTCCTCTTATCTCTCAGCCTCAAAGCCTAAGAGCTCCTTGACACGTATTTGAAGGATCTTTCATGTTTACGGCTGCCTACGCTGGCTCAGGTTATTGTGAAGTCCCCGGGGTTCCTCTTGTTTCATGTTTATTAGTCAGAGCTCGCACTGGGACTGTTTGACTTGTTTTTCCCGCTAATCTCCATTGCAATCTCTCTGCAGAGCCTGCCACTTCAGCTGAATTATTTGGGTGATTAGGCCCTGCTAGCCATGACCGTGTCAATTGCTCCTGACACATGCCCCCTTCCTTACAGCTTTCATGAACACTCGCCAAGAATTTTGTGTTCACGAATATTCCTGAAGAATATCCTTTTGCTTGAATAATGTGAGGTCAGTAACTTAAAAGCCAGACTTGAATGAGGCCTGCTCCGTCTGTCATTGTGGGACCAGGCCATGAACAACTTAGCTTCCCACTCCCTGATGGCCTTGGCGTACATGCAGAGACAGAAGTCAGAGGACCTGAAATCATGGTCCGAACCCAAGTTTGTCACATCAATGACTCATTGCTAATCTGATGCCCTACGTACTGTAATTGGTCGTGCTAAACCGCATAACATTGGACCCCACGCTCTTGGTTGCTGTCTCCCTCCTGGTCTTCCGTGCTTGCCCTCCCGCCCTGCAAAAAATTCCCTTGCTGGCCCATGTTGCTTTATCCTTCATGTGGTTCGCCCCAACCCCATGTAGATTTCCCTTATCTGATTCTTTTCCCCTCCCACGCTGTTGCCTCCCCACCTCGCTCCTCTTTTGCCCCATCCCCACCCTCTTTTTGTAACTTTTTTTTAAGGCAAACTGCTGCTGACACTTGTGGCTTTTGTGGCGCTTTATATCATGGTTTTTAATTTATCAATCCATATCAGATCAATAAATACAAACAAATTGTGACCGTCAATTTATATTTGGGCATATTTAATGAGACATATTTACCAAATGACTCTCCTGCATCATTGCACACTTTTTCCACAATCTGGCCACGTTGTACAGCATCCTCAAAATGCACTGTTTATCGAAGGGGGACCTTGAATTACATGAGGCTGGGGGGAAATAAAGTATTTCACAAGCCCGGACCAAAACAAGCATTGGCAGAGCCAATAGGTCTTGCCTTTGGGACCTTATAAGTGCTTAGCCATGCAACAGTTGATGTTGTTGCACCAAGGATATTGTGCTGCATAACTAAATACTTATAAGGTCCAAAAAGCGAGACCTATTGGCAATGCCAATGCTTGTTAAAATGTAGTCTCTGGTGTATGAAGGTATTGAATGCACAGTGTTCGAAACATACTGCTGAGATCAATTGTGTAGTATGAAAATGCCTTATGGTCCCGCATTGCAGCTCACTAGTTGTTACTGTTTTCTTTTCTTTAAATCAATAAAAAGATCTGTAAAAGTCTGTCACACTACAGTTTAAATGTGGAACAGCGTATGCATATAACAAAGGACACTTGACACATTTGACGAGGAAGAGTGTGCATCAGGTATGATGTGACATGCATGTGATAAGGGAGAGGGCGTTTCTGAAGAGAAATGCTCTCCTTAGTCAGCTTTAACTGTCTCACACTGGAGATGGAAAGTAGAATGTTCTATTCACAGGTTAAGTCAAAGGTATATGAAGTGCCCTTTGTAATGTTTACAGAACTAAAAGGTTGCAATGAGCTCTACAGGCCAGGAGGGAATCATAGTTTTTGGCAAATGTAGAAGCAAAAAAAAGTGAGGATTTCAGATGTAATGCTTTTTAAAAACTGGGGTTTTCTAAACTGCTTTGATTGTGTGATCCTCTATCGAGAGTGCTCGTGTTTATTGGAGACGAAATATAATGATTGATAAAGTATGTTGACAACCATTTACCTGGTCTTGAAGGGCCTGGAGTTCAGAAGTAAATTTTAAACAACTCTATCAGTCTTCTCAGCGTGCTAAAACTGTGCTTCACGTTTGTTTGTTTTAACAAGAACAGTAAAATGCTCCGTAAAATGGTTACTTGTGGTTACACCTCTATGCTTGATGTATAGCAATCAACGAAAACCGCTTTAAAATTAAATTATTTTGTTACAGTCCTGTTTTTAATTTTGTGTTTTTACTACAAATAGTCTGACTTTTCTAGTTATTTCAGTCACGCCATAAGTTACCTAGGTCCAATATTCATAGATTACTAGGCATACCCACAGCATTTGAAATAACCCCACCTCCGATTCCTGACATCTAGGGCATGGGAGTAGTTTTGCTCAGTTTTCAAGGTGTGAGGGACGTTCTCTGGCTGGGAGAAGCATCAGTACATCAGCCCATTCTTGAATGTAGACCAATATCAGCTTGTCCCAAAATTTGATGGAGGAACAAAGCATTGCCAGTAGGGAAGAGTTCAAACGTTTTTTTATGGATTGGAACTATTAAGTAAAGTAAAGTCCACATTTGTAAAGCGCAGAATCACCCGTTAGGGTCTCTAGGCGCTGGGGGCCGTCGGGAAGATTAAGCGAGCTATTGCCCAGAGTCACATGGTGCTGGGCTAACCTGCCGCCGGAGCCGGGGATCGAACCGTGGTCCCCAGATTCCAGCGTCAGTCGCCCTGGCCGCGGCGCACTATTATAGAATGCCTTCATGTGTCAAGGACAATGTCAAGCTTGTTCACTTCGCTGAACACTGGGGGCAAAGATGACCAATGGGCAGGATGCCAGTTGATGATAATTCCTGTCCATCCATGAGGAGCATTGGCCGGCAGTTGTTTGATTGCAGAGCTCAAAATAGTCAAGATCTTTCGTCGAGATTATACTACAGTCGAGCCTTTATCAGCGAGTATAATACCTAATGATGTCCCATTGTAAAATTGTTACATCATTAATTGGATGGGTTTTTCAGGTCACCTTCTAATAAACTGTAGAGCATTATTTTGAATTAATACATATTCATATGTCTGTTTTCTTTATAATATGATGGGTTTTGCTGACCAGTAGGTACCTATCAATACATGACCCTCTTAATTTCTAACACTATTGTGCTTCTTTGGGCTGCAGAAGTCTTAGCCGATTGGAAATGAGACCGATAATAAAATTATATACTTTTTTTGTTCTGATTTGCCGATAGTACCATCTTCGAAGGAGTCAAGTATTTTTTCCTAAAATGTACCATGGAGTGCTCATCATTTGACTGTGAATTAACTATTGTTATCATAGTTGTTTACCTGCACCCATAGAGAAACCATAGTTAAATGTTTCATTGATATATTTATTAATTTGTAATAGAGAAAAATAACAAGAACAATCATAGTGGTATTTTAGCGTTAGGTATATAGTGCAGTCATGTACTTCATTTTTGCACAATCCTGTGGGAGAAAACATTAATACAAGCAGTTCGCTATATAACCCTGATTGTGTGTTACAGTAAACCATGTCTTTGGACCATTCAGCAACTGTGGGCGCAGGCCCTTGGGCCCATCTCATCGCCACCCTACTCTTCACTAGTAAGAGGCCCATGTTTATCAATCGCCTCACATCTTTACCCAGTCGTTTCGTCCATCCCAGCCATGCCACCAGTGGATCGCTTGTCAGCGGCGATCCCGCTATATCACTCAGTATGTGAATTATTGACTCCCAAAATCTGGCGACCACCGGACATGCTCAAGCATGGAGAGGGGTTGAGGGGTTGGCCTAACGGCTAAGGCGCTCGACCTCGGACCTGGGGAACTTGGTTCGAGTCTCGGTAACAACGCCAAAAACCCCCTGTGATTCTGGGCAAATCACTTAATCTCCCCGTGCCTACAAAAATGAAAGTGTGTCCTCATGTAACGTAACTGGTGCTATGTAAAGCGCTCTGATAACTGATTCGGTTCGGTTCTAGTTCGCGCTATATAAAACTCTGCAAAAAAAAAGCAACATGCAAAAACCCAGCTAGACTAAATTTGCAACACTCACATTCGGCAGTGTCGCGCAGACCATATCAGCATAGCCTTTCAGGAGTGTATTGTATTCTATTAAGAAACTTGAAATGGATCAGGCGGTGCCTACCATTTAAAGAAACGTGTTGTGTGACCTCCCAACAATATCTCCAGGTGGCATCATCTAGCACCACTCCCAAGTCATTCTGCCAAACCAGTCTGGCTTTAATATAGTGGTTCCTGCATTCGTTATACTGTAGATATTGGAAACCATCTTACTGGGTGCGTCCCGTCGTAATAGCAACTAAATTGATGCCACCTCTGGGGGCTCCAGCATGTCCTCACCTAGCATCTCAAGGAGTGCATGTCTCACTCTATAGTAGTGGAACCGCCTCAGTCTCAATCCACTCTTGTACCTTGCCATCAGAGAATAGATTTCCAATTGTAGTAATGTTAACTGATGCCAAAGCCCCTTACCACCTCCCTCTCACAGCATACTGTTAGCCCATAGCACCATTCCACTGGGGTCAAAGGGGAGTATAGGACAGTGCCTGCCTGTGGCTTTAGCACATTTTGCCATGCATGCGTGACAGTTAACTGAATCCAAAGATCCCGACCTCCTGGACGGGGCATGAAAAAGCAACTCTGGCCGGGGGGAGGATGCCGCCGCAACCTTTTCAATGTGTAGGTGCGAGAGGCCTGCCTGCTCATGGACCCAGTGATAGGCATGTGAGCCCTGCGCCACCCGATAGTATAACTCCAAATCCGAGGCGCCAAGCCCTCCCATAGCTTAAGGTAGTGTAAGGATATCCCACTTAACAAGTGAGTGTTTTCCGTCCCAGGCCAATTTCAGCAGTAATGAGCAAATAATCTTGAACATTTGGGCATGGAGTACCATTAGAAATTCATAAACAAAAATAGAAACCTAGGGAGCACCACCAGTAATCATGAGGGATATACGTCCCATGAGGGACACTGGAAGGTGGATCCATCTCTCCACATCGTTTTCTAATTTTGCAATTGCCTTGCCATAGTTTTCACGTAAGACCAGCTCAGAGTCTGTGTGCACCTGTATCCCCAGGTATTGCACAGGTTCCGAGGTCCATAGCAAAGGGAATTCCAATTCAGTAGGCTTCATAGCCGTGGTGAGTGGGAAAATGGTTGACCTGGCCCAGTTAATTTTAAGGCCGGAGAGAGCACCATACCTCACTACTTCGCCCAGGACAGGGGACAGGTTAGATTCCGGGTCCCTGATAAACAGGAGAGTGTCATCTACGTACGCTGACAATATGACTTTATATCCCGGGAAACAAATTCCCCTTTGCCCATGATACTCTCTTAGCGCACAGGCCAGAGGTTCGGCTACCAGGTGATATATTAAAGGCGATAATGGGCATCTGTGACGGGTGCCCCTGGATATCGTGATGGGCTCAGTCACCATGTCTTCAACTCTTATCCTGGCTGTGGGAGAGTTAAATAGGACCGATACCAATTGTAAAAATACCTCTCCCACTCCCAGCCGCCTCAGTACTGCCTGCATGAAAAGCCACTCCACTGAGTCAAAGGCCTTCTCTGCGTCAAGGAAGACCGCAGCACCCATGACTTCCGGTTTGATGTGTTGTATGGCCCCAGTTAGCAGATTACAGGACAGGTTATGCCCTGGCACAAACCCCAACTCTTCCGGGCCCACCATGAGTGGAACCAACGGCGCTACTCTATTAGCTAAGATCTTTGCGCACAGCTTAGTGTCAATGTTAATAAGTGACCGAGTCCTGTAAGATGAGCATTTGCTTAGGGGGTTTATTTGGCTTCAGTAATGTGACTATCCAGAGTGGGACATTATTTCGTTCTCTCCCATTTCCTCAAATAGCGTGATAAGGTGCGGAATGAGCAACTCTTTGAATTCTTTGTAGAAAGAAACAGTGAGTCCGTCCTGCCCAGGGGCACTACCTGCTCTCATTGTTTTAAGTGCCTTAAGAATCTCTCCAGCGTCCTATGGCCTCATTAAATATTCCCTGTGCTCATCGGTCAGCCACGGCATCTTGATATGCTCCAGGTAGTCCTGGATTTCTGCCTCTTCCTCATTTGTTCTAGAACTATAGAGATCTAAGTAATACTGGTGAAACCTGTCTGCTATTGCATCTGGTCTCTCAACTGTTCTCAGCTCAGCAACACATCCCAGATTCCTCCTATCTCTCAGTAAACCAGCCAGGACTGCACGCTGCCTCTCTCCCTCCCCATATGTTTTGGCTACTGCATATTTCCCCATATGCATAATTTCGCTATCCGCTATCTCGTGGTAGTCTTCCAGCGTCGTTTTCAATTCATTCATTACCTGGGCATTCCCTTCTGCCAAAGCCCCTCGCTCTGTATCCTTCAATCGGCTTTGCTAGCTGGCTAGCTTCCCTCTAATAGAGCAGAGGACCCCGGAGTGTTTGGACATAGCCATCCTCCTTATATAAACTTTAAATGATTCTCATGCTGTGGAGAATCGGGAAACAGATCCAATATTGATGTCAAAGAAGCTTTCTATGGCCTCGGCCATTACGGACCTAAACACACCATTGAGCAAGGAATAAGGTGGGAATCGCCATGTAAAAGGGGCAGGTCCCTTCTGCTGGCACTCTATAGCTAGCATTATTTGGGAGTAGTCTGAGAGGGAGCAGGGAAGAATCATGCAGTCGCTAATCTGGGAGAACATATTTCTAGAAACAAACCAGTAGTCCGTTCTGGTGTGGAGGTCGTGCGGAGCCGAATAATGAGTAAATCCGCCACCAGTCGGTGCCCGCATCCACCATACATCTAACATATTGAGCTGGATTGCAGCATCTGTAATGACTTTGGCCACAACCGAGGGGCGCCGACAGGGGCCACCAGAGCAGTCAAGCACACAATTTAGATCGCCACCCCATATTTGCGGCAAAGACAGAAAGTTTTTTAATTGCTCAAACATTTCCTGATAAAACGTTTTGTTATCGAAGTTGGGAACATATATATTGGCGTTAAAGAGGTCAACACCCCTCCCCCTGCACCTAGAGATGGCAAACCTGCCTCCTTTGTCTGTTTCAAGCGCCTCCAACTGTATCCCTGACTTAGGGTTAACCCTGGTGAGCACACCCCTAGAATGTGTAGTAAACCCAGCTGCATGGAAGGACCCATGAAGCCTCCTGCAATTAAGCATTTTATTGTCTGAAGGAAGATGGGACTCCTGCAGCAAAGCAACATCAATCCCATGCCTAATGAGCTACGCCACCATCTTTCAAAAGTCATTTAGGTCCCTGATATTCCATGTCAATAGATGAACCTTATTGCTTTGTCTCTGTGCCATACCAATCTGAGCTAATTAGCACTATGCCGTGAATGTCATTCATGTGTTTCGACAAATTTCTAATGATGTAGAGCACTGTATGAGTGTTCTGTAAGTAACCTATACACACTGCCACTGTGGTACCAAAAATAAACCCCCCAAAAATTCCCCCTACACCCACGTTATGCAGACCCCAACAAAGCATAGACGAAATTCCCTTCCCTCCCCCCAAAATTTAAGTCTAATGCAACAGTGCTAACAGCATCTGCTATAGAACTTTCTTAGCAAAACACCATACAGTGGGCAACATGCATTGGCGGATGTTAGCTGCTTACCGCTTAAATCAAAATTGAATAAAAACAATAACAAGTTGTAACCATCTGCACATCATTTAACCCCATTGCCGGACGCCCTGTCCGCTGAGTGCATATACAAATCCAGGTAGTCCCACTATCTTTCCCTTCGATGCCGCCCACCCAGAACGAAGTAAACCAACAGCACGTAATGTCTGTGCTAATGTTCAGTGTCTGGCTCGGTTCGCACTGCACCGAGTTCCACTCAAGTCTATGGTGCGTTCTACTTCGGAAGTGGCTAGCAAGCATCGGCATGCTCCATCAGGCAAACATCTATCATCGGAACATGTTCGGCCTACCTGTACATACATGTCTGTGAGTCGATAGGCATCCACCTTATTCCTGCTCCTCCAGTTCGCTGCCAACCGCTTCCGCTAGCTCCCCAACGTCCCCTCCCTTACCCCCAACCTTGGCGTATTCTTTAAGGGCCTTCTGTAATGCTTTTGGGTCGGTGAAGATTTTTGATTTCCCATCCATGTTAACCCGCAGCCTGGCCTGGTACAGCATTGCATACTCCAGGTTATTTTCATGGAGGCACCGCTTCGGGTGAGCAAACTGTTGCCTCGCCTCCTGCACCCTCATGGTAAAGTCTGGAAAGCGCGAGATCGAGGAGCCCTGAAATCGCAGTTCATGTTACTCCCTGGCCTGTTTCAGCGTGGCGTTCCTATCTCTGTAGTTCAATAATTTAGCTATTACAGGCCTAGGGGGAACTCCAGATGGAGGCCTGGGGCCCAGGGAGCGGTGGGTGCACTCCACCCCTAACATATCAGAGAAGGCTCCTCGGCCTAGGAGCGACACCAACAACTGTTCCACGAACACTTCTATATTGCCCATAGTGGTTGATTCAGGCAGACCAGTAATGCAAATATTGCTTCTTCTAGATCTCGCCTCCAAATCCTCAGACATGTCTTGGAGGACTGAGAGTAGATTTCCCATCTGCTTCTGGGCGCTGTCGGTCTCCTTATGAGCTTCTTCCACCTCAGTGACTCCTCTCTCCGCCATGTCCAGCTGCTCAGCATGCTTGTCTAGATTTTCCAACATGCGGTCCATCTGGCAGGCCAGCGAGTCAATCTTACCGTCAATGGTAGACAGGCTTTTCAGCATGGCCGCCAAGATCTGGTGTAGGCCCCCTTCGGCCTCACCCAAATCAACGCTTCTCTTTTCAATAGTTCTCTCCACGCTAGTCTCTTTCTGTCTAGACTTTGGCTGTCCAAACTGCAGTTAGGGCTGCGTCCCTTCCACCTTGCCCATCATCCATGGGAGGCCAAGGCCCAACGCCGCGGTAATAGCCTGTCCAATCACTAGAGCTCTGTGCGCGACAGGAGACTCCGAGGCTACCTCAAATTCTCAAGGCAGGGAGGTCCCTCTTGTAACACCTGTCTGCAGAGAAGCGCCACTGTCTCTGACGGGTAGGCACGAGAATGAGGGAAGGGGCATCAATCTCAAAGGCACAGCACCTACATCCCACCCAGTGGCTAATCAGGTGGAGGATTGAGGGGTTTCCAATTGTATTTACTGGAGTCCGCACAGCAGCTGCTGGTTCACCCCCTTGTGAGCAACCGCCACCACGTGCTCACCCTCCACCACCTGGCCAACTCCGGAGCAGCTCAGCAGAACACATTTGTAAACAGTATTACAATGTTTGTCACTGCTCAAACAAAAGGGCCAGCGCCGCCACAGCCAGCTCACCTGCTTCACAACAGATGATGCAGTGGTGTGGAATTTAATAAAATATTTACCTGTCCATGGAGCAGGTTGTTTTATAAATCTACTTGCCCTGTAAAAAATCCACTTGTCCCTTTTGTGCCGTGTAATGCGGTGACAAATTATGGCAGCAATCTCATTATATAAGAGCACTGAAATAGCCTCTCTGATTATGCCAGGACTCCTTCCATAGTAGGGTTCAAATACTAGCAATTCCCTTATGTTGCCATGTTTCCGCAGATCTATATACTGGTGCTGAAGGTAATGGTAAGCAACAGTTCCGGGGTCAGAATGCCTTTTTGAGTCTGTGCAAATCTACTAACTTGCATGTTTTAAGGGGTATCACCAACTCTTCTATAATCTTTTCCCATACTGAGAAAGGTTGGACAATGGCAGACCTAAAACTTTTTCAGGTTTGGGGAAAAAAGTGGTTGGAGGGAAAGTGTACTTGCAAACACATATTTGCTCATGCTAAAATGCATTTCACAAATATTTTCTAAAAGTACTATTTCTTGGCCTACTTCTGTAAAGTCTTGAGAATTCACAAAATCTATATATCTACATTTAATGCAAGGGCATGGGTGCACTTTTGAGACTTTATTTAATAATTGGGCCCCTAATGTAGTTTGGTGTTAACCATGACCTTTTGTGTTTACAATTCTGTCTCTCTCTCTCTCTGGCTATCAGCTAACTTCACTGTGAGTGACAGCATTCTGTTCTTTCACAAGGAGCATATCAACACAGCTGTTCTGTTCATTGCCAGAAACTACTGGGGCAGTGTGTGCTTTTTGAGACCTAAACAATTTTTGCTTTTGCCAATGTTTGTTATAATGGCGAGGTTCCAACACTTCTACATGCTCAATGCTATAATCAACTGTCTTGATGAGAAAACTGCTGATACTGTCATACAGTTTCCACTTTCTCAGTAGTAGCTGTTTTTTTTGTTGGATAACATAAACGTTGGGATGGTGCCAGAGTAATTCTATGCAACTCCTCTGGATATGTTGGCTTATGGACCTGCTAGTTCACAGTGCCACCATAAGCACCCCTAAACCTAGGAAGGTAAAAAACAATGGATTGGGCAACCTCATAACATGGCAACCCTGACTCCCCATGGAATCGTGGTAACAGATCTAGAACCTTTTCGCTCTGTCACTTGTGCACACCCAGAGAGATACACAAGAAATACACAAAGGAGTGTTTCAATATTTATTGAACCATTCTGATACTTGTATAAAATATATGCACTGCAATGATTAATAGGCAGAAGCAGATGAAAGTGATTAGCAATTTGAGAACAGTGATAGGTTGTGCTAAAGCAGTGTATAGACAGTGTATAGCGTACTCCTATGCGCTCCCTAACCTAGATGTCTACGGCGGGTGTTATGCCAAAATCCCCTGCTGGGTGATCTAACTCCCCATTACCTGAAGGTAAGTGTATGCAGGTCCCCATCTTGGTCGCAAGTTGAACATCCCTCTTTGCAGAGGGAAAACGGGAATCGGCTGGGTTGAGACACACAGTGACCTTCCAATGACCGCAAAGTGCTCCTCTAATTTGAACATGGAATTGCATGTGTACATATAATAACAATATCCATGCTTCCGTGCCGAAGCCTCAGCCAGGCCGTCACGGTTTATCCTCTTGTGATAGCTATGTCGCCTTACAGACGAATAACAAATTGCAACATTTGCACAATGTTTGTTTAGGCCTTGTACTAAAAGTTCAAGGTGTTGTGATAGTATACTTACGAAGTGGAAATGTAATCAATATGGTTTCTGAGAAACTAATCCTGTATTGTCACTTAGGCAGATGTGTGTCAAAAGTCATTGTGTAGGAAGGAAGGCAACTTAAGAAATGTGTGCATGTAAAATTTCAGTGTTTCTTCCTGGGCCTAATACAGCCACTTGACAATACAGACAATTCATTAAGAAAGCAGAATTTAAAATTTGGTAACAGGAGTGAAGGTGGAGGATGCCAAAGTAGCTCTCTGATCAGTCAACAGAGCACTTTCCTCCAGAACAGAAATCAGGCTGCATCAGCTCTGGGTCTTAGAAGTGCAAAAGGAGCCTGTGGGGGATGACCCAAGTGGATTCCTGAATCAGCGGTTGCCTATAAATTTGAACATAGATGTGCCTGGTGACTTTCTTAATAATAAAGGATCCTTTAGACTCAAGAGACAGAATGTGAACCTAGGTGTCACAATCTTGCCAAAGATGTATGCTGATGAAATGTGGCAGCATAATTTCAATGGCCGAAAGGGAGATCCCACTAAACTGGTTTAAGCAGTTCATTGAGTATTGTGGGGAAGGGATTTTGGGTTCAACTCTTCTTATCAGGCAAATTGAAGGTAGCCTGGTGAGACTGGAGTACTTGTTCTGGCATGTGACACAGGTGGTGGACCTAGATGGTGACGACCAAGTGGAGACTTTGATAAGACCACAATCAATGCTGGTATGGGCCTCTCTATTTATCCACCCCGTGTTCTTGTAGGGTGAATGTTTCTCTGTTGCAGAGCTAAGAAGAATGCAGTTGAACACCAAAATGTAGAAAAAAGCTGTTATTACCTAATTGGGCCACGTTCTTGCCCATACAATAACGTTGAAGTTGCAAATATGAAGGGAGAGCAAAAAAAAGAAACGATAGCTACATACTATTGCTGTTTATTGCTTGTCTTTTGAGTTTGATGTTCTATATGTTTTACTCGTACTATTGTTTTTTTCTCTTGCAAAATTTAAAAAAAGGCTATATAAAAAAAGTCACAGAGCACCTACTCCTGTCAGAGTTACCAGCACAAAGCAGCCACTCAAATAAAAACAAAACAAAGCTTCTGTTCATTAAATCTTTCTAACACCAGATGCCAAGAGTGTTCCACTAAGGCTATTGTGAGATGGATTGCTCAAAGCTAGCGGTTTATTTTAGCTCTGAAGAATTTTGAGCAGTTCATAAGGTTTACTTAGCAGACGTTAACTTGGAGTTTTGTTCAGGAATGTCCTCCATATTATGTAATGTGTACTTGTTGAGCGCACATCTCAGATGGAAGGGTACCCTGGTGCTTAAGAGAAAAGGCTGTTTTGGAGCAACCTATCTGGTTTCTATGCAAAGTGCCATGTTTTAAGTTTCTTCCTGAATTCTAGGACTAGACCGGCGGCCCTAATATGAAGAGGTGGTTCTTCTTAGGCTTTAGGAGCCAGGTGCGATAATACTTGGCTGCCTGCCCTGGCTCTTTGCATACGAGGGACATGGGCGAGCTGGAGTATTGCCGAGCAGAGGTGTCTGTGGGGGTGTGGAAGCTGATGCAGTTGTTCAGGTGGGTGGGACCTAATTTGTGTAGTGCTTTGAATGTGTGAGTGAACAGTGTGAACTGTTCAAGTTTTTTGTATGGAGAGCCACTGGAGGTTTCGGAGGTGAGGGAAGATGTGGGTGCGCAGAGGGAGGGTGAGAGTGAACCTGTCATGTGGCCCATAGGGACATCGTCATCCTCACTAAGTTAGCATGAGCACTTTGCACCCTCCTGCTTTCACGTTACTACAGGTCTTTATTTTTTTGAATATTTTCTATGGCTGCTTTCACATGAGAACTCATTGCTGGGTTCACTCTCTGTATATTCCTGGGATTTTGACTGAACCTTATGTGCAAGGTCGAACAACAATTTCCCTTGTTATTTTGTTCTGGTCAGACCTCAACCCTTAGACAAAACATACCGATGCAGCTGTTGTTTTGGCAACGTACTTTGGTTTTTAGTGGGATACACAAATAGGTAACACACACTTGGAGAGGGACCTTTCCAGAGAGAAGAGCGAGACAGCACCTATGATGTAGCTCTACCATCTATAGGCTAAAGTATGGGGCCTGCTGACAAAGCCCAGAGATCTTATGATATATAATAATACTGCTCCGTAGCAAGGGAATGGAGGTTAGGCTCTATTGTTTTTCCATGATTACATCTCCCTTCATGATTTATGGACTAGCTGCTATGCTGACTATATTTGTACTATGCATTTTCCTGCTTGATGTGGGACGTATACTGCATGATAGGGCATGTTAGTTTAAATAAATATTTTAAACTGTTTTGTGCCTCTGTCAGATCTTATTGTGGACAAGTACAAGAGTGCGAGCGAAAGGGTGTGTCTTGTTACTGCGATTCCTGACAGATCTGGGAGTGTTGTAATCTGGGGTATCTGATCATTTGTTTCTCTGTCAGTGAGTAGGAGAGCAGGAGAGCAAGGAGAGCAAGTGAGACACTATAACTAGTCGGTCCTAGGCTTGTGGGTACTAAGGTGGTAGGAAGACCCAGTCCCTATACACCAATGTCCTATAATCCTGCGCATAGTTCTGTGTTTGTGCAGAATCCCTGCAACATGGCGCCACCAACCTATTCACGAGACCCCTGAGTTGTGATTGTTCTTGTCCATTGTTCCCTGTCACCTGTTTCCGGAGATGTTCGTAGAGTGAGTGCTTAGCCTCCTATATTTGTATTTTATAGGTGTTCAAGCTTGAAGTTTAAAAGGTTACCTGGTTTTACGCTACCGTTCTCCTGGTTTATACTTTTCCATTTTATGATGGCAGTCGCTATTGCGCCACCTAACCACTCGGCAAATGCAGCATTCTTGACTCAACGTGGAGTTCCCAATGCGGGGGCGTCCTTTATGTTTGTTATCGAGGCGGACTCGGCTCACCACTTTGAGGTCTTTTACTCTTAGGTTACATTTTCGGCAGTGGATGGAAATGATAATTTATTTCATGAATATACAGCAGCCTCAGTGCCATGGGCCTATCGCCCTTATGCATTACTTGAAGTTCCGTTGACGGCCTAAGAGCATACCATCTGGTTTAATGGCACAATTCCTCACCCTGTTTCTATGGTCCGATTAGGCCCCTTATTGGTCGATGGGGCCACTTGGCCCATTTTAGCGGGTTTTATACTGCATCCAAATGATCTTAATGTTACACTCGCAGAGCTGCGTCAGTTACATACATCGCTGATTCACATACACAGAAGTGTTATACAATTTATGTTGCATGCGATTCAAGTGGCTCCGGATGGAGCTGCGCCTCCTTCGTTTGGACACGGCACTGGCCTTGTAATAAGCCCAGTCATTGTTAATTCAGAGATGGGTAAACGTCCTCGGAATAGAATAGAGATGATTTGCCATATTGGCTTGCAGTAAAATTTGATCAATTTGATGCTGTTTTTCCGCATAGTACTCCTGTTGAGAAACACAGGATCCTAACAATGAGTTTACTGAGTGGTATTATTCCCACTTTAGCTGATTGCACCAGCTGGGGAACGTTGTTTGCTTCAGTGTATACACTGTGCTTTGACACTCCCTCTATGATCACTCTACCGAGCGTTCTAAAGAAGGTACAGGATGAACACCGGGCTGGTCCAGCCCTGGAATTGGGAATGAGATTAGTGGGAATGTTCCCTATTGTCACCGATATGATTCTGGCCAACATCAAAGGTGAGGCAGTTTGCTTACAAGTGCGCCAACACCTGTCGGCTGTGGCGGACGTTGAGGGTGATATTAAACGAACTATTAAAGCAGTGTTTTGGAACAACCTCATTTCTTCTTATGATTTTTGTAGGCGGATTTTGATTGGCCTTCCCCCTTTTGACCTAGCTTCCTCCAGAGGAGAACATGTTATTCTTCCTAGTTTTTCGCAATATGTTCCTGATGATGATAAAATAGCGTATGCCTGAAAATGGGCATTGTCCTTAGCCCCGAAGTTATATCTGAATCAGGCAGGTTGGGGCGAGGGTTCCCCGGTTCATGTGATTCTTTTGCGTTCCAAACCTCAGCCCCAACCACAGTATCCAATCAAACTAGGCGCTAAGGTGTCTCTGGTTATCAGTGGGCCCTCCTCAGTAGCTGATACCAGCAGTTCAGCTATGAATACCATCCCTATTTTTAATCTTTCTGACCATTTATTGTCCTCGGCTGAAGTCTCGCTACTATTCAAAGGACTCAGCTTTGTTCCCTCGGAAAAATCGTGTCTGTTAGACATTCAGCTGGAACTTTTACAGTTCTTTAGGAAACTGTGGATCAAAGCCTTTTTCCTTGGTAAAGACAATAACATGAGTGAAAGCTTTTCTGGACTTAGACCTCCCTCTACCTTTAATCCCCCTACTAATCAGGTCCCAATCGAACTATTGGCTTTTGAATCCATGGTTTTGAAGGAAGTTCTCTCTCTGAACCAAAGTTTTGAATATATCCCCTACAATATCTCCTTATTGGAGCGACAAGCACTTGTCCAATTGAAAATGAATCATGAGGTCATTATTAAACCGGCCGATAAGGGCGGGGGGATAGTGGTGCAGTCAAAAATTGACTATAAAACTGAGATTAAACGCCAGCTCGATAATCCCAACCATTATCTCCTACTGAGAACTAGCCCTTTGACTGACATTCAACAGATGATACTTTCTTTAACGACCATAGCTAAAACCGAGGGTTACATAACCCAAAAGGAGTTTTTGTTTCTAAATGCTAAATCTCCACTTACACCTGTACTATATACACTTCCGAAAGTGCATAAGTGTGCCCTTTCTCCTCCAGGCCGGCCCATTGTCTCCGGATGTGGGTCGGTCCTGGAGCCGTTATGTAAGTATATTGACGTCTTTATTAAGGACTTTGCTTGTACTACTCGGAGTTATGTGCGGGACAGCGGAGATATTATCTCTCAGGTTGAGGCTATGCAATTCTGCCCTGAAATTGAGTTCTTGGTGTGCATGGACCTTGAGTCCCTGTACACTAACATACCTCAGTTGGAAGGGATTGAAGTGATCCGTAAGGTTTTAGACACCAGGGTTGCTCCTGTGCCTGTGCCTACAGACTTTATCATTGACCTTTTGACTATTTCTTTGACTAAGAATTTTTTTGAGTTTGATGGACAATATTATTTACAGATTAAGGGTACATCTATGGGGGCTTCTTATGCCCCCAATTTTGCCATTTTATTTGTGGACGATTTTGAGAAACGATTTATTTTTTACTGTAACAGTAACCCTTTTTTTTATAGCGTTTGTCATTGGCGATGCTATATTGATGATGTTTTTTTAATTTGGACCGGGACTAAGGTCTTGTTGGACAGCTTTTTGATTTGGTAAATTTTATGTTCTGTGGACTTGAAATTTACTTCCACTTCAAGCAACTGTCAAGTGGATTTTTTTTAGATCTAACTATCTTTCTCCATAATGGGAAGCTGTCCACCAGACTTTTTACCAAACCAAACGCCCGCAATACTCTTTTGGAGTATTCTAGCCACCATCCACGCGGGCTGAGAGATGGGCTCCCGTTTGGACAATATTTGCGAATTAGGCGCAATTGCTTTTTCAAAGATGATTACTTAAGGGAAGCTGGTATCCTATCCAACAAGTTGATACAACGTGTCTACCCCCGCAAGCTTGTCAAACGCTCAATGAAACGTGCCTGGTACAATCATCGTGAGACTTTATTGACTCCTAAAGTTAAAAAACCTCTGACCCGGATTCCGTGTGTAACTACGTTTGGCACACAGAGTAATCAGATCTCCAGTATCATTAAAAAACATTGGTCGCTGGTTCTGGCTACTGGAATTACGCAGGAGCCACCGCTGTTTTCTTTTAAACGCGGGAAAAATCTGCGGGACCACTTAGTGCGAGGAGCACTTCCTCGCGCTGAGAGCCCCACTCTGACATCTATGTGGGGATTGAATAACACCATTGGACACTCCAAATGTGGCGGCTGCCTCATGTGTGGGTCCTGTTTGAATACCAAATTATTCACACACGGTAACATCAAACATGAATTGCGCTGTCTGTCCAACTGTAATACAGCCAATGTCGTATACGCTATTTGGTGTCCATGTGATCTGATCTATATCGGACAAACGACACAGAAAATTAAGACAAGACTTGGACAGCATAAAAGTCGCATACGGTGTCAGACAGAAAATGCACCTTTAGTGGCACATTATCTATCATTCAACCATGCCCCTGAAGATATGCGCTGGCAGGTTATTGAGGTAGTTAAACTGCCCGAAAGGGGTGGAAGCATTGCGAACATTCTGAATCGGACTGAATGCCGGTGGATGCTCCGTTGTAACAGCATTAATCGTGGCCTTAACTCAATGGAGGAATGCCACTCAATAATTACTAGCTGAGCCTTTTCATGATATAATGTGCTGATATCTGCAATTTGTGATTGTACTTTGATATCTGTATTAAATGTTTATAATTAATAGCTAAGCCTTTTCATGATATGATGTGCTGAAATCTGAAATTTGTGATTGCACCCTGTATTGAATGTGTTTATTCCAGCCATTTGCAAGTAGATGAAAATACTGCAATTGTACGTAATTGTAGCTTTCTTTGAAATGTAACTGTGATGCACATGTGTGTCTTTATGAGGATGTTACTAGACTTGTTCTAAGGAAAACGTACCCTCTTTTCTCCTGTTTGTTTTAAAAAAAAACTGTACTTATTATATATATTTATTTAAATTTTTTTCTATCTCTTTGGGTAGGTGCACGTTAGTATATAGTTGCCCACTCCTTGAGATGGCCACATTTTGTTTCTTCATTTTAGGTGGACTACAATATAGGTTTATCAGGGGTAATGCAAAGGTTGCTTTGCTCATTATTCACGTTATGGGCATGTATGCTTTATGCCTTGTTCTGAATTTTTGCACGGTTTTGGGAGGCTAGCACATTCACAGTATACGGTCTTTTTAATTGGACCTGTAATCAATAAAAACAACCGCTTTGTGTAAGGTTTGTCACTTATAATTGGGCGTTCAGCCGAAATAATAAGGCTATAACGTATGGTGTCGACAATTGGTTTGAGAGCAGCGTTATATTTTTCTTCACGATTGCTATCAATATTTTTTGACCCTTGGTTGGGCCATGTTACGACTAGCCGCTAATATGGGGTGGTCTTGTTACACGCGGACCCACAGCAGTGGGGGATTGCCTGTTCCAACATGGCCACCACCTGCAGGGTCGTTATTTGACCGTTTTCTATTTCAATACTCCTTCACCTCGGGCTGGATCCACGATTCGGCGTGAACCTGTGTGAAGTTTGGATGCACACATAAACCGGCTAGTAGGTTTTCGCCCGCTTTTAAGTGTGGGCCGCCCTGGTTTTGGGCGTTGAGCAGCCCCTTTTCTTAATGTTTTCACACGAGTGATATCGGGAGTGCAGTTCGCTAGTTGTGAGCCGGTGCCGTCAATTACCGTGTAACTACGCCTGGCGCTATGCAGGCTGGTTTCCTGACCAACTGAGTATGTTATTAAGTTGATCCCTTGGTTGCTTGCATGTAATCAGATGTTAGGGAAACTGTGTTACTTATACCTAGAGAGCCGACCATTCTTAATTGAAGTTGGCGTGGTATGTAACTGTAGTGAATTTTTCATCCGTGAGAGACCTACGTGAGACGTATATTATTGCACCATGTGTTGGAACATTTCCACATGTGCCTTGCGCACGCTGATGTTATGTTCCACCTGAGGCATTATGTGTCATTTTAATGCGTGCCTATTGAAATTATACTCTGTAAAGCGCGCTATGCAGTTAAGTGGTTTGACATTCACTGACTGATGGAACTTTGTATTAAATTATTAGGTTTTAGGCTCATGAAGATCGTTGGTCTAATACAAGTCCCTTTTTAATTTCACAGCCGATTGATTGGGCATATCGGTTGGGGCGATTGTAGGCCTGTGTACACTCCTACTTCGCAGAGGAATGAGAAGGCGATAATTTGACGCCCTGATTTAATCCCTAATGATTTGTGGGCAAATTCTGGCTTACAGTAAGTGTAGAGTCCTTATCCAAATTAATGTTGATATCTGGAAAGTGTATAGGTCTAACTATTCACCTGGAATTGCTTCATCCACAGGATTTGAAGCTTCTTCTTCGAGCTACTAAGGTTTTTGATTGGCCGATTATACAATAAGGTTATTTCAACATTTTTACTTTTTGGTGTAGGGACACACTGGTGGTGATAGTTTCCCGCTGCCCTTCCACCTCTAATTACCAACACACGGTGGTTTCATGTCCCCCTCTCCCTATCTTTCCTGGTCTTTTCCTTTGAAGAAGCCTACCTTGTACATGTCAACAATATCTTTGTTCAATTTTTTCTATTGTATAGAATACAAACGCTCATAACAACTCCTTGTCCTGAAGATGACCGCCTAATGACCGAGCGGTTGAAACGCCATCGACGCTTCTGTGGCCATAATTTGATAAAGGACACAGTATTTTTATCTTGTTGTTCCTTTCTGTATCCATCATGTTTATGTGTTAGCCACTGGTATGGCATGTCAATTTTGTATGTATGTGTTGCCGACATTCCTTTTCATTTTGAGCGTAATTATTCTCCCCTTTTTTAGAACAGTTTTTAACAAGAAATACAACTTAAATAAAATGCGACTATTTTTTGTATAAAATATTGCGAGTGTGTATAGGCTTCTTCCTAAATTCTTTCCCCCCCTTTTTTTCCCTTGTATTATTTTTGCTTTACTGATTAAGTTGTTATTAACTTTGTATTGTTGCTCTGTACTGTGATTACCTGAACCGCTTGTTTGGTGTAATGAAAATGGGCATTGTCCTTAGCCCCGAAGTTATATCTCAATCAGGCAGGTTGGGGCGAGGGTTCCCCGGTTCATGTGATTCCTTTGCGTTCCACACCTCAGCGCCAACCACAGTATCCAATCAAGCTAGGCGCTAAGGTGTCTGTAAGTGAAATCTTGACCCAATTGGAATATTAGGGACTGATTGAACCCTGTGTTTCATCGATGAATAATCCTCTTTTCCCGATATTGAAATCTGACGGTTCATAACGCATAGTTTTAGATTATAGACATTTAAACAGTCCAGTTCAAACCTTTGCGGTTCAGAACACACATAGCGCTGCCTTAATGAATAACATTGTTTGCAAAAATACAAAACTACTTTGGATATTTCCAATGGATTTTTCAGCTACTCTCTGGCTCCTGAGAGCCGTGATTTGACCACATTGAGTGCGCTGGGCAATCTGCGCCGATATGCGAGATTGCCTATAGGATATAAGAATAGCTCTGGTGTGTTAGCGGCATGCGTAGTGGCCCTTTTGCATGAGTTCGTCCCTGATGCCTTCTCGTACGTTGATGACATATACTTGACGGATGATGAATTACTACCGCATCTCTTGCATGTGGACTGCACTGTCACACATTCTGCAAATTTTGGTTACAAATTCAATTTTGTCTCACATCGGCTTCGAAGCGGTACTTTCTTTGTTATGAACTAAATAATGAAGGTAGGGGGTTGGCCCCCCACTTTCTGGAGAAATGTGCACAATTGCAACCTCCATCTACACTTAAATTGCAATCTTTGCTGTTTTTTTTTAATTTCGAGAGGACATACATTCCTGATTATGCCCAGCGTATCAAACCTCTTTACTCATTGATAGAACCTTTTTTTTTGGCTTCCTGTTGGCTTCCGGAACATACCGTAATTCTTCGGTCGCTGCAGTCTGCTTGCGACCAACTTCTTGTTAACATGAGTCAATTCTAACAATTTGGTAATAAGGATTGTACCTGGCGCATTGGGTTTCACACACTTGACGTTTAATGAAGGGGACATATTCCCCATTGCTTATACATCGCTTTTGTATACTCTAGCTGAGATGGGTTTCTCTTCTACAGAAATAAAATTGAAAGCTGTACAGAGGCGATTATAAAAGAATGCTCTCTAGCTCAGGGAAAACAATTTTTTATGGTCTCACCTGTACCTGCTTTTCAAGCAGTTACTAAGGCTACTGTTCCAAATTCTAAAGCCTTGCATCCACATTGGATACAGTGGGCTAGTTCTTTGACGTCGGCTGATGTCAACTTTATCTTTGACCCCTCTTTGCAGACACAGGAGTTTTTACAGTATGAACATGTACATCCTCCTCCTTTGTCCTTGCTTTCTCTGGATCAATACAAATTTATTATTTACACTGATGGTTCTGCGCAGCCGGCAGTTGGTTCTAGGCATGCTTATTCAGCAGCCTGCGCAATCGTGGGGGGAAAGATTGTAGATAGGGATTTTAAATCCTCCTTGGTGCACACACAGTCTCTTGGTGATTGCATGGCTCAATTGGCAAAGTTAGGTGCTTTAGTTTTGGCTCTAGAATTCGCTGATCCTGTTCTACCTACTCTTATAGTGTGCGATTCCTTATACTGTGACCAGTCCTTTAATGACAACTTGTTCTTCTGGACACAAAATTAATTTCGTGATTCTAAAGGTAGCGCAATTAAGCATAAAATGCCTTGGGTTCGAGTAGCCACTCTTAAGGAACGTTTGGTGCTCACACGTTATCCATGCTTTGGGCAATCAACATGTGGGAGCAAACACTGTTGGTAATTCGCTGGCTGATGAGGCAACCAAATCTGCAGTAGCCCCTTGTTCAGTAGCAGCAGTCACTAGGTCTATGACAAAAATTGATGATGATATTTTGGCGGCTATAGCTGCGACGAAGGCAGGGACAGAGTTTCCCCAAGGTTTCCTTTTACGTTACACTTATCACTTGTCTTACGATCAAGTCCCATTTGCAACTAATCAGTTAGTTGGGAATCTTCTAATTCCCAACGAGGACCGCAGACTTTCTTTGATCATTGCCGCACATGAGGGCATGGCATCTGCCCATGCAGGAGTGACTGTGACAATTTTGCTTTTACAGCAACGTTTCTGGTGGCGTGGTTTATATCAACAGGCATGTGAATATGTACTTTCTTGTGACATTTGTCAAACAAGTAAGCCTTCTACTGTTCCCCGTCCACCAGACACTCAACTTACCCTTTCAAATCAACATTTTAGTTGTATTTATCTTGATCACTGCAGTCCCTTGACATCTGACACTGCTTTTAAACATATCTTGGTTACAGTTGATTTGTGCACTAGATTCCTTTGGGTTTGGCCGCAACGTAGTGCTGACGCTTGAACTGTCATAAAAGATTTGTGTGTCTTTGTCGCGACGTTTGCCTGTGGCACCTTCTATTCTGACCAAGGTCCTGCGTTTGCCTCTATGGCTTACTAGGATGCGATAAAGTCTCTGGGGGTGCAGGTGCAATTTTCATCTCCATATCGGCCGGAGGGCAATCCTGTTGTGGAGTTGATGAACTGTGACTCAAAGCAATCATTGTCAACTAGAGTCTTAGGTACTAGCAGGGGTTGGCTGACTTCTCTTTATGGACTCCAATGTGAACTAAATAATCTCCCTGGAAGATCTCTGTGTGGGCGGCGCCATACGAAATGCTCTTTGGCATTAAAATGTATATCGCCTCCCCCTGAACTCCGGAATTGCCAGAGGTAACGACGGACAGAGCGTGGCCTCATTATTTCTGAGTATGTGTCCAGGTGAGGTGAGGCTCAATCCCCGGTCAAGCTGGATGCATTTAATCATCCATTGACCAGGAGGATATGCTACTGGATTATCGTATCCTTTTTTGATCTTTCACTTTATTGTCTCTTTTGCCGCCTTAGTTTCCTTTGTGTGACAAAATCGCATTGCAGTAGCAACGTTTAGAACAGAGGCCCTGAAGAAAGCCTTGGGTCTTTCCCACTCAGGCTGAAACATGTTGGCCCCTATGCAGTTATTTGTTTAACACTGCCTTCCTGCACTGTTCTTGTTTTTAATTAGGAGGAGGCCAGATCTCTAATAAATTTATTTCTCTTGTCCTCTATCCTTTTTTAACATTCACCACTCTTATGATTTTTTGCACTGCACTCTCACCCATCAGTTTGATATCATTTGGTCCATAAGCATTTGTGGGCAGTGACCCGACCATGGTACAAGGTAAGAATACAGTCTCAATGATCAAGAGACTTCATTACCTTGGTTGGATGACCAAATGATAACATTGATCATCGCAAGTTTTTGATGGGAATCCTACGAATACCTCTTGGGTTCTACTCACAAATCATTGTAGACATTGTATTTCACATTTCTTGTCCCACTCATTGAATTCAGTTGTAAGTCATTAGTGTATTCAATACCATTTTTGACTTTTTGAGATAATTTCTCTTTTTTAGACCCCTAGGTTTCGTTGTTGTTTATATTAAAATGTATGTGCCAGACCTTGATGGTCTAGACGTTGTGGCGGCTGCAGCAACCTTTGACGTAGATAATCATTGTGCTACGTTACAGCATCTACAAAAAGCTTGTGATTCACAAGGGAAAGCAAATTTGCCCTCTTCCACGGATCCATCAGTGCTGATACCAATTTCTGGCTGGCTTCCTAAAGTTGGAGACCTGGTCCGAGAAAAAGTGGGGAACAAACAAGAATTTGGTCCATCATACCGTGCACCGGTCAGAGTCCTTGGCTTGAAAGGCGCCTGTACTGTGATCCTGCCTCCCCTACCTGACCATAAGGAGAATCGTTACATTTCTTTTGAACATGTCATGCTACACCATATGGCCGATACTGAATAGTATGCCTGCAAGCATTCCATGCCGAGATCTTTCATTGATTCCGATGGCTTCTGTTTCTTCGACTACTCCCCAACTAATGGAGGGGGAGATGGAAACTTCAATTGATTTTTTTTACAGTTTTACCTTCTACTTCCACCACTGCTGATATTGAGTATGCCTCTCCTCCAGTTGAGGTCATAATTGACATTCCTGAGGGTACCATACCTGAAACATCAAATATGGCACAACAGGGGTGGGGGAATCATATCGCCCGACGCCCGTACCATGTAGATTTTTATAATGGGCAAGAAGATTTAATGTCTATTTTGTCCCACGGACAAGAAGGCATTAAATCACTAAACACGGGTCTCTGGCGTCCAGCTCCCTGGCTTTGTGATCTGGAAGCACGATGCCGCTGCCCCAAAAGTCGAGCTGCGGGGCTGACACAGAGATGGACAGAGAACTGCACGGTCTCTGCGGCTGCTGGCAGGTAGAGGCCAGTGTGCGCAGGAGCAGATGGATGGGCACAGGGCCCCAAGAGGGGAGCGGGGCTGGAGACATAGACCAGGCTCGGGAGAGGGGCATGGGAGGCAGCAGACACAAGCCCCCAGAGCACTAAAAGACAGTGGCTGGGTAGGGGTCTCAGAGACAGGCCCCCGAGAGAGGAGGACCAGGCCTTAGGCTGCCTAGAGGACAGAAGCTGTCTGGTGTTTATCTTCGAGGCCGCTTGCGAATGTCGTTTTGCAAGGTGTCTTTAACAGAAACTGCTGTTGCACTGCTCTATCTGAAGGGTTCTGTTTCTGTAAAAACTTTATTTTTTTCCTGTTGGAACAGGATCATCAATCAAGTAAAGTTGCTGTGGGGGAGGGAAGCGAAGCGCGGAACGAACGGTCCAAACACCTAGTATACAGTTCCCAGCAAACTATGGTTCTTGAGTTCAGCAGTTTGCTCAAATTACATTCATTTGGAAAGTGCCCGTGAGCCCTCCAGGCTCCCTTATGCTGCAGCTGCACCCTGCCGGGCTGCCTTCTCCGCCCTCCCTCTCTCACACACGTGCCTGCCCTGGACTTTTCTTTTAATAATCAGCACTGTTGCTTTGTTAAGTTGGACCAGCTAATCGGGACCGGTCAGCACTACACACAGCTCCTGGAATACATTGCGCAGTTAATGAAAGTGACTCGAGCAGTGCTGGTTACACGGAGTGTTACCTGGTAGAAATATTCAAGTATTTATTTTTAAGCCCTAAATATAGTGCTTCAGTTTATTCAGCCTCATCGCGTAGGGGGAGGGGAGTGATGTGAGTGGGATGCGGTGGTTGCGTGTGTGTGTTAATTAGCAAATTGCTTTTTGGCAGAGCGCGGTAAGGCAGCTAGTGCTGGTTGTACAGTGTCAGATTATAACACATACAGTTACTCACTGTGCTATGGTGAATCAGGCCAGTCTCAGACCTACATTGCCCCGTGCAGGAAGAGTGTGTAAGTCAACATCTACTGTTGCACTGACTGCTATGCTATGAACATTTATTTTTGCTGACTCAGTCACGTTGCTCAAATGAGTGTAATTTCAGATATTTGTTTCCCTCATCTTATCTGCTTGATTTTTTTCGTGAGAAAGTGTCACTCATAGTCAGTGAAATGTTACTCATAATTACTCTGAAATTATGGAAATGTCACACATAGCAATCTGAAACCTTGGCAGCTATGTGTACTTATGATGGTGGGAGGGAGAAGAGGCTGTCTGCCTGTGGCTCTAGGGGAAAAGCCGATCTGCGGGAGAAAGAGGCTCGCCACGGGGGCAGAGACAGGCTCACAGAAGCTATGATCGGAGGAGTGGGCAGGCTGCTCAGGGGAAACTATCAGAGGGTCAGAACAGGGTGCAGAGAGAGGCAGCTCAGGGAATTAAAGACCAGACTAGCTCGTCAGAGAGCAGCCTGTAACGGGGATAGGTGTGCCTCCCTGTCAGGGTGGGCTCTGAGAGGGGCAGATGCCGGGAAGGGAGAAAGGGGCAGCCACCAGAAAAGGAGAGCCAGCAGCGTGGGACAGGAGACAGAGAGACACCGAGGCAGCCGCTCTGGCACTGCCACTGAGCAGAGAGAAGAGGCTGCAGTTAAGGGACTACCAGGGATGCAGCTGTGGAGCAGATACACTACCAGTGCTAGGATCACCCTAAACCTCCAGTATGTCATGAGGCTGTGGCAGTGGGGGCATAGGCCACACCTCCGTTCACAGAACATCTTCACTTGGCACCGACCCGCCTTCCATGACCCTCCACTCGCACCCCAGTCTTGCTATCTCCCTTTATCCTCGGGGGATTGGCCTCTTCCCCATTTAACGACTCTTCCCTTTTACCAGCCCTAACCAAAGAACCAACTCCAGCCCCACCTGAAACCCGTCTCTGGTGCCAGCTACCTCCCTCAGTTTCGAAAACTGTGCTATAAACCCAGCCATAATAGGGGCCTTCCCTTGCACTAACTTCTTCAAACGGCCCACGGCAGAATTACTCGCTTTTTGAAAGATGCTTCCCAGTCTGCCTCTCCTCTCCTGCAATTCGTGCAAGGGCTTGTTGGATCTGTTCTTCCCAGTACTTAATTTAATCATGCTTAAAATGATTAGACCCTCAGTGATGTACAGTCTTGGTGTGTCTTTCTCTAACCTGTGTATCCCTGATTCAGCAGGATGGGCGCCTTAATGCCCCTGTATTTTGGGTGGAGAGAGTAGGTCTTCCCCTACTCTCTGTACACACCTCATATACTACCCATTCTCTAGGGCTCAGGGAAATGTTCGCCTTCCCCCTTGCCTCTCTGTACACATCACATTCACCTAAGTGCAGGGTCGCAAGAGTCCCGTGTTCCACTCTGTGTCTGTCCCATTGACCCCTCTGATCTGGATGGGTGCAGAAAGAACCGTTCCACCTGCTCTGTGTGCGCTGCATATACCCACTTCTGGGTGCAGGGAGGTGGGCTGCCCCTTACCTCATATCTCTAAAACTTTTCTCCTTTGCGCAGATTGTTGGTCGTCCTCGTTTAACTGTCTCTAAAGTCCTTGTATGCATCCCTTTCTAGGTCTATGGAAGTTAGCTGTGTGCTCTTTTCATCTGTTACTTTTTCTCTCTGTGAACGTACAACAGTGGCTCCTTGGTGCATTGGATGGGCTCTGTTCTCCAGCTCTCTATACTCATTCACCTTAATTTTCACCCGTTGCTTGTGGTATCCCATGTAGTTTCAGTTGTGAAATTTAAGTAAGTTGTTGCCCCCCCCATAAAGGGTGAATTCTGCGTTTGGGGAATGCTGTTGGAGTCTTGAATTTTTTCTGCTTTTTTTTTAATGTGGAATTACAGTGATGTCAAGAGGGACAACACATACCAATAAGGGGGAGTTGATGTGTGGTTTATGCTTTTAATCCTTCCAAAGTTGCTAGATTGAGAACTAATTCCCATCATGGTTGTAATGTGTATTTTCTTCTGATTTTGTGCAAGTAGGCACTTTATGCTCTTGGCTGCTTTTCCCTCCTGCAGAAGTTATCTTTTCGGCTCCAGCCACCTGTGTGCTGGAGTAGTGGACTTCAGTTCTTTTCTGTGATCAACTGTGAGTTCTCTGTCCAGTATGCTTGCCTGCTTTCTCATCTGTGGACCTGTGCACTGTGCAGACTGCCCTGCTGTAAATTATTTATGCTCATCGCTCCCTCTGTGACAAGTTTAGAGCGGATTCTTGCTCCTGGGCCATGTTTCGGAGGGAGCTTTCTTCTTGACTTTGTGTTTTAGAGGAGTAATAACAGTGGCAGATCAACCTGTTTTAGAGGGCTAGCGAAACTGGCTCATTGGTCTTGGTTGACTGTAGGTACGGTGGCTTGTAGTTATTTGGGTGGGAATGGGGTACTGACTTGTGGCCTGGTTTGGGAAGGAGGTTGGGTGCTGATGCTGGCTTCTGTCTTTGGTTTAGGGAGCAAAGGCTCAACTTTGTTGCAGGGTTGGAGACTCCTGGGCCTTGTCGATAGACTGGAGACTTTTGTGCGTGCTCTAGAAGTGGCTAAAAACTCCTGGGTATGCTCTAGAGGGCTGTGGCTCGTGGGACAAAATTAGGGAGACACTTGTGCATATCCTTAGCTTAGGAGTTGAAGGGCCTGGGGGTGCTGTTTTCTGAGCTGATCACGCAGGTGCTACTTTCTGAGCCCAGTGTAAGTCCGAGAGTGTATTGGTTCTTGAATCCAGTTTAAAGGTGGGGGTGCCGGTTCCTGGTCTAAATATTATAGGAGAGGCTGCTGGTTCCTGGAGCAAATTTATCCACCATGAATTCTGCCCTCGCATAAAGTGGACTGTGATCTCATCCTGCGTATATGGCGAGCAGTGGGAAAAGTACATATTTTCCCATAAACATTGACACAGTTGTTTCTCTGTCAGCCCTTGTTAATTGATTTATGGAGTAGGTGGGACAAGTGGAATTTACAGGACATGTAGATCTCAGTAGCATTTTGTCCCTTGGCCATGTAGATTATTTTAAAAATTCCACAACCCCGGGCACCACCCCCGTTATTTCAATTGGCATCCAGTGGTTATAATGTTGGGCCTTAATAGCTTTTTTCTTCTGAAACATCTTCCTCATCCTCATCTGTGGCAGAGCCCCCTGCACTCACCAGACTTTTCATCTCCTGATTCAAAAAGACTTACTTCATCCCGCCCTGGACATATATCTGGATGGTGCTTACGATGATATTCCTCTTCACGTGGATGGGATTTGTGACTGTGTTTTTCCTGCTCTGTAATGGCCATTATTTATCTGAACGCTCTGCTGTGACCTTTGTTGAATGAGTTCTGGCCCCTCATACGTCATCCCATAAAATGAAAAGAGACCAAGCCCTCGTCAATATATCAGGGTTCCCTGTTGAGGGTGGCATTGTTTGGGATAAAGTATCATACAATACCAATGGGCCAACCAAAATTTTAAACATTCCATACGTTTTCCGCATTTCCTTAGGAGATGTGTTTTTGCCTGGTATACACTCTTGATGACTGGGATGTTCATGCCGTTCATTCGTTGTTCTCTGATTTGAACTATTATGCTGCTTTTGACGCAGAAGATTTGTATTTGAATTCGACAAATTATCCAGATTTATTCTTTTATCAACATTATGGCCATAACTTTTTACACAAGACCAACACCCAGAGACCTTTTTGTAATTTTTCCAAGTGGGAGCATTGCCCAACACCTTTACAGGGAAGTTCAAAAACCCAACAGAGTAAATGTATATATTTTTCTGGTTAAAATCTTTCAGACCCACAGTCATATTTTTATAAACTGAAGATGCCGTCCATAACTAAATTTATGTTGACACACACTAAATTAGTTTTCTCTGTGTTCTTCAGGAATGAGTTGTCTGTGAAGGGTTATGAGCAAATCCATTTGTGGTACTAAAAGATTGGCAAGTGCGGGGGCACTGAATCATAGCATTGTGCATGTCTGATACCATCTTAAATCTAATTTTTTTTTAAATATCTTTTTATTGATTCTTTTAAAACAAACAATCATCAATCACATTGTTTTGAAAGTCAGACATGGTTGAATATGGAAGATTCATTAGGTTTACAGAACAATCATGGGAATCACCACTACATCATGTCAAATACTCATGGGGGATGCTAGGTCCTCATCAGGAGGAACAGTCGGCGCAACACACATACCACTCCTATATAAATTCCACTTGGCCCACACTCTGAACCATTTCTGAGGGCAACACCTTGCCACATATACAGTCTTCTCCCGGAACATGCACCAGTCCATGTTACGCTTCCACATTGTGGTAGTAGGGGTTGCCGACCCTCCCCATAATTTAGCAATGTCCCTTTTGGCCACTGCTGTACCAAGTGTAACCCACAGTTTCTCCGCTCCTACCAAATCAGTGGGTTCCCACACATTCAACAAGCATCTCTTGACCTCAGGACTGACAGGTTTGTGCAGGACCTCACTCATGACACTATGGATTCCTCTCCACTATCCCTGAATGTGTTCACATTCCCAGAGAATATGCATAATTGTGGCCACCTGCCCACAGTGTGGCCAACTGCCTACAGTTAATATTCAAATCTTATTTTTAAATGACACGGTACAACAGACTACTTGTTTTGGTTTAGCCACAGCCAAAAATCTAAATATTCCCTCCGTTCCATTACTGGCTTCATATGATACATGGCAAACTACACCAACTACACAATTGAAGACTTGGCTGTCATGTTTCAAAATGGCTCTCTTGA
Source organism: Lissotriton helveticus (assembly GCF_964261635.1). Lineage (NCBI taxonomy): Eukaryota > Metazoa > Chordata > Amphibia > Caudata > Salamandridae > Lissotriton > Lissotriton helveticus. The sequence continues at coordinate 993,695,040 of NC_136057.1, forward strand.
CTTTGACCCCTTGGGATGGTTACTGTGGCTAACGAGCTCCAATGCATGGTAATTGCGTTTTCTGAATACCACAAAAGGATTTACACAAAGTAGACCTGATCCATGTTTCCCACATTTCGATACAGTTACCACATATTCAGTGGGTAAATTGTGTCAGCAGTCTTTGGAACATACCACACTGCTGTCTGTGAAAACAACACCTTTCTCTCTTGTCAAGTGATGTTGATCTTGCTGATTTTCTTTAAGGTCCTTAATCCCCTCAACCAGAGCCTTGTAATTATTCAGCATATAATGAAATTTGGAAACTGTTGCAGATGGAAGCAGCAGTTTGTCTGTGCCAAACTGACCAAGATAATTTAGAAAAAGTTCTTGCAGTAGTGAATAATAGTATTAATACACTGTCTTCTCGTATATACACTTTGGATAATATTGTATCATGTATCATTGACATTGTTCAATATGAAGTGTCTGTTTTGTATCGTGATCAAAATCAGATACGTTCTGTATTGCCATTTGCTTGGACCTTGCAAAGACTTAAAAATGGAAAAGTGCCATGGGATTATTTGACTGCTTCTGCCCTGTTTTTGCCGTTTAATTTAACTGATAAACAGAAATTAATGTCCTTGAAAGACGCAACATACACATTGTTACATATTGAACAATTAGAACAGTTACCATTTTCTGTAGCAGAGATTGATTTGTCTGTATGGTTAATACATGGGGTTATTTCACTGCCTATCTCACTTTTGCAGTTCACGGCATGCATGAAACATCATCCTTTTGGTAGATATGAGCCCCTGAGGAATAACTATAGTCATGAATTATGGTCGTTACCTTTCACCTACCGATTTCAGTGCGCGGATAAGAACTTTTTTTTACAGGGGAGGATTGTGATTCCACAGTAGGACATTCCCTAGCCTGTAAACAAGTTAAGCTTCACGGAGCCTGTAACGTTCCAGCCCCTAATCTGTCTTGTTTTTTAAAAGGTACCCCTGTCCCAAGTATTATTTCTGCATAACTTTGCTTTCTAACGGTAGTTATCTTACTATAAATAACCATGATTGCTGCGGCTTATGGGCGGGCATCCCGCATATAGTAACAGTTTTCCAACGTGTAACATGTTGCAGCAATGTCCTGTTTCCACCCCCGCATAGGTTGTCGATAGTTCGCTTTGGCCTTCCATTCCAACTTTGAAAACCGATTTCAATAAGATTATCAGACTCAAAGTGCTATTGTTTCAACAAGAAGTGGCTCTCACATCAGCTCGAGAGACCTTCGAATTGCAGGTGGCGAGAACCGCAAGTGAGATACACTCGCTGCGAAATCCAAATATCCCACTCCATTTTAGAGAATTAATACACCAAATATTTAATGCGTCTGATACAGAGGGCCTTGCCCACTTGTGTAAACTCCTGGGATCCATCCTTGTTTCTTCCTTTCAGACTATTTTTTGGCGTAATACCGGCCTTTATCCATTCTATCTTTTCCAGAACCTTCGAAGGTTTTCCCCTTGTGCTCCTGTTGATTTGCGGCGTGCTTGTTCTCCTATTGTTGGTTCGCAATGGATGCTCGATCTGTGGAGCTGCCAAATCCGGTCCAGTTACAACTGTACCGTAATCGAATGCACCAGCTTTTTGGTTCTATGCCAGTGAAGCCTTTTGCCATTGACTATTGGCTGACTTTCCGTTATGCCTACTTCACCTGCGTGCAACCTGTGTTCCACTGCCTCTGGTGCCCTTTCAATGGGCCATGGATGTCTGCCTCTCCAATACCACACACGCTGCCCTATAATGTGCCATTGGTAGGCGTTTGGTGTGCAATCCTCTACTTGGACCAACGGCAGACTTGAGTACCTGAGTACCTGTGCTTGTGCGCAGCACCTCATAGATCGGAGTTTCATCGAAGTTAAAGCAGGGTGCCCTTGCATGCTCCTAACAGCCTGTAGATATGAGGAGCATGTGTGCTCGTTCGATCTACTAAACTGGATAACACACCTTTTTACTATGGAAGGGACAGACAACATTCTGGAGTTCATGGCATTCCGCTTTTCACACAACATTTCTGTCCCTGAAGATTAACTATGAATGGATGGGTTTTTGACTACCCAATTGGCAATTAAAAAATTTATATATATAACCTTGCAATACATTTTCCTTTTGGCTTCATGACTATCCTATTTGGAATAATACTGAGACGCTCTGCCGCTGCTTACCTCTGATTTTTGTCTTCACATACAGCTAATGACCTGGCCAAGAGGAGGGTGTCACATGGCTCTTAGGGACATTGTCGTCCTCACTAAGTTGGCATGAGCACGTTGCAGCCTGCCTGCTGCTTTGCACACGTTGCTATATGTCTTTATTTTTTTCAAAGTTTTCTATGGCTGCTTTCACATGAGAACACTCGCTGTGTTCACTCTCTGCATGTTCCTGGGATTTTGACTGAACATTATGTGCAAGATCGAACAACAATGCCCCTTGTTATTATTTTGCTCTGGCCAGGCCCTAGCCCTTAGACAAAACATATCGATGCAGCTGTTTTTCGGGCAACATAGTTTGGTTTTAGTGGGTTACATGATTAGGTAACACACACTTGGAGAGGGACCTTTCTAGAGAGAAGAGAGAGACAGCACCTATGATGTAGATCTACCATCTATAGGCTAAGGTATGGGGTCTGCTGACAAAGGCCAAAGATCTTCTGATCTATAATAATGCTCTGTATCAAGGGGAGGGAGGTTAAGCTCCAATGTCTTTCTATGATGATATCTCCCTTCATGATTCCTGCTATGCTGACTATATTTGTACTATGCATTTTCCTACTTGTTGTGGCACGTATACTGCATGTTAGTTAAAATAAATATTTTAAACTAGTTCTTGTCTCTGTCAGATCTTATTGTGGACAAGTACAAGAGTGCGAGTGAAAGGGTGTGTCTTGTTACCGCGATTCCTGAGAGATCTGAGAGTGTTGTGTTCTGGGGTGTCTAATCATTTGTTTCTCTGTGAGTGAGTAGGAGAGCAAGTGAGACACCATAGCTAGTCGGTCCTGGGCTCATGGGTACTAAGGTGGTAGGAAGACCCAGTCCCTTTACACCAAGATCCTATAATCCTGAGTATAGTTATGTGTTTGTGCAGAATCCCTACAACAAGCCTTATAGAGTGTGTTCTCATAGTCTAGCTTACTGCTGATGAGTGCTTGCAGGGGTGTGGAATTTATTAAAATATCTACTTGTCCATGTGGCAGGTTGCTTCATGAATCTACTTGTCCTGTAACAAAATCCACTTGTCCCTCTGGTGCCATGTAGTGCCAGCAACACATTATGGCACCAATCTCATTATGTTGGAGCTCTTATATAGCCTCTTTGATTATGCAGGGCTCATACCATAGTAGTGTTTAAATACTAGCAATCCCTATATGTTGCCACGTTTCCGCAGATATACTTACTGGGACTGAAGGTAGTGGCAAGCAATAGATCCAGGGTTGGAATGCCCTTTTGAGTTTGTGCAAACTTACTAACTTGCATGTTTTAAGGATTTTCAACAACTCTTCTCTAATATTTTCCTATACTGAGAAATGTTGGAAATTTACTCCTGACAATGGCAGAGGTAAACCTTCTTCGAGAGTTGGGGAAAAAGTGGTTGGAGGGAAAATGAACTTGAAAACACTCAGGTTTTCGCATTAGCAAATCTATACATGCATATTTGCTCCTGCTAAAATGCAGTTCACAAATATTTTCTAGGAGTACAATTTCTTGCCCTACTTCTGTAAATTCTTGTGAATTCACGAAAGACATGTAGCTGCCCTTAACGCATGGGTGCACTTTTGAGACTTTCTTTAATAATTGGGCCCCTAATTTGGTCTGGCGTTAACCATGACCGTTTGTGTTTATTAAAATTCTCTCTCTCTCTGTATCGGCTGGCTTCAGTGCGGTGACAGCATTCTGTCTTTTACAAGGAGCATATCAGCACTCAGAGGAGTTTTGTTCAGTGCCAATACTAATGTGGCAGTGTGTGCTTTTTTTAGAACAAAAACTATTTTTTGCTTTTGCCAATGTTTGTTATAATGGTGAGGGCCTGGAAGCTCTCACATCAATAAGGTTTTACAAAATCCATGCCAAAACAAGTCCCGCATTGCCAAAACTAAAAGGCCCACCACCAATTTCAGACCTACTGGCTTTGCCAATGCTTATTTAATTGTATGTTTCCCATAACCTTATTGAAACTGGTTACACTGATTTTGCAATGTTAATATTTTTGTGAAATACTAGCATGCATCAACACATTTTGCTAAATGATTCTGCTAAGAAAGGGTACCTGAAATTTTACAGTAGTTTAGCTAATTGTTTTTTTCGCTACTTTCATTTGTTTAGGAAAATTTTATATTGAAAGCAAAGAATCATTAATGTTGCTTTCAAGCTTCTGCTAATATGCGCATCTAATCATAACATTCTGGGAGCATTATGCATAGCCTCATATTGCTAAACTTTGAAACCGTGTGTACACATTTTTATACTAAAACCACTGTCAGTAGTGCAGTCAGAACTTACATTTACTTAGAGTGCTCACCCTAATAATAAAGGCTTTCAATTAATGAACCATAAATACAAGTTTGAACAACATTAACATATGTACACAAACATTAACTTAACTGCAGGCAGTGTCCTTCCCTGACCCTTAATGTGGTACTGCAAACTGGCAGCCAAAGGGTTTGTGCTGCAAGGGGTTGGGCCTACTTGTCCCAAGGATAAAATACACATTAAAACGTGTTGCCCTTGACCCCAAACAATATGTCCTGGGCGTCGGGCTATAGGAATTCCACATCCCTGGCTTGGGAGATTGCTCGTCTGATATCAAGAGGAAGATCAATCGAGTTTTTTCGAGTAGTTTGAGGGTGTGGAAGCAGGAGGAGATGGTTGATTTGGCTTGACCTCCCATTGAAAGCTTGTTGTCGACAATTGATTCCCAGATTTCTAGCTTAGATGGAAGGTGTAGGGGTGGGGCCAAGTTCTGAAGCCCACTAAGCTGAGGACTAAAGGGCAGGATCTTTTCTGAATAATATTATCTGTGTCTTGTCAGAGTTAAGTTTGAGGCCAAGGACTTCATCCAGCAGGTGACTTGTGACATGCATTCAGAGAACTTGGTTGGATTTTGGCGGTGTCTTTGAAGAGTGAGAGCATCACCCGAGTGTCTTCACCATAAAAGATGATTTTAATTCTGTAGATTTTCACTATTTTGGTGAATGGGGCCATGTAGATATCGAAGAACCTGGCACGGAGTGATGATCCTTGTGCGACTCTACTTACCAACTCAATGCGTTCTGAGGAGTAGGGAGGAAGAATGACTTTCTGTGTATATCATGTGAAGAATGAGCTGAACCATTGGACGTCGGTTCTGCAGATGCCCGACTGGTGGAGATGCTAGATGAGGATGTGATAGGAGAAAGTGTTGCTCCCAGCTGAATCGTCAAGGAGGCTGAAGCCCGCAGTCTTGCCTTTGTCCATGGTGATCCGGATGTTTGTTGCGGCAATGAAGGCAGTTTCTGTGCCATGGTTTGGTCTGAAGCTAGATTGGGATGGATGAGGTGATCCTCTATGTGGGTAGCTAATCTATTATTGAACAGTTTCTCCAGGACCTTTGCTGGGTGGGGAAGCAATGAGATAGGCCTTTAGTTGGCTGGTGAGGCTGGGTCTGCTGTAGGTTTCCTTAAGTGGCAGCAGTATTAAACCTTAGTGGTGGGAAGGTTCTCGTCCATGCTGGTAGATTTGTATAATAAGTGCAGGGGTACATAGTACCTTGAGAGGAACCACTGCACCACAGCAGACTTGGAAACCTGACATTCTGGCTGAGTGTTTGTATTACTCCAAGAAAGAGGAGGTTCTTACAGGATATCTCCCAGTCTAACCCCAGCCTACAAGGCAATAACTGAAAAACTACTCTTGGACAAGATGCTCTTCAGATTGAAGTACCCTTTTAGGATCTTGTTCAAGCTGAGAGACAAGGACCACTATTGTACAGACAGACCGAATGCAGCATGAGTCTTTGGTATTGACCTTTCTGAGAACTTTAATGTCATCAAAGGATATAAACAAAATAAGGACTACAATGGGTGAACTCCAACCTACTGGCAGCCTAAGCTTTAACACTAGGTGCTAGTAGAGCAGACAGTGGCAGCTGCTAATGGACTAAAAGAGGGTGCTTGTCCTTGGCTAATGATTAATATTTCTGGGGTCTAACCAGGGTCCAGGATGGGGCCTAGGTAAGGATGTTTTTGCATCTGAAGTCAAAGCTGTCTAGAGGATCCTCTGAGGATAGTGATGTTGAACGCCTCATTGAATAGGCTGGAACTTTCAGAATATACTGGATCATTTGGATAACCATCACAAGGGGTTCAATAAACATAGGTAGATTTGAATGAGTGGGTGGAGGCGGTGGATGGTGGAGGTGTTGCTCTCACAAATTGCTAATCATCTTTCACCCACAAGATCTGGGCTACATTGTGTGGCATTCCTTAACTATCCAGCTGTATCTCAGTCCAAGAGGGTTTAACTTTGTTGCTATGGACAGTTATGATTTACCTGTAAGGTTTATTTTGGTTTAGTAAGTTTTGTTGTTTGGGGTGGTAGTCATTTTCAACGGAAGTGTGCCAGTTGTCAGGGGACAACTAGGCATCATCTATACTAGGAAAGAGCAACTGAAGACAAGTAAGCAGAGCTTCCTTTGCTTCAGTTGAAACAAGGTTATTACACCTTCAGTGACTGAGTTGGCACACACTTTTCTACATTACTCTAAGGGATCATGTCAGAGACATCCAGACCAGCTGTCTTGTTATAAGAAGAGGATAAGTTAGACAAATTTAGAGAGCACTGTGACCCCTTATATACAAGAAGAGATGAGTAATGTTCATGATAACTGCACTACTTTGATAGACTGAAACTTCCCCACAATTAAAAAGCTGCTGTAGGAGGACATGGTCGCCCATCGGACCTCACTATACTCTCTGAATGGCAGCCGTGCCTTTCAGGCACTACAGTAAAGATTACAATATCCCTTTCCTCCAGTTGTTCTGGATTGATTGCCTCAAGAAAGAGTGAAATAAATGAATAAAACTATGAGCATTTTATTTTAAGTGCTACTTTGTGACTGCCAGAGAAAGCAGCTTGACACATGGTTAGATACGTTCTTGTATTTATATATAAACAGTTTGTGATATTTTCTTCAGATATAAGACACAGGGAATATGGTGAGGGGGCCTGTTAAACATTTCACTTGAAGCAAGGCTTTACCAGTCTTAAATAACAAAATGGAGACTCCAACTAGCAAACCATTATAGATCTATTTGAATAGTGCTCTAGAGCTTTGAATGCTTTTATTGTAATTGGGGGGGGGGGAGAAACAACAGTAGATATACATTTTTTCCGGAGATGTGACCATATATTGCATTTGCAAAAAGGGATCTTGCATAGGTGGACTCTGATAGGGAGAGCTGCGCCAATCGTTCAGTAAGTGGCATGATGCACAGATGTAGGCCTCTGATAGGCTACCCCAAGCTTCCGAGGCACTGATCAGTTTTAATGATGATACTTCCACACCAATCCTTGTAGAGTTTAGCCTTTCTGTCCACCCTAGCTTGTACTGGTTCCAGTGCTCTCTCCACAGTTAAGCTGTCCCCATCAAAGTAAACCCTAACATTTCTATCTAGAACACATGCCCAGAGTTCTCTCATTAAAGTGGTGAACCTTAAGGTGTTAACTATATATTCTTAGAGGTATTATTACATAGAAAATACATACTACCATCTAATTCACTGCACTTGATCCCCTAACAAAATCTAAATAATATAGAAACAAAAATATTGCTAAAACAAAATGAGCAACTCTAGGAGCTGGACAGTTATGAAAGTTCTGAATAATGAAGTATAAAAAGAAGAAATGAACAATAATATAAACTGACAATATGTTCATACATAATTGTCCACCGGTTGAACTCAATCAGATACATGATGTGGCTATAACACACACTCAGAATCTTCTAACTTCAAAGGTTGGCTTGATACATCACCAAATGTTCATTTTCTTTCTCCTGTTACAGGCGTTTTTTTTTGCTTTCCTCTTCCTGACAGTCGTTCACTTGATTATGCCGTTTTCCTTATTCGACTTCAATCTTCCAGATCTACATTTCTCTTTAGCCTCACCATCCTCATTGCCACAAGGTACACTTTAGTTTGTTCTCTCCTCATCGTCTATCGACCAGTAACTTGATTGTTCTCTGCTAGAATACACCTCCCTATGACCTACTCTACGTCTTACATTCTTCGAAAAAGCATGCTGACTCAAGTGCCACATTTTAATGTCATCCAACTTTACAGCATTCATCAATACCTAAAGGACCCTCCTTGGCTCTGAAAACGTACAATTTTCCTTTGCTACTCAAAACACCACCTTTCACACTTTCCACTGTCCTTCTCGGATAGTCCCTTGTCTGACACTGTGTTTGCTTTCATAAAACATTTTATAGCATTCCTGGATCTTACAAATAAACTGTTTGATATTCCATATGGCCTGCATCAGTCCTGACATCCAGCAGGCTGTTTCGTTGCATACAATTGTGGGAGCCCCCTTACTGAATGTGAAAGGGCCCCTGACTCTTCCCATATCTTACAGATATTCATTGCACTTGGATGAAATGAAGCTCTTTTGAAGGGTGTAGGGGCCTTTGAAGGGTTGCCCCCCCCCCCTGCCGTATGGCTGCAAGGGCCTATATCATGAACCTGCAGGCCGAGTTTGACCTTCAAATACAGAGAACTTCCCTCATGATGGAAAAATAGGTTTGTCCTGTTGACAATGCAGATTTATGGCATATATCCACAACAGTTTCTTTAATTCAGAAATAACTTTGTCATCATTACTGACAGCAATCTGCATTGTTCCCTTAATAACCCTGTTGCAGCTCTCAACAGCTCCATTTTGTCCAGGGAGATACAGTGGTGTGGTTTTGTGCTTAATGCCATTTAGACCCTTGTTGCGAGTTTGTGCAGGGTTTTGAATTACGAATGAGGTGAAGTTTATTGCACGTGGTAATTACTGGGTGGAATAAAGTTTGAATTCCCTTGAAATTTCAGAAGGTCAAACCTACCAGAGTTCAACAGGGAAAAATACTTGGTAATTACTGGGACATGTGGATTTTGGTGCATTTTGCTCTAGCATTTACATGTTCTACCCCATTGTCTGGGCGAAAAATGTGTAATAGGTGCTTCCTATCAAACCCAATGAATTTCAACCCTTGCAGATTTGAATTTCATAGAGCACAACAACTATCACACCTTAGGCTATGTACAATAGTTTGCCAATAGACTAGTTGGAAATGTATCTCTTAAAAAAACTGTGTTCAAGAATTGAATCGCCAGCTATTGTGTCCACTTTTATTACAATCTCAACATCCGGTCATTTGGAGAACATATCCATCAAAATAACAATATATCGAGTAGTACTATTTAACAATGGAAACCCAAGGATCACTGGGGTAGTAACTATATTTTAGCAAACATCGGTCACTAGTAATAATCTCTACAATGCTAAGTGCCCAATGGAAAATGAATATATGAAAAAATAAAACAATGTTGGTTCTTGAAAACGTGCTCAGTGCTCTCTTTTTGAAGTGATACACGTTGATTACACTTTATCACATGATTGTATCACTTCTTCAAAAAAAAAACATCATGCACATTTTCATGCGCCCACAATCACTACAGTGCTATTTGTTTTGCTTGTTTATTAATTTTTTGTTCTACTAAATTACCATTGGGTACTTTGCATTGCACAGTTTGTTAGTAGGAACAATTGTTTGCTATAATAACAATATATTGAGGCCTCCTGTCACTCCAATCTGCAGGTCCGTGGCCATGGCATACTTGGGCATTTTAATGGCCAAGTGAAGTGTTTAAAGTCTTTCTCATTCCATACAATGTCTAGCTACTCTCTCTACTTGAACATCCATTCTCAGTCACCAGTACAGATCTTGTATTCTTCCTTTAGTTATCATAATCCATGACCTCTTGACATATCAGTATAATACATTATCTCAAATAAAATGGAGGAGCCACCATACCGCCATGCATTAAGCAGAGATCCTCTTCGCTAAGTTCATTATAAAGTTCCCTGCATTACTCAATTTCTAAGCTCACCAATTCTTTCTTTGGCCCCCTCTTATATAAATTCTAACATCCCACATAAAGGTGTCCTTTTTATATGCTTCTAATCTCTATTCGTAGGCAAAACAACACTTTCTGTCATTGCAAGAGGCAATCTATTGTGAAAATGTGTTAGAGCGTAATTAAGCCTTAAGCATATTTGTATATAGAATCTTGAAATCGCATTGGTAGTCTATAATTCCTCACTGGGGATTTAGAGAGTCCATCAGTTGTCAATAACTTGGCATGAGACTGTTATCTCAGGGAGGAATTAACTTGTTTCCGCAAACAAATTTCTTGAAGTCTTCCAATGTCCATATACGACCTGGTGTTTCTCGTTAAATCACCGATCATTTTCCCATAGTGTGGGATAATTATCTGGATACATAGACCATCACCACCTTCTTACTAGATTGCTCTATCTGAAATATCCCCTTCCCACTGGCACTGGGGGAAATTCTACTTTCTTCCCTTAGAGCCCATCTATGGAAGAGCATTTTGTATCACCTCGAGATTGCTGATATTCCTGTATCCTTTATAATATTTAATTATTTTTAAGTAAGAATCGTGATGAATGATTATTCTCAGAAAAGTTCTGCACACATTTTCAGGCTTTTCTTATTCATATTTGGGACAGAAATGCTCAAAAACAGTTGCTGACTTATTTAAGAAAATCTCCCCTCTCAACTGTTACCCCAATTCTGTAAAGATATTAAGATGGTTCATTGAGCGAGCCCTCATAATATTCACTCAATGGCCCAAATGAGGGAAGAAGAAAAAGAAGCAGACACACCAAGGACATAGCAGAAGAAAAATAGTTATGCTACCTCAGTCTTCCTAGTCTCTCCTCAATAAATTTCCCAGTGACCATATAACTACACCACATTAGGATACCGGGGGTTCAGGCCCCCTAATGATAATTTCTTTCGTCCTAGCTTGTCTTGGGGGGTTACACCCAGAACAGCTCTTACCTGCACTATAATTGTGTCCCCATCCCGCACTTGATGGAATTAGAGCGCTTCAGGGGCTTCCTGGGCTCTTGGGGAGATCGCGCTGCGGTGATTGGAGCCGCCATTTTGGGTGAGGGAACCAGGGTGTGCCGAATAGCAGGCGCCATCTTGGTTGGGGGGCTAGTGTTTTCACTGCAGGACTCGCGTGCCTACGGCTATATAAGATGGCTGACTCTAAAGCGCGCAGCGTAGGCGCGCAGCGGGCGCGCCGGCGGATCGCCGGAGGTGCGCCAGAGGTAAGCCCGTTCGGGCACAGGACGCGCCGGGCGCCGGACACTCTGCCTGTCAGGAACGTACCGTACCATTGTACTCCCGTGACGATCTTATACGCTTGAATCCTGGCACTCTCCCAAACCGTAGGCATAGATCCATCGGTATGCACCCAGATTCCATATCCTGTGGCCTGTTGAATGTGAGATCGCTCATCAAGCACTGTGAAGAGATTGCGCTACTCATAGAGTCCTATGAGCTAGACGCACTCTCCATGACTGAGACCTGGACCACAACGGCTAGTGCGGTGGAATTGGGAACAGCTTGCCCCCCGGGTTTTAAAATAATACACAATCCCAGAGTAGGGGCTAGAGGAGGCGGAATTGGATTAATCTTCAGAGAGACATTAAACTTCTCGCAGCTCAACATCAAGGCTATCGCTGGATGTGAAGTACTTGGCCTTTCCATCAAGGGTCTAGGAGGTGTGCTATACACGGGCTGTTATGTTACAGACCCCCTGTGGGTACGCTGTCCGCTGTGCCTGAGCTTATAGATTGAATCTATGACTTGTCTCATTCCCATACTAGGCTGATGGTGCTAGGGGATTTCAACCTTTGGCCAAATGGACCGACTAACTCCGCTTTTGTAGAGCTGGTCCAAGCCTGCCGCAATATTGAGCTACAACAGCTAGTACACTCGCAAACCCACTCTAAGGGTCATATTCTTGACCTGCTTTTCACCGACGCTGGTCAAGCGTCTCTGCGGGACGTCATACCTCAGGGTTGGACGGACCACGCTCTTGTCCTCTTTTCCCTCTCATGTCCAGTCGTCACAGCAACGAAAGGTAGTGTGGGTGGCACTAGAATGGGTAGACAATGGTCTAGACTTCTTAAACAGCCTACCCTGCCTACCCTGCTTCCTGACGGGTTCACACTGGGAGATACGGTGGACATGAGCTACGAGACGTTTTGTCAGCAAATTTCGGCCTCTCTGGACTCTTTGGCACTGATGTGCAAAATTAGAGCTAGGACCAATCTGGCTATGCCATGATACTCAGAGGAACTCTGGCAGCTCAAGCTTCAGTGTAAACAGGCTGAGCGTGCTTGGAGGAAACAGTATCTGGAACCATGTAGAGTCCGTTTTAAACAAGCTCTGGCGACCTATAAGGTCCAGATTAAGCTGGCCAAGGCCAGACACTTAGAAGAACTATTGCTGGCAGCTGCAAACAAGTCTCAGGCCTTATTTAAGATCGTAAAAGACCTGGCCCATCCAGCTTGTACTAAAAACAACATACCGGCCTCCCAAGCTCTCTGTGACTCGTTGGCACAGGCTTTTGAGGACAAGATTGCCACCATCTTAAATAACCTTGCCTCGTCATCTGGTCAGCCTGTGCATTATTCCAACTGTACTGAGAACGCGGAGGAGTGCGTTAAGTCAGCTGAATTGAACAACTTGCCTTTACCATCGTTCAAGGACTTCTGTGCATTGGCCGACGGTATATCTTCAGGTTCACCGTCTGATCCTCTCCCACCAAAATGTTGGAAACTGTTTCGGGAAGAGCTTCTTCCACCTCTTTTTTCCATCTGCTGCCAGTCCCTTAGCTCGGCGCGGGTCCCAGATAGCTGGAAATTGGCGGTTGTTTCCCCACTACTCAAGAAGGAAAATCTGGATCCCGCCTGTCCAGCTAATTACAGACCCATCTCTCTGTTGCCATTCCCTATTAAGATCCTTGAGAAACTGGCCACAAAACATCTTTCCAACTTTCTTGAGGCCACCGACTGTTTGGATGTGGCTCAGTTTGGCTTCAGACCAGCGCATGGGACAGAATCGGCATTGGTGACTGTTCTCGATGACCTGCGAACGCGGGCCGACCAGGGCCGAGCGGCCTTTTTAGTGCTGCTCGATATGTCGGCCGCGTTCGACACGGTCAGCCATGCAATTCTGATCAGGAGATTGGCGGAGGGTGGAGTATCAGGCTTGGCCCTTGAGTGGCTGGTGTCGTACCTCGATCACAGGCACCAGGTAGTGGCTATGCCACCCTTTAAATCTAACACCAGGAGGGTTGGTCAGGGTGTACCCCAGGGGTCAGCCATCAGCCCCATTCTTTTCAATCTTTACCTCCGCCCCCTGATCACGTTGATTAAATCCTTTGGCATAAAAGTCACCAATTACGCTGATGACACCCAACTCATCTTCTCCTTTGAGGGTAAGGACGGGGTGTCTCAGGAGGCCTTTCATCGCTGCATGAACACCACGGCAGAATGGCTGGGTAACAACTCCCTGCAGTTTAACAGCGCGAAAACTGAGGTCCTGCATTGCTCCCTGGACCGTATCCCCAGACCACTTCCGCAGGATTTCTGGCCTCCCGACTTCCAGGGCGCTAGCTTGCCCGCTGAATCGGTTCGTAATCTGGGGGTGATGTTCAGTGCTAGCTTGCAGCTTGATGTGTCAGTGAATCGAACGGTGGCCACCTGTATGGCGCTGCTCTGCTCGCTGCGTAAGATCTTACCCTTGCTCCCTGCACAGGCTAGACCAGAGGTAGTGCGGAGCATAATTTTAAGTCGTATTGACTATTGTAACGCACTACTTCTGGGGGCTCTGCCTACTTTAGTTGGAAAACTGCAGCGGGTACAGAATTTTGCCGCCAAATTGGCCCTCTCCCGTCGACGACTGGATTCTTCTGCTAAGGCACTTAGGGACCTCCACTGGCTGCCAGTCTCCCAGAGGATTGATTTTAAAGCACTGTGTCTGGTATTTAGGGCTCTACACGGACAGGGTCCGTCCCCTTTGCAGGATCTCTTTTCCTGGTACACCCCTTCTAGATCTCTACGGTCAGCCTCAGCTCATTTGGTGGTTGTACCTAAGATTTTGAGGTCTCGGACGGGCGGCCGGTCTTTCAGGTTTACCGCTGCAAGATTGTGGAACTCCCTTCCTTTGAGTCTGAGGGGTCTGGAAAATGTTTGCTCTTTAAAAAAAGCCCTGAAAACCCACTTGTTCCCTAGAGCAATGTAAATGTATCTGCTGCTGGAAACATCATGTATGTGTAAGTGTCAGTACAGTCTAAGCGCCAGGATGCCCGTCGGGTGACAGAAATTGCGCTATATAAGTATACCTATACATACATACATACATGTCCACAATACAAGCTGCTAGAAGGCTACTCATTCTTCTTTTAAACTCTACAGAAAGGTTCCAGCCGAGTCCACTTGCAAGAACATAAAAAGATTGCTCTCATGTTCCACTCTGAGTCGAAATGGAAAATCCACTGATGTGGTCACCTCTTTAGCTGTTTGTTCACTTCTCATTTCCACCAAAGCTTACATATTAGAGTTGAATTTAGGGGAAAAAAATGTTTGACAAAATGTTGCAGCATAGTGCTACAGCTTCACAGTGCCACATGTCATTGATTTCTCTTTGCATACTTTAGTAAAAACTCTAAAGGCTTTCCTGTGTATGTCTTACTGTCCTTTCCGCCCAGTCCCCAAAAGATTCTTTACTGCCTTGAACATCTCTTTAGAGAGCAGGTCTGCGGCAAGATCTGAAGGGGCCCTAAACACTCAGAAGAGTTCTTCACTGTAGATTATCCAGAATCTCAATTCTGGTGCCCTGTTTTGTTGTGGCCTCAGTGGTGCAACCTTCGAAAGAAGTTAAATTCTGGACATTAGTTTTCATCTCCCTTTGCCTCTCCACCAGAGTTTGCACGGATTTACTTCTGATTTGTAACATGAAATGTTTTTGCTTTTATTTGTTCAATTATTTCAGGATTTCCGCTCCTTTGAAATTGTGGCTCAAAGGTACTCAGCTAGTTAATTTGGAGTTCTGATTTCTCTGTATTATGTAACTGTTATTGTTGCATAATAGAAGTTAATATCATTTTATATGGGAGAATACTCAGAGTTGGGTTATTAGTTACAGCTTCATGTTGAATGGTTCGAAAGGATAACGTGGTCAAGAAGCATATTTAACATGGAGTGGAACAAAACGGGCAACGCCAATTAATAGAATATATAAATAAATTATTTATGGGAATGTGTTCCCAATCAATTGCTTGTTGTGTCAAATATTCTTTAATCAACGATGTATCGAGAACGCTCCTCTCTGAAAAAGGTTTATTATTTCTGTTTTTTAATATACATTTTAATCAATGAAATAATACAATTTTCAGTCTGGACCCTATACATGTCGAGCCCCCGTTCATCAGGGTTTCCTGCATGACACATGCTGGTGAAATGTAATCCGAGGGTGTGGTGTTATGGCCAGTGCTGCCGACTTTAAAACTGGGCACCCAGGTTCGATTCCAGGCATCAACATCCTGTGATTTCTGGCAAATAAGTATCTTCCCATACCCCCAAAAAATTATCTGACAATTTGTAATGTAGCTGCTAATTGTCTAAAGCGACCAGTGTCCTTGGACCGTGTTTGCAGTACTTAAAACTGTTAAAGAAGAAATGTCCCATTGCAGTGCCAACAAGCATTGGCAGAGCCAATTTAGCCTCGTCTTTGCCAGAGCTATTGGTGTTGCCAATGTGTTTTCGCCATGCTGTACACCAGTGTGGCTGCTGTTCAGCATGGCTAAAGTTAGGGGTGTAGAGTGTCATGCCGTAGAGTGGAGGGGCATAGAGTTGAGTGAAGTGTTGTAGAGTGGCATAGCTTGGAAGGGCGCAGAATGGTGGAGTAGAGCCTTAGGGGTGGAGTAAAGTAGAGTGGAGTGAAGTGGAGTGAAGTAGAGTGTCAGAGTGGATGGGTGTAGAGTGTCGTGGAGTGGCATAGCATGGAGTGGAGTAAAGTGCCATGGAGTGGAGTAGAGTGCTGAAGAGTCAAGTATTCATGGTGTGGTAACCTTCTGCCGTTGCAGACAACACATTTTTTAATTGAAATGACCATTAGATTTGCACTAACAGTTTTACTGATAAAACTATACAGTGGATGGACAACGTGTGGAAATGGCATCTCTTAGTGTATGGATTTTGTTTTGATTGTATTAAAATATTTGTTTCCACCCAACTTCCAAATTACCAAAAAAAAGTGCTTTATTTGTGATTTCCTAGTTCTGACATTTTCTGAAATATTTGCACTGTGCATTTATCGACATATAATTTGTGTTGTGTGCTAGGAAAAAACCTTATCCGTCCCATTTCCTGGTAAGATTGTCATATAAATACTCTCACTTTGAAGTCAGAAAAAGAAAAGTAAATACCACGGTCCCTTGGAAGTCCGAGATTGACATTTGACCTCTGTCTTCGAACTACAAGATAAGAGCAAAATGTAAAGGCCAGTTTACAGAATGGAGGATTCGTGTAAAAAGACAAGGAGCAATAGTGAACACGTTTTGCTCTACGGGAGGTACAAAGACATGGTGGACTGCCTAAACCAAATAAAGCCAGCAAATAGAAAGCCAGAAAATGTCAGTTACAAACCACAAAGTCAATGATAAGCAATGAGCGGAACGCATTCCTAAGGAAGCTTGCCAGAATGTCCACAAGAAGTCTTGGCTACCAGACTGCTAAGTTGTCTTGTAGGCTTCGACCTAAAAATGAATGGCCTTCCACAGAAGGCTTGATATACATATTGATTTTGGAAAAGGGGGGTGGTGATGGACAGAGTTTCTGAATGATGCAGAATACTCTTACCAAGTCAATAGATCATGGTTTTAATCCATCACCGTTTTTTAGCTCACTGCACCATCCCAGCTCAGAACCTGGCTATATGCAAATTAGTCTGTTCCTGTCCCAGTGCATGATGGGAACAGGGCAAACCAATCTACCAAGCCAATTCTTATACTGGGAAGGAAACAAGCTATACATATTGGCCACAATGATAAATGTTTATTACTTCCATGGATCAAAATGAATATAAAAAAATAAGTGACATATAATGTTACAAATAAGGAACTTTTCTTAGAAGAACAGTTTTTATCCATATAACATTCTGTTATTTGGTAGTGCCTGGATTGTGAACTGGCAGTGTAGCCACACCCCATGTTAAGTTAGCAAGGGCTTTTCTCATCCAGACGAATCTGTCTAGAGGTTCGCTTCAATCTGTATGATCTTTTTCACAATGTTTCTCATTCTGACAACACAGTTTATCCTGGGCAGATGAATTCTTGATGAATACCCTGTCAGCAGCTTTACATGATTTTGAATATTGTTCATCAACAGAGTGCTTGATTTTGTTGGATGATTGCACTACTCCCAGAGTGGGTACCCTTCCGTCCCTTATTACCAGACAATAATAGGCCTTTGTGGATGGCAACTGTCCTGCAGCCATGGGGTACAAGCCGTTTGCATACACCCACTACTGCCTCTCCCTGCGTTAAGCTGTGTAGTGGGTCAAACCTGCTGTCCCTTTCTCCTCCTCAGTGTTAGAGGGTGAAGGTTTTGGGAGTGGGGAGAACTGTGTTCTGTTGTGTGTGCACGCTAACTGCTTCTATATGTGAGGCATGAAGTACCTTAATTCCACCCCTATGTTTTATGTAGCAGATAAGGTTGTTCTGTCCGTCACACAGTTTAGTTTAGTTTAGTTTAGTGTATATTTAGGCACAAAATCGCACACAGTGAAAATTAACATATTAGATGAACACAGTGAGACGTCAGTCTATTTAGGCACGACAGCTCCTTCAAGTCCTTCAAAAGATATGCTAATATAGTCCTCATAGATCTAGTTTCTATGTATATTGTAAGCAAGTTATGTTTCCAGTAATTACCATATTCTGGAGAGCGCTTCACCCCCACACTATCTGTACCTCCGTATTTCAGTGTAGGTGGCATTGCTTCTAAGACTAGGTATAATATTATATATGTGTTTGTTTGCATCAAGGACGGGGTTTATGGCGATACTAAAATAACTGCTATGGGGTCTTGAGAAACCTGAATTCCTGCTGATTTCTCCACTCCCTTGAACACTTTGGCCCAAATCTCCCAAGTGTAAGCAGTGCCATAAAATATGGAATATAGTGCCTCTGTTTCTGCACACTCACTACACAGCAGCAGCAGATCTATTGTGAGCTGTAGCATGTTAGCTGACAGGGGCGTTATGCAATGTGATTTTTCCAGATCTCCTCTACCACTGTATTTCTTATGAGAAACTCTCCATTTTGTTTAGTGTATTAATAATCCTCCAGCTGCCTCCCTCAGGCCACATGTACTCCCCATATAGCACGAGTGTGTATTTCCAGCAGTATCTAAAATATTAACCATAATGAGTGTGTGCAATCATCTGTTGCCATGAGAGGTTGTTCCCTATGGTATGAGTATGAGCAGCCAGGTCTCTATTTTACAGTTGGATGCAAGGCCAAGTGGTGATCGTGCGCATTTCTGAATCTTATTTATTTATTTGAAAGTTTTATATAGTGCCTTTTAGAATCCTGGGACCACCAGAAGTGGCCTGTGGCTGAAACAAAGTTTCCCTGTCTCTCTTCTTTCAGTCAAGGATATATCCCAGTAGGACTGCTTGATACTATTTGTGAAATCTGGAATCCTAGATCTGTCTAAACTTGGGTGTCGCTTGCTCGCTCTGCTCGAGGACCACTATGAGCTCCCCCGACCCCTCTTAATGAAATGTATTACAATTATCATGAAACTCTTTTAGAGTGTGGTCAGTAATTTGGAGAGGGAGCATTTGAAAAAGAAAAAAGGCCCTAAGCATGATCTTTATTTTGAATGAGGCTATCCCCCGAATTCAGGCAATTGTGGGGATGTGCCACAGCTCTTTTACTATCTCTCCAAGCAATCAGGAGTAATATGCCCTATTTAGGCCTTGAATAGAGGCAATTAACTCCTCCATTCAGGGTATTGTGACCATCTGAAATTTCAAGAAGCCTTTGAAGACACGTTAAAATTCCCAACAGGTTGTACAAAGTTCTTCCTAGAATCATGAGTAAAGCCTTCCTGGTCCAGGACGTAGGGCAGTTGCAGCTTTCTCAATACCAAGAGAAGTTTCTCCTTTGTGATGAGCTCATCTGTTTTCAGATCCTAATCCAGTGAGCTTTATTAAGCCAAGCTTGTTGTAAGGAATCTCTAAACTTGTCTGCGTCTGTCGTTTTAGAGGTGATGACAGACATAGTAAAATTATTTATTTTCCCTCCATGAGTCTCTTTGTAAGAGTTCCTGTTTTGGCTACCCACTCTGATATACAGGACTTTTTCTCCAGTCCTTCGTTTTGCAGCTATGGACCTACTTGCCTGGTTCCCCCTACAAATAAAGTGTTCTGCTCTAAGCATATTCTGACATATTTGGTTGGAGTGTTCTAATCACAATATTGTAACTATTCCCATTTACTTAGTGAATGGGTGTTTGGGTTGCCTCCTTGGCCTCTTTTAATTTGGCCTGAAGCTGTTTGTAGAACCCTCCCTCTTATCTTTTAAAGGCATGAAGCCTCCGATATAAAACTTTCTCTTATTGATACTTTTAATACATTCCAAACCATAGATTTCCCCCCTTCCCCTTTGTTCTAAATTTGTAGGGATTACTTAATGTGTTATTGAATGACATCCTTCACTGTTGGCGCGGTTAAGTAATGGATCATTCAGGTGCCATGTGCCTCTAGCTTTCTTATTGTTTACCCTCATACCACCGAGCAGGTGTCTGTGCCATGATAAGAGAGGGTCATGGGGCCCAATTGTACTGCCTTTGTAGTCTCCTATAGAATAAATACTGAGTCTATTCTTATAGCTACTTCTAACTGCAGATTCATTACCTTTGTAATATCCCCAGGCGCCAGACTGGGTGTGGCAAACTCTTCAGCTGTGCTCCTGCATGCTAGTAGTTAGTGACGTGTGACTTTGCAGTGACTCAGATGACGGACACAGACTTGCACTAGGTGTATCTGTGGTGCTTAAGCTCTAGGAACGACTCCATGTTGTATGACAAGTCACAACGACTCCATGGTGTATGACAGTCTCATGGATCCCAAGTCAGTTCGGAATTGGGAGGTAAAACTCTACTTTGTTGAACACAAGAAGAGCTTGTGGTTGAAACGTGGATCATGTTTCCCATTTAAGTCGTAGACCAGGTCACAGTTGTGGTCTTGAGGATGCTCCTTCGAAAAAATCCACTTCCCAGTTGAAATCGTCCAGTAAGTTGAAGCCAGGAAATTAGCACAAGAAAGCTTAACAAGGCCCCTTTCTCGCCGCTCGAAGTATCTAGCAAGACGCGGCATGTGCACCAAGATACAGATCGCACTCCTCCATGTCTCCTGGTTCTGAACCAATGCCTCATTTGGACACTCTATTCCCTGTTGTCTATACTGCTACAAATAGCTACTTTTATGCCAGAATGAAGGGGTTTTATAAAGCGCATTGGTACTTAAGTGTCCTGGCGCTAACAACAGGAAGCCGAGGTACGCAGACCAAGCACAAAGCAACAAAGACCTTAATTCTGGAGGAGAAGGGCCAAGTTTTCAACGGCTTTTTAAAGGCGACCTCAAAAGGAATCCTCTAAAGGTTGCATGGAAGGTTGTTCCATTCTTTTGCTACAAAAAAATGAAAAATCTCTGGCACTCTTCCTCATCCGCTTAATGCCGGTAGCAACCAGCAGTGCAACACAGCACTCTGGAGGGACAATAGAGCTCAAATCTCCTCACAAGGTAGCCTGGGCTGCCTTTAAACACTGTCCTATTAACCAAGACAAGAGATTTAAATAAAATCCGCTTCCTGACAGGCAACCAGGATAAGGAGTTGGGAACAAGAGAGATTGATGTATGACTGGGCAAATGCAAAAGGAACCTATCAGCAGTATTTTGAACCACCTGAAGTCGATCTAACATGGCTTCTGAGGCGCCAAGGTAGAGAGCATTTGCATAATCCTTGCACAATATAATCAGGGCATGGAGGAAAAAATAAATAAGTAAAATAACTCGCCTAACGCGACATCCTTGTCCGGACCTCTTTGCTGGAACTGAACCACAATGCTGGAACTCCCTTGCCCAATCCTAGTACTGCTCACATGCAGCATGTAAGTAGCACCCTGATTGGAAGGAGCAGACTTACTCAGCGCTCCACAGCGCACTTGAGGCCTGCATTTGTTCTCAACTCACTTGTTTTAGGACAGCTGGGTTGAGAGGTTTAAAGTCCGCATGTGTGACTGGCTGTTGCAAGAGGGCCCTCCAAAAAGACATGTGCACTTTTAACAGTGCATTAGATGCCCCACTCTCCTCCCTGCTGCGTCCTGATGCTTGGGGGATAAAACATAAATTGGTAATGAACTACCATTTTACGGGGGGCGTGGCTACGCAGGCGAACGGAATGGCCGCCTGACTGTAGAGCTCCGCCGGGCGAGTGAGGAACGGGGCCGTTCGCAAGAGATCCGGCACTGCGCTGGGGTCGACTTATGCCTGCCAATGATCCCTGCCGCCATCTGATGCAGCCTGCCTAGTCTGGAGGGCGGGGGACGGCGAGAACGGGCGGAACAGCTGAGGGGTGCTGAGGCCGGCGGTGCCTCGTGGGCCGTTCCTTCGCAGCACCGGAGCGCCTGGTGAGTTTCCCTGATTGCCTCTTCGTTGTCCCCCTCGGCCTAGGGGCCGCTGTTGTGCTCTCCCGGGTCCGCTGCTCGGCCCCGGTGGTGTCCGTTGGTAGAGGCGTGGCCCCTCGGTGCGCGACCGGCACTTGCGGCCTGGTCCGGCCTTGGGAGCCGGGGCCTCGATTTTCGGGGACTGCCCGGGAGGTGCGGCGGCGGGCGGGGAGCGCTGGCGGCGGGCTCCGGGGTTGGGGGGTGATTGGCGAGGGGTGTGGCCGGCGGGCTCCTAGGCGCTCTGCGGACGGCTACACTTTGCTGCATTCGGTGGGGGCCTGTCACCTTTGCCCCCACCGCTACCGTGCACCCCAGACCCGCGCCTGTCCCCCTGCAGGCCCAGGCCTTCCACACTCTCCTGCTCTCCTGCTGATGAGATTGGCCATGTGTATCGGACGCGTGTGCAACGTTACGAGGCCGGCGCTGGCTGCATGACCTGCGCGACATCGCCCATCTGTGCTGCTGCCACGAGGACCTGACTACCTGGTCCCCACACTACGCACTCATTGGCTACCTGTCTCGGCGGGACCCTAGACCTGCCGGCTGCTGCCGAGAGACCACCACGGCCGTCTGCTGGCCCTACGTCTTGCGCAGGGCCTCTGACACATTG
This sequence comes from Lissotriton helveticus, assembly GCF_964261635.1. Classification (NCBI taxonomy): domain Eukaryota; kingdom Metazoa; phylum Chordata; class Amphibia; order Caudata; family Salamandridae; genus Lissotriton; species Lissotriton helveticus. The sequence continues at coordinate 993,717,554 of NC_136057.1, forward strand.
CTCCAGCCGGATTAATTTCCTGACGACCTGTGTGCGTCTGCCTTGGTGACCCTGAGGCCCCGGCGGCGCGGCTTGGCCCTGGCGCTGGGAAACGGCGGGTACCCCTGATTCTCTAGTCCTGTCTTGACCGCCTTGTTGTCGGGGTGCCCTGTCGCTGTGCTCGCCTATCTGGCTGCTGTGGTTGTTATAGGGTCCTGTGCCACTGGTGATTTGCCCGCCATTACTTCCAACATGGTGAAGAAGGATGTTACCCAGAAGAGACTTACCTTCAGTTCGGCGCCCCTCCGTGCGGCATCGGTTTTGCCGGTAACTGAGGCGGACACCGGTGCCCAGGCGGCGGCAAAGGACACCGCGGGTATGGTCGCTGAGATGATGGGTGAGATGCGTGCTGGATTCAAGGCCTTGGACTCTCGCTTTGATGCCCTTGACAAGAAAATGGCGGACATGGGCGCGACGATCCAACTGCACGATAGGCGCCTGGACCTGGCGGAATCCAGAGTTTCTGACATCGAGGACGGAGCTGCGTCGACGCTGAAAAGGTTGGAACGTGTGGAGAAGATCCTTAAAGACGTCGCAATTAAGAACGAAGATTTAGAGGCGCGCAGTAGGCGCAATAATATCCGAATAATTGGTGTGGCGGAGACGACAGCTACCGGACGCTTTGACACTTTTGTGAAACACCTCCTAATCGAACTTTTTGGCCGAGACACGTTTACAGCTGGCTTCGTAGTGGAGCACGCACACAGGTCACTGGGGCCCCGGCCTAATCCGGGCCTGCCTCCCCGACCCATTATAGCCAGGCTCATGAACTTCAGAGACAGAGACGCGGCGCTGAAGGCCGCCAGGGAGGCGGGCGAAGTTAGGTGGCAAGGTGACGTGCTTTCTTTCTACCCGGACTTCACGATCATGGTCCAAGATGCGCGCCGTAAGTACACTGGTGTCAAGGCTGCTTTGCGCAAACTGGGGTTACGTTATGGAATGCTGTACCCTGCCAGGCTCAGAGTTGACGTGGATGGCAGGTTTCGCATTTTTGACTCCCCTGCGGAGGCACAGGAATTTTGCCGATTCTACAAAAACAGAGGGTCGCCTCGAAAATCAGATGATGCACAACGATCTCCGCCACACACTGACTCGCAGGCTAGTGCTGACCTGTTTAATGAAACCGGACAGGGTTGACTCATCTCCACCCCATTTTTTCCTGGACAGGCTGTTTACCTCAGTGTTATGCATCTGACCATGCAGTTCCTTATGTTGTTTTTTTCTTTTTTTCTTTAGCAGCGCTTTTCATAATTGCTGAGAATTGAACGTTGCCCCGATTGTGGTTCTCGCATGGCGGAGCGTCGCCTACCCCCATGGCGCGAGCCGTACTGTACTTTTCTCTTACGTTGTCTTTATTTTACAGGTACATTATTGGACTACTGTTATTGTCTGTTGCTTTAGGTTATCTCCGTAAGGGTGGGAATAGCCTCCTAGGGCTTGAGGAGTGGCTGGGTGGTGGGTGGTTGGGATGGGTTTGTTTACGCTTTGGTTCTGTTGTTTGTGCGCACGCACTGTTTTTCTCATTGGATGATGCCTGTGTTGCGGGAGGGGGCGGCGGTTCTGCACACTCATGTTTTATCATGTTTCCATCGCGTTTGAATGGCTAAGGTAGGACAGCGGTCTGGTCCTTCCAGACTTACTTCCATGTCCTGGAATGTCCGGGGTTTAAATGACACGAGGAAAAGACGGCAAGTTCTAAACTACGCAGCGAGACATGGGGTGGATGTCTTATTCCTACAGGAGACACACCTAGTGGACGCTGACTCTTCCTCCTTTGCAAAAAACTGGGGTACGCACAGGTTTTTTTCTAGCTATAGCAGATATGCCAGGGGGGGTGGCGATCTTAATACATAGACGCGTCCCTTTTGTGCTCTCGGACAGTGTCTCTGATGTAGATGGCAGGTATGTTGTGGTTACGGGGGTGCTTCTGGGCTTCAAGGTCACCTTTGTTGGAATATATGGCCCCAATTCGGACTCCCCTGCTTTCTTCCAGGGTCTCCAGGATGTTCTGCTGCGTTTAGACACTGATATGATGATAATGGGAGGTGACTTTAACCTGCTGCTGAACCCTACCAGAGACAGTACCTCCTCTTCCCAGGATTGCAAGCCCCGTTCCCGCGCTGTACTAGCGGATATGTGCGCCCACTACCCACTGATTGACATTGAGGCCCGTTTGCACTCCAACACGCCCACCTACACCCACCACTCGGGGTATCACAACACTAGTACCAGAATAGACTACTGGCTCCTTTCCCCAGGGGTGGCCGGTTGGGTGAGAGACCACTCGACGCTCCCACGCACGCTGTCCGATCACTCTCCCATAGTGCTGACCCTACTGATCCCCAGGTTGGGAGGGTATGAGAGGCAATGGCGCTTTCCTGGCAAGGCGTTATCTGATCCGGTCTTCAAAGAAGACATTCGTACTGCCATAGAGGAGTATTTTGAGTTCAACGAGGGCTCGGTGGACACGTGGGCTACACTGTGGGAGGGATTCAAGGCCACTATTAGAGGGGTTTGCATTAACACACATGTAGGGGCTTTGCGCGACATCCGTGCCTCCCTGACCCGTATTGAGACGGAGCTTACCGCACTGGACGCGGACACGCTCACTAACGCAGACGGTGGGGTGGAGGCGAGACGACTAGGACTCCTGCAAGAGTTCAGAGACACTGCAGACAGGGAACTGACATATCTCTGCACACAACACTCAGCTAGGCAATATGGTGAAGGTGATTGGCCTGGCAAGCTCTTGGCCCACTTGCTCCGTCCCCCCCGCCAGGCTTCATACATCTCTGACATGGTGGATGATCTGGGTGTTCGTCATCAGACCACCCCTGCCATTTGTGATGCCTTCCTATCCTACTACAAGGGATTGTACACCTCGAGCCTGACGGCTGACTGTCGCGACCCTGGCCCCTATATTAACGAAATCTCTATGGTGTTCCTAGAGAAACATATGCAGGAATTTCTGGCGATGCCTATCGAACCGGACTGCGTTGTGGAAGCCATTGATGCTTTAAAGGGCTCCTCGGCGCCGGGTCTGGATGGCTTTTCGGCCGACTTTTATAAAGAGTACAAGGAAGAACTGGTACCTCGCCTGATCGAAGTGTATGCGGAGGCGCTTGAGTCAGGGATTCTGCCACCCACGTTGCGGGAGGCAGTTATCATTTTACTTCCCAAACCGGGTCGGGACCCCACTAGGTGCGGATCCTACAGGCCCCTTTCCCTACTGAATCTTGACTATAAGATTTTGGCGAAAGTCCTTGCCACTCGACTGTCTTTACTTATGGAATCTATCATTTCGCCAGCCCAGTCCGGATTCGTCCCCCATAGATCTACCTCCTTTAATCTGCGGACGCTGTTTTCTGTTCTTCACAGGATCGACCCGGATACACCGGCAGCTGCGGTGTTTTTGGACGCCGAGAAGGCATTTGACTCCTTAGAATGGTCGTTTTTTTTGTCCGTCATGCACCGGATGGGCATGCCGTCCTTGTTTGTCTTAACGGTCGAGCTGCTTTATACTGCCCCCAGAGTAAGACTGCGACTTAATGGCACGCTTTCTGATAGCTTCCCTCTCTCCCGGGGAACCAGACAGGGATGCCCCCTGTCCCCCCTATTGTATATTCTGGCCATGGACCCGTTGGTACGGCACTTTCAGGAGCGCCACTTGCACCGCGGGCTCCAGTTCCGGACGGGTCCGTTACTTGTCTCCCTCTACGCACATGATACCATTCTCTATGTTAGGTCTCCGGAGACCAACCTGTCGCCCTTGCTGCTTGAGGTGGAACGCTTTGGGAAGTACTCCGGTCTTCGTATTAATTGGCACAAATCTGACATCTTTCCGCTCACCCCCTCCACTGCCCGCTGGGACTGCCCGTTCCCGCTTGAGTGGAATACTGACTCGGTGAAGTATCTGGGTATCCACATACATCTGGACACGGTATCCATGATTCGTCTCAATTATGGCCAGGCGTTAGACTTTCTAGAGGATAATCTCGCGCGTTGGATTCGCCTCCCTCTCTCGATGGCCGGCCGTATCGCCATAATTAAAATGATTATACTTCCCCGTTTTTTGTACTTATTTAACAACATACCGATCCCGCTCACTCAGGTCTTTTTCACCCAACTACGCTCTCTGTTGTTGCGTTTAGTGTGGGGGGATAAGAATCCTCGAGTTTCTTGGCGCATCCTGACACTGCCTTATGAACGGGGTGGCTTTGGAGTGCCCGACTTTTATATTTATTACCTAGTCGCGCAATGCGCCTATGCACACCCTTGGTTCCATCCAGACGCTCGGATCCCATATTTGAGACCTGAGGCGGACTTGGTACTACCACTTACCCTCAACTCGATATTGCCCAAAGGCATACCCAGAGACCCACTTGACATACAAACTGTGTCCACTACATCGTGGGCCTGGATGCAGTTGCGTAGACTGCTTCAGTTGGACGTGCTGTACTCCCCGGCGCTTCCATTGCCGAGCCCACACTGGCTCCCCATCACCGCGGAGGCAGTGGTCTGCAGAACGTTGTCGAAATACCAGCTCGCCACAATAGGGGATCTGTTCCCGGACGGCCATGTTTTTTCGGTGTCAGAGGATCCGCGATTTGCGGACTGGACGTTTATGGACTCCTTTGTCCTGACTAGGGTGAGGTCCATGCTTAGAGCACAGTTTCCCTCGTTCCCACTGCCGCCAGATGACATGGCAGCACTGACTTTTCTACTCCAGTCACAAACAGGAGCCCACATGGTCTCCAGGTTGTATGGACTCTGTGTGGCGGCACTTCCTGCTTCGGATGCGAAAGTTCGTGCGGCATGGGAACTTGATCTGGGTGGCCCCATCACGGACGCCCAATGGGATGCCTGTTGCCGCTCCACTAAAGAGGTATCTGTCAACAGTAGACATAAGCTAATACATTTTAAATTTTTGAGGCGACTATACTTCACACCGGCGCTGGCCCACAGAATTGACCCGACCAGACCTCATCACTGCCCTAAATGCAAAGCTCCGCATGCCGATTTTGCACATCTCACATGGACCTGTCCGAAACTACACACCTACTGGCTACAGGTGCACCACATCTTGGGCGACATTTTGGAATGTGAATTGCAACACAAGCCGGAAATTGCACTGCTTGGCTATGTCGCTGAGTTCCCCCGGGCCACGCGTAAGCTTGCTGCCATAGGTTTCTTGCTGGCGAAGAGGGAAATTGCTTTACTTTGGGGGTCCAGACGAATCCCTGATTCCAAGTCTTGGATGCGCAGCCTTGCCCAATGCAATACCAATAGTGTAGAATACTCCACGCAGATCCCAACGGCTTCACGCCCTATCGACATCTGGGGCCCATATCGACAGTATCTTAGCAAGATTACACGGGATGCACACTCCCAAGCTGCTAGCTCTATTGTCCCAGAAGGGGTGGGCTAGGTGGTTTTGGTTACCCTAGCGTGCGCTACCTATTGCGTTCCACAGTGCTTGGCGTGTACACACTCTCGGAAAAGGGTATGCGTGAGCAGCTGGTTTTGGATTGTATGCTGGTTGGGGCCGAGATGTTTCCCTCCTCTGTTTCCTTGCATCCCTTGCCCCGGCTGAAATAGTTGCTTCACCCTAATCTTACATTTGTCGTTTTACCCACCCTCGTCTGCCTACGCCTATACTAATGCCATCTTCCTTGTCAATTGATGTGTTGCTTGCCGCTCTCTCTATCACGAAGGCTCATTCATTTTCGTTCTGTTTGAAAAAGGTTATATCTCTTTGTGTCATCATTCCGCGCATGCAATTTTCCCTCAGATATGGAAAAAGTGAAAATGAGACTTTAGAATGTGTTACACTGCTTGTAAATGTCATTGGTCTAGTCCTCCATTTGCTTCCTTTGTATAATGACCGCTAACGTTTTCATTGTAAACAGTTTACTGTGTAATTGTATGCCTACACGGACCAATCTGATGCTAATAAAGAGATTTAAAAAAAAAAAAAACCTACCATTTTACTTTTCTGTGGGGCTTTGGGGAGATTTTAAGAGGAACCAACCCTGCTTCTTCTACACTTTCCGCATGCTCTTCAAAGTCTTCAAGTGGCTTCCCATCAGCACTAGAAAAACAGTGACTGAAGTCCTCATCACCAGCCAGCTGGACTACAGCAAATACACTGTTTCCGGGTACCACCACCAAACTCATGAAACTACTCCATACGATACAGAAGGTAGCAACCAGACTGATCCACAACCTACCCAAGAGGCCCCACATCCCTCAGCACCTGATGGACCTCCACTGGCTGCCCATCCAGAAGAGATGCCAATTCAAGCTTCTGACCCACGCTTACAAAGCCCTCCAAACTCCCAGGAACCTCTGCTCTGCTCACCTCGCCCTCGCACAGATACCACACATCCACTGCTGTCACTCTGGAGGACGCTCCTTCTCCCACCTCCCCACCAAGTCCTGGAACACCCTTCCCCTCCCCGTCCTTCCCTTCACCCCTCGCTGATCCACTTCAGGAAGGGACTCAAGACCTGGCTCTTTGACTCCTACATGCAGTACAGAGCCTGGGTACCCTTTAGGGTGATAAGACCCCCCAGGATATTGCAGCATGATTAAGCAAATTTAGCAGCACAAATATGGAAATTTAGCAACACAAATATGGGAATTTTGCAGCATGTTTGAGTCACTTTATTTTGCAATTTTTTCCTACAACAAATACAGATATCTTATTTTTACGAGTTATTTTAGAACATGAAGCTATGTATATTTTGTTTATTTACAATTTAGACAATTTGTTTTGATCAAAGTCTACATATAGGACATAATCACATATATTTTGGGACCCCCTCTGTAATTAATTTAAATGACCGGGGATGAGAGAGGACAATACACTAATACTAATGAAATTCCCCCGTGGTCAAGTTATAGCTTCTAAAATGGCAAAAACTCACAACATTAGGCCAAAATCCTTCAAATCAATACAGATACAATAATAATCTCTTCTTTCATTTTACATATTTTATTTCTTTTTTCATTAGTTTATCAAAAAGGATTTTTTCATTTTTTTTGTTGATTCTTTACTTATGTACATATTTTTTCTCACAAACATTGATATAGATTCCATTCATTAAAAATTACAGTGTAAATACAGTGTGATGGGAACATAAAGTACTTAACAATAAAACTTAGCACCCTGTCTGTCACACACCAACCAACATGCACCCTGTCTCATTCATACCACTCAACCCATTTGCAAACTACAAAACCCCATTACAACGGCTGAGGTAGCACTGATATTATTTGTGGATATCGCACAAATAATATCAGTGCTACCTCAGCCGTTGTAATGGGGTTTTGTAGTTTGCAAATGGGTTGAGTGGTATGAATGAGACAGGGTGCTTGTTGGTTGGTGTGTGACAGACAGGGTGCTAAGTTTTATTGTTAAGTACTTTATGTTCCCATCACACTGTATTTACACTGTAATTTTTAATGAATGGAATCTATATCAATGTTTGTGAGAAAAAATATGTACATAAGTAAAGAATCAAAAAAAAAATGAAAAAATCCTTTTTGATAAACTAATGAAAAAAGAAATAAAATATGTAAAATGAAAGAAGAGATTATTATTGTATCTGTATTGATTTGAAGGATTTTGGCCTAATGTTGTGAGTTTTTGCCATATTAGAAGCTATACATATAGGACATAAAGCTATTAATGAATAATGCCCACGGAACCTGTATGCTTGTCTCCTTAAGTTTTAATCTTGGCCATGTATGTGCAATTCTTCTGAACAGTCCAAATCTAGCTCAATATTGTGCTGCTGATTATAATGCAAAAACAATAATGCCCGGATGGATTGTTCGGAGATGAACCGTCGACTGGCTGACACCATAATTTTGTAGATGCTGTTGCTCCTTTCAGCATCTGCAGGACAGGTCACACAGTCCTTGTACACAGCTGCAAGCTGTGAAAGGACTAGAATGCGGTCAGCCATCCCATGCCAAAAGAGGTCAGTGTCTATCACTCCAGAAGCTGATGCCTGTCCTGCTTCTGGGCCTACATGTTCAAAGTAGAGGCAAGGCTCCTGATCAGGAACTTCGCCCAAACCAGGGATGGCTGAATATTCTCTCTTGTCCTTAAGCAGGATGCAGAGTCGAGCAGGATTTAAAAAGCGCACTTGTTTCAAGAATCCAGTGCCTGTTTGGGCCTCCCCCATTTACTTGCCCATTTTTTCAAGAGAATTTTCAAAAGCGTCATTAAGCTGGGCTGTTATCTTTTTTTTTTCTGTGCCAAACTTAATTTAGCCTCTGCAGTGGTCTTTAGAAATGGTTGTAGTGACTCCAGAGTGAGGACTGAATTGTTTGTGAGGTTCATGTGGAAGTCCTCTAGATAATCATACACCTTTATTGTCACTGGTGTCTGACTCTGGAATTAGTCCATTAGATTTAAAATGTTTTGGCATTTTTCTGTCACAATGTCCAATTGAATTTTAATGCAGATTGCAGGTTTTCAAGGGAAACTGGGGGGGGGGGTTGCTGAGTTGCATCTCAGACTCAACAAACCCAGCAAAGGCCTCAAAGTGCTTGCAGTGGTACTGGACAGCAGCAAACCAAGAATTCCAGCGGGTACTGCAAGGGTCAGGTGCCATCTGTGGATTCATCCCATGGTTCTCAGCAGATGGTGCAGGTACCTTCTCTTTCTGCTAACGGCCATGTAAAAGATTCGCAAGAAGTACAGAAGGAAAGCATTAAGCTCCACAAAAGGCTTCTCAAACGACTCTCCAATAAGGTTCATTATGGGTGCCAAGCAGGTGATATGTATGGAGTTTGTATATAAACTCAAAACGGGGTTGTATGCCTTGAGCATGTATGCCACGTTGTCTGTGTTAAAGAAAATAACTTCTGAAAGGCAATGCTGTACTCTGTGAGCACTTTCACAACTGCTTGCGCTACAGTCCCATGGTTGCACTATGAGAGGAACATTGTGTTTGCTAGGTGAGTGTGGATCTGACGGCCACCCTGTGCAGAGATCACTACAAATAAAACATTAAACACACACCGCCCTTCGACATCAGGTGTTTCATCAAATATAACACTGATCTTCTGGTTTTGCAATTGTTCTTTCAGCTCGTTCTTGGCTCCTATATATTTCACTGGGAGATAACGTTCTTGAAGCTGATGACTTCCAGGTATCTTTTCTTACTCGCTCATGGACAAACTTGCGCAAGACAGGGTGGTTGGTTTTGCTCAGCGGAAATAGTCAGTGCTGTGCAGACATTGACCCACTCACTTATTATTTCCTGGTTTGAAGCACTGGCAGCTGTACTCTTTGTGAAAAGTGAGTTCACCAGTCATCTGACAGGCACCTTTTGGTATGGAGTGAGGGTCTGGAGCAGCTGCACAGCCCATCAAGTGTTTTTGGAACGGCACATTCATATCCACTCTGTGTTTCCAGAAGTGGTCCTCCGCCTCATTGCACACACTGCAAAACAGCACTCCACCATCAGCATGCATCACGTCAATGTACTTTCTGGCCTGATCTGTTGCTGTTATACGGGTAGGTAGATGTGATCGGTGCTGCACATCCTTTACAGGCCGCAGAAACTTCTCCATCCTCCTTTTGTTTTGGGAGCTTGTTGCTCCCTTTGAATCCAAAAGATCTTGGGGGTTGTGGAATAGTCACGTAACTCACATACAACTATATTTGGTGTTTGTGGATGCGTTCCAAAGGGAAACAAGCATTTGCACTGCAATAGGTCTCGCATTAGGAAAGTTTGAGCTATTGGTATTGTAAATTACACATTTTTTATTTATGTGTTGGTTTTCAAAATAGCAAAATTAATAGCTTTGTCATTTACAATGCCACTAGTTTTAACTTTCGTAAATGTGACACCTATAGCATTTGTAATGCAATATGTGTTGTATTTACGTGACTTAGATGTATTGATATTACAAATAACAATGGCTTTTAATTTTTTTAATAATTAATACTTAAATAAAAGTTATTGTAATTTATAATGGCAATAGCTTAAACTTTTGTAAATAACTTTTGTGAAGATTATGTTCAGTGTATTTTATTGTGATGAAATCCAAGAACAGAAGTGAAATATTAACATCTTTTTGTGACATTTGTAATAAAGTTTGAAACATTGAGAGAGCATATTTGAACCAGTTGTTGTTGAATGGTTGCACAGATTGATGCTGATAGATAGATAAATAGAGTGAGGGTGATAGATAGATAGATGGAGTAATGGTGATAGAGTGAGTGCGATAGATCGATAGACCGATAGAGTGAGGGCGATAGATAGATAGCGTGAGGGCATTAGATAGATAGATAGCGTGAGGGCATTAGATGGATAGAGTGAGGGCATTAGATAGATAGATAGAGTGAGGGCGATAGATAGATAGATAGATAGAGTGAGTGAGGCCGATAGATAGATAGATAGATAGATAAATAGATTGCTAGACAGATAGATAGAGGGCGATAGATAGATAGAGGGAGATCGATAGAGTGAGGGCAATAGATAGGTAGATAGAGTGAGGGCGATAGATAGATAGAGTGAGGGCGATAGATAGGTAGAGTGAGGGCAATGATAGATAGAGTGAGGCCGATAGATAGAGTGAGGCCGATAGATAGATAGATAGATAGATATAGATGGATAGATAGATAGATAGATAGATAGATAGATAGATAGATAGATAGATAGATAGATAGATAGATAGATGATAGATCGAAAAATACACGCTGAAACTTGACAGACATTTTTGTAGATATGGGTCCTTTCATTACACACGGTAGGCCCACAAATTGCTGGTCTTGAAAGCCTGCGTGGGCCCAGACCAAACAAAGTCATCCTCACAGGAGACACTACGTTTGTGCCCTTTAAGGAGGGCATGGTAAAGACAAACAAGCAGGAAGTGGGATAAGGGAGGGGGTGGCAAATGGTGAGCACTTTCGCTGCTGCTTTGATATTCTCAGTGGCCACGCGGCTCACTGAGAACATCAAAGCGGCCGCGAAAGTGCTCCCAGGCTGACAAATGCTGCGCGCGCCCGGAGCACATGCACTGTACCTCATCCGCCTGCAGCCTATGGGAGTACTTTTGAAAGCCTCTTACTAAACTCTCGCAGAGCAACGCATGTGCGTTGGCTCAGCGAGACCTAAAAAAGGCATCGCAATTGTTGAATGGAAAGTTAAGAAAATGAAGGGAAGCAGTGATTAAAAATGCACGTAACTCGGAAGCACTAGCAAATGGCAAAAAAATGGAAAACTTGTTGAAACAAAACCCTAATGGAAACTGGCATTCTCCAAACGAAGTTGAGCACACGGTGTTACAACAGCATGGTCAGTTGCAAAGAAAGGAGAGCGGGAAACCTTTTGAAGCGAAGTTGCATACATGGAGCATTAATACATACAGGTAGGCAGAAGTCCTCTGTAGGGAAATGGCACACTTATTTGCTTTAGGCAAGGCTCAGTCCTCTGTATAGGGGTGTGTTGCAGTCACTGGAATGGCCTGAAAATCTATTTGGTATTATTTGATGCGTTCTAAAGGGGAAAAAAGGCATTGCAATTGTTATACAGAAAGTTTAGAAAATTTAGGGATGCAGCGATTAAAACAAAAAAAATGCACTCGCCCTAAACTCTGAAGCACATGCAATTCAAGTGGAAAAAATGAAAACTTGTTCAGAATCAGAAAATGCTTTATTCCATTTTAAAAGTTAATACAATCATAAAAGCTGAAAATACAAAATATCAATTCATTATACATTTAAAAATACATTAAACTATGCAATAAACTGTCAATTTACACTTTTTCTTTTCCTCAGTATACTTTTTTTTAAAAACAGACATGATTCCAACACAATACACATTGCTCAATAATTAAAGAAATAAAAAGGCCGGACGGCATTGCCGCCATGTACCCTTCCTTAAGAAGGGAATAATCCATCTGGCCCGTTCATTTACATAAAATTTACAGAAAAGAGTCACTTGCATGGTCGTTTGGTTTGATAAATTATCGCACGGACAAGGACAAAGCTGTCTGGACCAGTCGTTAACTGTTGGAAATGAAAACCAGGCGATGAAAACAATCAAACTTAAACCTAGTCAAGATATATCTATCATAACCCCCTATACACCATACTAAATAGGGTTGAATGGAACTACAGACCAGGGTAAGTTGATGTTGGCTCACCGATTGTTTTTTTTTTTTTATTGAACTCCAACCCCATTCTTAAAGTCTCGAAATGGTTCAGACATGCAGCTTTAAGCTCTTTTCAAGATATGGAATGTAAGGAATCAGGGTTAACATAAAACCCAGGTCTCCCCAAATCATTACATAGTTTACTGATGTCATTTAGCCCAGGAATTTTACTAGCCTGATCCAGGCCCATAGAATCTCTGATAATATCTCGGTTTAACCCAAGATTGGGGGCGGTCCAGGCTCTATGCCAAAGTAGCATAGGTTGCAATTTAATCACGTCAGTGATATGATGGCTCCCTAGTTCGCTGTGACAATTAAAAACAGCTGCGCTCTGAGGAACAGCTAGTATAAATCTAAGAAAAGCATTTTCTATCACCTGAATTGGTGTAACATTATAAAACCCCCAGACCCCTGCCCCATATGTGGCAATGCTTATACACTTAGCCTGGTATATTTTCAATAAGATCTCTGGCGGACTTCTATCCATCTTTTTAGAAAATATCATCACGGCCGCCAACAAGCTTTTAAAAAAAAGAGCCCTGCTCTTAACAGTAGCACTCCAAGAGCCCGTATTCTCTAGCAAAATGCCAAGGTAGTTGAACGTTTTAGTTTGTTCAATTTTATCAGTCCCAGCTACAAGTGTGCAACGTTTATTCCTACCCTTGCCACAAGACATAACAAAGGTTTTCTTCACATTAAGCCTCAATCCCCTATTGCCTATGAAGTCAATATAAGTAGTGAGAGCCCTCTGAAGGCCAAGCTGGGTTCTGGCCATTAAAACCGCGTTGTCCTCGTAAAGAAGGGAGACTATCTGCTCGTTGTTAAAGGAAAACTTGTTGAAACACTAACACAATGGAGAATGGCATCCTCAAATGGAGCTGAGGTCACACAGTGACAGTATGGTCAGTTTCATAGAAAGGAGACCATGAAACCTTCTGGGGCAAAGTTTCATACCTTTGCAGTGCAATAGCACACTTGTGTGGTCCCACTAGACAAGTTTGAGTCATCTGTGAAGGGCAGTGGGGGAGAGTGGTGGGTTGTACCAACATAAAAAACATAAGGCAAAAATAATTTTAAAAAACAACCAACCGTGCTTCAAAGTGCCTGCAAATAAAAAATACTTGACAAAGGCAATGGAACCACAATGGAAAAAATTTACATTTTTGCAAATGAGGTTACATGTTTGGAGGAAAAAGGGAACAAATGTGCATAATAAGCCACCTGCAAAGAAAGGGAAATCTAGAACTGTCCAAAACAAATTTGTACAAGTACTTTGAAAATATTAGCACATAAGCCAGGCATTTGCACTCAGGGGAAAAAAATAAGAGCAGGCAACAGTGCTTAAAGGGTGTGTACGGAAAATCCCAAAATTGCCAACCTTACCCAAAAACCCCAAAATAAACAATGCAACCAAAAATGATTACACATAATTCCATTGCAAAACCATGAATTGAGATTGGGCTACTCCTGTGAAAAGACATGATACAAACAGTGTGGGGCCATGCACAGCCCTCCCACCCATTACAAGTAGGACTTCACAAATATGAATTTAGACCTCAAGGTTCTGCGCTTTAGCATATGCATATGCGGCGGGCCCAACACAATTTTCCCCTAAAATAAAGCCACCCAAGGCCCGCCGTGTGCCCCGTGTGTGGCGAGCCCAAAAACAATGCCCATGGCCCAACAGCAAACTGGGCACGTGGTGGGGTCAAAACAATCCCAAAAATAAAATTATTCCACCCAGGGCCCTCCGCATGCTTTGTGTGCGGCGGGCCCAAATACAAAAAACTGCCCCTGTGCCCACTGCACAATGGGCACATGGTGGGCCCAAAACAATGTAAAAAAACAAAAATGGCACCCAGGACCCGCTACGTGCCCCGTGTGCGGCCGGCCTAAACGCACAGGTCAGGAGGCCGGGACAGGGAGAACCTACTAGGTCTCTCCACTCCACCTCCTCTCCAGCATAAAGACGATGCTCCTCCGAAGTTAGCAGGTCAGTGGCAGTCGGGCTCCCATCCAGACAAAGAAATGACTAGCAGGGCAGGTGAGGAGTGTAAATACACACCACCTTCCCTGCCTGTTGTGAATACCCTACAAGAGCAACAGGGCCAATAGAAGGGAGGGTCTTGCATTCCTTGAATTTTAGTGGCACTTTTTTAAAAAGCACTGCCTTTTTAGAAAAGTGCTGATTTTGCGATTTTATTGCAAATAGCGAAATTCTCGAGCGTCTCATAAATACTGCATGGTTGATTGATTGAGGGGGAGCTATTTCCTAAAAGTTCCACCTAATCTGCAACCATTTATTTATTTATTTTAAAAGTTTTATAAAGCGCGAATGTGACTCGGCAGGGTATCAGGCACTGTAAAACAACGTCAGCTAGTTAAGCTGGTACTGGAAACCATAATAGATAAGTACGTGGACACAGCAGATGTGCATTGCAGGCAAAAATCTGCATTTAAGGAGTTCATCCCAGATGTACGTTGCATAGTAGATAAGGGAGGGCAAGTTTGGAAATGCCATTTCAGATAGTTTGCATGACTACAGGACTATTGTCACATGTAGCTGTTTTTATCCATGGTGGGGGTAGTACTGCTGATAACTGTCGATAACCTGCCTTCTCAAGGCAGCAGACAGTTTAAAGCATATCCTCAGCTTGTTAGTTGAAGTACCATATTTAAGCCACTGAATCATCAGTAGCTTTTAAATCAGTTTATTTTATGCTGAATATGAGGGGCTTTATTGACCACGTGCTGTTCTAAATAACGTTTTTCAAAGTGGAGTATGATAACAGGGTGACAGAATGGGGGAAATGGAATGACCTATTGGGGAGATCAGCTGCTAAGATATACACAAAACCCTATCCAATTGGATATTATACACATTTTTGCAAGGTTAGAATGGAATGTGGATAGTTTTTAAGCTATCAAAATGGGTCAACATGAATGTGCCAAGAATGTGTGCGCTTTCAAAACAATTGTATCTATAATAAAAAAAAATGAAGTACCTTTTTATGGCTCAAGATTTTAGATTGATCTATCAAGTTCTTAGTATTTTTAGGTCTTGCCAGAAACAGCACATGTTGTGGCTTGCAAGACATTTTGTTAGTTTACAGTGGGCTTGGATCCTGCCCATTACCTAGCAGTGGTTGGCTTGCTCATCACTTTTTTTCCTCTTTCTGTTTTTTGTCTCTCTTATGGAGCATGGCTAAGTACATTCAGAGCTACATTTTTCTTTTAGTTGAAGTACTCCATAAAAGGGTATGTGTTTGCCAGCTATCTCCTTCATGTGCATCTACCCCTGTCCCTCTCTGTGTTGTTGGTTGCCTTTCTCACCGTCCTGTCTCTCTGTGTTGTTGCTTGTCCCCTTCTATCTCTCTCTATATTGTTGCTTACCATCCCTCTCTGTGTTGTTGCTTTCCCTCTCCATCTTGTTGCTTGCCCCCATCTCTGTTGTTGCTTGTCGCCTTACGACCCAATCTTTGTTGTCGCTTGCTCCCTCCCACCCTGCTGCCCACTCCATGTTGTTACTTGCTCCCTCCCGTCCCTCTCTGTGTTGTTACTTGCTTCCTTCAATTCTCTTGGTGTTGTTACATACCCCATTTCAGGTTGGTGCTTGCCCCATCCCATCACGTCCAGTTGCTTGCCTCCTCACACCTCATCCTGCATTGTCGCTTGCACCTGCCCACCCTGTCCTGTGTTGTTGCTTGCCCCCTATCACCCTGTCCGGTGCTGTTGCTAGCCTCCCCCCACTCTCCCGTCCCCATTCCGCTTTGTTACTTGCCCCTGGCTGTTTCATAGCACTTTTGTTTTTGTGCTTTCAGCCATATTGGGCTTCCACATTGAGGCTATATGAAGTGAAATATCTAAGGATATTGTTAAATTGAAAACCGAATTTTAATGTGATGGTAGTCTAATTGAAAGTACTAAATAGAATGTATCAGACACCAGTTCACATGACAAACCTGATGAAGTAACCTGAGAATGCTTTCTATTTTGACAGGACCCTGTCTTCTAGTGATGATGCCAGAGAAAGGGAGACCGAGAAGGGCCGCCTGGAGGATGCCTATGAGAAATGTGATCGAGACCTGGACCAGCTGATTGTTCAGCACTACACTGAGCTCACAACGGCCATTGCCACATACCAGAGCATAACAGAGCGAATCACCAATTCGCGAAACAAAATCAAGCAGGTACAATGTGGCTAAGCTTAACTGTTTGCACGTAGTATAGTGAACCCCATCTCCACGCCGTATCTGTTATTTTGAACTCCCTGCTCCACTTATCATTAATGGTTCTTTGATGTGGGTGTTTCTTAGCTGTAAAAATTCCTCTACTGCTCATTAGTGGGCAGGGCAATGGCTGCAGGCTTGTGCTTCAAAATACCCACGGTCTGTATGATCTGCCATTCGTCTGCCTCCTGCAACTGAAGAGGTTCATCCTTTCTTTGCTTATTTCTCTGGTGGTTGAGGCTCAGCGTCTTTGGATCTGCCTGTCTTAGTTGTTAGCCTCTTTTAAACAGAAAACTCACTGTCCTCGTTACTCCCAACAAGCATGATGTTACAAAGAAGAACAAAATAACAGTGCAAAATGACCATAAAGGTTTATCTCTACTTTTGTCTTGATTGGCAGTTGACACAATGGATATGTTTCTGCTTTAGAGATGATGAGGTCATTTCCACGGTAAAATCAAAGCAATGTTGTCATTAATTAATAAACGTATTGGACTTACTGGAGAAGAAGACAGTGATTGCTTACATATGGAAAGTGTGCAGGGTTTTGGTTAAATGAACAATTGTGTAAATCATGTGTTTAAAACAAGCCTTGACAAAGGAAATAGGATTGGCATTGGCTGCCTACTTTTGGCTTTGCCAATTTTTGTGAGCGCGTTCTGTAAATGTTTACAAGAGGACTGTGTTAGTGTGAGGGGAGCGTGGCCAACTAGCCAACATGGCGGACGTACTCAGCTAGAGCTCCGTCGCCGAGACCCCAATTTTATCCTGAAAAGCATAATCAGAGGCGACCCCATACCTGTACACGGTCGAGCGGGTGTGGGAACGGGAGCGGAGCCTGGGAAGACCGGCGCCCCCGTGTTGGAAGCTGTAGAGGCAACGATTGCCGACATACAGCGGCGGAGCTGGAGGCCCGCATAGACAAGGTCACCTCAGACTTTTCCCTCTTACACGCTGACCATCGCAAGTTGGCAGAGTCAGTTGCCACGCAGCGCCAATCACTTCAGGAATTGCAACCAGTGGTGCAATCGCACACTTCATTGCTCCAGGATGTTATGGACAGAATGCACATACTGGAAGACCGCATCGAGGATGCGGAAGGGCGCTCCCTGTGCAACAACGTGCAGGTGGTTGGCCTGCCGGAAGGCGAAGAGGGGAAGGACCCGGAGCGGTTCATGGAAGGCTGGTTGCAGGAGATCTTACCATCGGGATTGCTGTCTCCGCATTTTGTAGTTGAGAGAGCGCACAGGGTGCCTGCGCAAGCGCCCAAGCCTGGGGCCCAGCCTCGTCCTTTCCTCTTCAAGCTCCTAAATTACCGAGACCGGGACGTGGTCCTGCGAGAGACTAGAAAGTTGAAAGACCTCACAGTACGAAACAGTCGAGTGATGCTTTTCCCAGACTACACGGCTGCAGTACAGAGATGGAGGAGCACGTACATGGCGGTGAAGAGGAAGCTGAGGGAGCTTGAGCTGCCCTACTCCCTGCTGTTCCCCTCCCGCCTCCGCGTGATATCGAAGGACGGCGTCCGGTTCTTCGATGCGCCGTCAGATCTCTGGGAATGGCTGGAGGAGACAGGTCAATCGACAGAGGCGCGGCCCACACGCTCTGAGGATGGCGGCTGGCAGGAGCAGCGATCAAGAAGACGTCGCAGGAGGGGTGGCCGTCGTGACTCGGGTCCTGTCGTGCCCAGCCCAGAGAACCGGAGAGTGGAAAGACAGAAAGCACTGGATGCGGTTGCGAACTTGGCAGTGGTGAACGACGCAGGCTGACTGGACTCTCAGCTGGGCAGTGAACTGGTTATCAGTGGCTCCTAATCGCCATCAACGGTACTCTCCGAAGATATGAACATGCGGGTGGTGACGCCCCAAACAGCTGACCTACTAATGTGAAGGGACAATGACTCACCAAGGCCCAGTAGGGGCTCATACCCCCGAATACAATGTTCACTGTAACCTTTGTACATGGGCGAGGCACTTGCGGATGTCCTGCGAGGGGGGGATGGAGGGGGGCTCCCCCCCGACATGGGTGTGCATGTTGTCACCAGCGTACACTAGACCAGGTGCATGTGAAGGTGTCTGTTGGCCGGTACCGGGAAACACTAGACACTTGCCTGGTTCCTGGGCTCCGTTCAAGTTGACCACACAGGCCTTACATGCCTGCATGCACTGGATTCCATATGTGGTTTTTGCTAATTCAGGGGTTTGTAATTGGGGCGGGCTTGGATTGGGTTGTTGGTAACACACTCACCCCAACGGCCGCAGCACTGACCTCTTCCCTCTCTTGAGGATGGATCTTACTGAAGTTTGGACGAACGCCCCATCGGGGCCTCGCCCTTTTAGTTTAAATGTTTGTTTCCACTGTTTATTGTTCTGCATGCAGCACACTGAACTCCCTCCACCCGACGGCTGTACGCCGCCCCACCGAGAGGTGTCCCCCTGGCAACAAGAGACACCGACTTAATCAGACACATGACATGCACTAACATACTGACGTGGAATATCCGGGGCATGCACACACCGTCACGGGGATACTCGGTCTTCTCCTATCTGCAGCGACATGGGGTGGGGATCGCCCTTCTCCAGGAAACACACATGACACAGGTTGAACTGGATAAGCTCTGCAGGCGCTGGCGGGGACAAATACATGGCACCACTTTCTCTGCACATGCACGCGGCACACTAATATGGGTGAGGGCAGGTGTCCCATTCAATTGCGTAGACACACAGATTGACCCAGAAGGGCGGTACTGCCTACTGCGAGGGAAACTAAATGGTCAGGAAATCCTGCTGGGATCACTATATGCCCCAAACTCGGACCAGTTCTCCTTTCTAACGACTCTGAACCAAGCCCTACACACATATGCTGGCCTCCCCTGGTTATTAGGTGGGGACTTTAGCATGGTACTGGATGTCGGACTGGACCGATCGATCCCCCCACTCCGATCCACGATGGTGACATCCAATGCGCAAGCGTTTAGAGACTGGCTTTCACACTGGGAGGTACAAGACCTTTGGCGTGTGCAACACCCCGCGGACAGGGTGTACTCGTACTACTCTTCAGTACATGACCTGCATGTCCGGTTGGACCGAATAATAGGCACCCGGTCGCTGCTCCCCCTGCTTGCCGAATCGGAATACCTAGGGAGAACACACTCCGACCATAACCCGCTCCGACTCACTCTCAGCTGGGAGGCAGACCGCTCACCGGTGCCCATGTGGAGGTTGCAGACTGCTGCGCTTGAGGATCCCGAGTTCAGATCCTCGCTAGGCACTACTGTCCTCGACTACTTCGAGGTTAACGAGGGATCTGCAAGCAGTGCTGCGCTAGAATGGGACGCGCATAAAGTAGCCATACGGGGACACTGCATGGGGGCCTCGTGGAACATACGCAAAACACTATCCACCTCACTCGCGCGCTTGGAAAACGAGATCTTACAGTATGAGAGGGAGGGTGAGGGGGTCGGGGAACACACACGCAAGCTGAGCGACCTGCGCGCCAAACATGCATCCCTTATGGAACAGCTGCGGTGCCATAACTACACGGCGCACACGGCTCGAACACATGCCAGGGCGGATAGAGTGGGCCGACTGCTCGCCTGGTTGATTCAGAGAGAAGGCCGGGGTGCTCCAATAGGTGCTCTCCAAACGGCAGAGGGGGAGGTGGTATACACGCAGCGCGAGATATACCAAACTCTGGTTAGGCACTACAGACATGTTATGTTAACTCCATTTTTAAGCGCACAGCTGCCCCAGCTAAGGGGCGTCCCGGCGCTGCGCCTGGAAAGGAACACAACACGAACAGAGCAACAGAATGGATCAAATAGAAGAAAACTAGCAGCTATTTGGGAAGATATAAGTTTTAACAGCTTTCCTAAATGTCAGAAGATCATCAAGGGCACGAACATGGGCAGGAAGAGAGTTCCAAAGTTTGGGGGCAAGCACTCTAAAAGAGCGACCGCCGGACCTACTTCTTAAAAAGCGAGGAACCACGGCTAAATTTTGTCCACAGGATCTCAGCTGACAGGAAGGAATGTAAGGGATAATGAGATGCTCTAGTATCTGAGGAGAAGCAAGTTTCAATATCTTAAAAGAAAGACATAAGGTCTTAAATTCTATCCTCTGAAGCACAAGTAGCCAGTGGAGCTTAAAAATAGTACTTCTAGCAGAACAGAATCTGGGGAGACCGACTAGAGCCCTAGCTGCAGCGTTTTGAACGCGCTGCAATCTCGTGCTTTCGGCCTGATTAGCTCCAAGCAACAGCGAGCTCGCATAATCGAGCCTAGACAGTATAACTGCCTGTATTATCAGTTGTCGAGTAGGAGCATCAAAAAATTTCAACACCGGCCTAAGCCCACGTAAGATACCAAAACAGGTCGCAGCTACTTTTTTTGTATGGCAGGAAAAACTAAGCGTAGAGTCCAGCCAAACGCCCAGATTTTTCACCTCGACAACCGGAGTAGGGGTAGGGCCCAGATCAGCTGACCACCACTTATCACCCGAAAGATTACTCTGTTTGCCCACAATCAATACCTCGTTTGTTTTCTCATTGAGCTGCAGGCAATTAGCCATTATCCATCCTGCCACCGCACTGAGACCCTCACGGAAGTTGGAGGCCTCAGGGTCAGAGTCCCCACTAAGTGCAACCGCAAGCTGCGTGTCGTCAGCGTAGGACACCATCGTAAGGTCCCAACGCTTGGCGGCAGCGGCCAGCGGCCGCACATAAAGATTGAAAAGCGTGGGGCTCAATGCTGATCCCTGCGGGACTCCCTGTTCGATGATGTGGGATTTGGACTCGAAGGGAGGTGTAGAGACCCGAAAGGTACGATCGGAAAGAAACGATCGAAACCATTCCAGCGCCAGACCTTTGATGCCCGCCTCTCCCAGCCGCTGCAGAAGTATTGCGTGAGAAACAGTGTCAAAGGCGGCACTGAGATCCAATAGTACCAGAGCCGCCGTTTGACCCGCATCTAGCACTGCGCGCAGGTGTTCAACCATGGAGAGGAGTGCGGTCTCAGTGCTGTGCCCAGCACGGAAGCCATTCAGCGAAGGGTCCAGAATGTTAGCGGACTGAAGATGATTGGACAGAATGCCGTTGACATGGGCTTCTGCCACCTTCGCAGCCCACGGGAGGAGGGAGATTGGATGGTAATTCTCGAGTTTGAGAGGGTCCAGTGACGGTTTTTTCAGGATGGGAGTGACGTGAGCTTGTTTCCATCTCAAAGGGACTTTACCCGAAGAGAAGGATAGATTTATAAGATGACGAATAGGGGGTAAGCAGAAGGCAGCTGAGTCTTTAAGTTGGGCAGGTCTAAGTGGATCCACAGGAGATCCAGATTTCACTTTAACCGCCAGTTTATCAAACTCCTCCTCCGAGAGAACTGGAAGTGTCGATAAAATCAAATTGGTACATGAAATGGGGACCAGGTCCTCACTTACCAGCGTAGTACTAGGGAAGGAGCGGTAAATATTAGTCACTTTTTCTACAAAGAAAGCCGCGAGATCCTCGCAATGTGATAGTGAACAGACCTCGGGCACTGAAACTCTATTAGCAGTGAGATCTTTCAAAACTTTGAAGATCAGCTTTGTTGGATTGGGGCTAATATTAAATTCCTGTGAGTAATAAGCTGCTCGAGCCCTGCAAACCGCTCTATGATAGAGCTTAACTTTCGCAAGAGAAAAAGTTTTCAGTCTCACCTCATAAGTCTCGCGCCAAGCTCTCTCTGCTTGTCTACAAGTAGCTTTCAGAAGCCGTAAGGGATCATTATACCATGGACTGGATTCTGACCGACGGGTCTTACTCCAAGCCGCAGGGATCAAGGCGTCAAGGGCTTTAGTAACCCAGTCGCAAAAAAGGGTATAACCGGACTCAACATCCTCAAACGGGCCCAAAGGAGAGGACTCCAGGAGATAGTGAAAATCCGCAAGTTTAAGTTTTTTCCAAGGACGTCTAAGAATTGTTCTGTCAGATGTTTTAAAAGGATAGTCCTTAGTAGTAACCTGAAACTCGATCAGATGGTGATCACTCCAAGCTATAGGTCTAGGCAAACTGACCTTGACCGCACTCAAGTTGGTAAACAATGGGTCCAGAATATGGCCACACTCATGCGTGGGATGGAGGATCAACTGCGGGAGCTGAAGAGCCCCTAGGTCTGCCAGAATGCTACAAATCGCTGGAGTATCAGGGGCATCAAAATGAAGATTTAAATCCCCAATGATGCTAAAGTTGGCTGAGGCTACCGCAAGGGAACTGACAAGTTCAGGAAGCGCTTTCCTAAATAGTACATCACTGCCTGGCGGTCTATATATCAACAGTCCAGATAGGGTGAAATGATGGTTGATTGTAATAGCAAAAAACGCACATTTCCAACCAGCTATGTCCATAGGTTTCCAAATACAGGGATAGCAGGACTTAATAGCCATGGCAATACCTCCACCTCTGGAGTTGCGATTAAGTGTAAAAATAGCATATTCCGAAGGAAGTGCTAGATTAGGTATGGCCGTGGCCTCGTCCTGTAGCCAAGTTTCAGTCATACAAAATATATCAGGAGATTCCAGAGATAACAAGTCATGGATATCCTGGTAATGTTTGGGCAAGGACCTGACATTAAGATGCCAGATTTTTAAATGAGAAGTATGTATAACGGGAGTGGAAGACAGGGAATCCACTAAGCAATGAGACGTCATATAAGCTAAAATAGGGGTAGGGGAAGGAAATAAGAACTTACCGCAAGAACAAACATAAGGGCCACAAAGTGGATATAAAGGAGCGTGCGTACAAGAAGTAGTCACATTCCGAATCCTAAGAAGATCCTTCCTGGAATACTTGAAATCCATCTAATTAAATGCACAGAGTCCAGCCACGCCTAACGCCTCCTAAGCGCTGACGAGCGCAGACGGGCAGGACTCTGGCACGACTCAGGCGCAGGGAAGGCGCGCCCGCTGCCCGTCACCGCTGCGCGCTGAGAAGAGCGCCTTAAGTAGGCAGATCACGAGCTGCAAGAGCGCTAGAACGCTCAAAGATGGCACCCTGAAATGTCCCCTTCACTCCCAAGATGGCGGGCGTAGTAGCAGATCCCCGGGACCGGACCCGCTAAAACAGCGTTGCTTTTACAATATTATGGTGCGAGTAAGTGGGCAGGAGGCAGCAACCATAAAAACAGGGGAGAAACCAAATAATTCCAACTCAAATACAAAACGGGAAATTAAAAAGCGTAAGGCGCTCTAAAAATGCGCGGCAAGCGCTAACATTCTGCGTGGCGAGGGTACCTTGTCCAGGCTAGCCCCCAGGTCACAGATGCCTTAAGTAGGCGGATCACGAGCTGCAAGAGCGCTAGAACGCTCAAAGATGGCGCCCTGAAATGTCCCCTTCGCTCCCAAGATGGCGGGCGTAGTAGCAGATCCCCGGGACCGGACCCGCTAAAACAGCGGTGCTTTTACAATATTATGGTGCGAGTAAGTGGGCAGGAGGCAGCAACCATAAAAACAGGGGAGAAACCAAATAATTCCAACTCAAATACAAAACGGGAAATTAAAAAGCGTAAGGCGGCGGTTAGGTTGCTACATGGCATTAGGGAAGCGGCCTGAGGACGGGACACAATGCGGGGTGCTTTACTGACCGGATGACCCATCACGCACTTTTCCAGCCTTTAGATCAGCAAGTCTGTGACACACACTGACCCACTGATGTATTTACGTATGGGAGTGGGCATCTGGGGGGGCGGGAGGGGGAAGGGAGGAGATGTGATGGGATGTTTGCAGTTTAGCCGCTCTTGTTTAAGTTCCCTTTTCTTACATCTCTGTTAGAATAATGTCATTTCTAGGCGGAAATATACGATTGAAAGGATCCACCTCACAGTTGTGCTAATTGCTATGCAAAGCTGAGCTGGCTGACGGACATGAACAATAACCTGAGGGCCGAAGACGGCCTCACCTGCACTAGTCAGTTCTGAGCACAGCTAATACGCTTATGAGGCGTTGCCAGTGTGGCCTCAAGGCTCCTCTCTATAGTACATTTAACGGATTGAACGTCGAGCCGGCGAAGCCGGAATGTCATGATACACTGATTATTTTTCTTGTATTACATCCTGACACGTATAAACTGTTAAAATACTAAAATGCCAATAAACAGATTTGACAAAAAAAAAAAAAGAAAAAAAAAGAGGACTGTGTTAGTGTGTAAACCTTCATGGTGCAAGAGCTCAATGCTTTCACTCAGGGAGAGCTAAGTCAGTGGTTGAAGAGTCCTGACTCTTGCCTCATGTGGCTGTATGCTGTGGTGGGCAGAAGAAGAATGTGAATGACTCAACAGACCATTGTCTGCAAAGAGCTCATTGAAAGCACCCATTAGAGTATTTGTAATTGGATATGTATCTTATATTGGAATCAAAAGCAATTGACTAATGTCAGACCTAAAGAGCTTGTTACTTGTCCCTATTTCAGATGTAGTTAAGAAATTCTGTTACATTTGTTGCAAAAACGTACGATCTTCTTGACTTGTGGCAAATATTGTCATTAACAGCCACTATTGCCACTATTGTCATTAAGACGCCCGCTGCGGCCCAAGGAGAAGCTTTTGTAATTTCTGTAGGTGCCTTTTGCCATTAAGTAGCATACAGTTCCTTAAATCTAGAAATTTAAACAATGGTACGTTTGTTTTCTTTATGTAGTGCAGCAAATAGAAGCACTACATAAGTGTGTGACTGAGCGCTATTCTGTATTTTGACTCTGTGTCTTTTGTCATCTCTAGGTGAAAGAGAATCTCCTCTCATGCAAGATGCTTCTACACTGCAAGCGAGATGAGCTGCGTAAGCTCTGGATCGAAGGCATTGAACATAAGCATGTCCTGAATCTGCTGGATGAGATTGAGAACATCAAACAAGTGCCTCAGAAGCTGGAGCAGTGCATGGCCAGCAAGCACTATCTGAATGCCACTGACATGCTGGTAAGAAGGAACAGCTCAGTAGGATTGCATTCATTCTGCTATTCGTGCTCTTTACATGTTCCCAACTGGTCAGGAATTGCCAATTCAAAGGCAGGGCTGGAAAATGATTGTAAAAAAATGCTGTCCGTAAAATGTTGAGAAAGGGATCTCCAGCGGAGTCTCACACTCTGGCAAAGCCTCCTCAGCATGCATCACTAACTATTCCAGCTCAGTTATTTCTTTTTCTAACCATAGGTTTTACACAAGGAAAGATTTCACTCTGCGCTTCTGTTTTTTTGGCAGTGCCTTAATTATTTTTAGTCCGTCTTCCTGGAAGAGGTACCTTCTTGCACATTTGAGATCCAGTTGGGCTGGGAAAAAAAGAAATGTTGCCTTTCTCCTTCAGGCATGTGACTGGCTTCAGGCAGTGCTAACAGTAATTCTGTCAGCAACTGACATTCTCAAAGCCTTCGTGTCATGCCTGAGAAAGCACTCTTCTTTGAGTTCCTACTTTTTTGGCACCGGGGACAATACCCCAACTGCTTTCGAACGTGGACTGTTCCAAAGAGGCTATTTTTTTCATGGGCCACAAGGTTTTGCCCAGCTTTAAGACGAATTTAGGAGTGGTACCTAAAATCGGCAATGTCTATTTGTACTGGTGTGGAAGTAATTTCGGAGCCTTCGTCTGCCTATTTAGAAGGGGGCTCCTTCCTACAAATTACCCCCTCCCTCTTTCAATCCCTCTGTATTTGGGTCAAAAATAAATGATTTACACTTCTTGGGTTTCAACATATCCTCTAACTTTATTCCACACAGATTCTCACAGACAAGTGTATATGGGCGTATATATATACATATATATATATATATATATATATATATATATATATATATATATATATATATAACCTATATAAAACAATTCTCGCCACACACAATCACCATTTCCGGGCAATGACGATGAGTAGACCCGTTGTCTGGTGCCGTTATTTCAGTGCTTTATTGTGTAAAAAAAATGATCGCCCAGCAAATCCGCCATGACGCGTTTCGCCTCTATCCAGAAGCTTGATCACATGACGTGTTGCTAAAACAAAAGAGGGTACTTAAAGTGCAAAAATGTGGGAAAAGTGGCAATGCTCAGTGCAATCAGTATTTGGAAACTGAAGAAATTGTTCTGAATGTTACATCATGATTGAATAACAGACATGGTGTCTAAAATCAATGATCACACAGAGTATAACAATTATAAAACCACACTATAAATACAACATTCATAAATATATAAATATAGGTAACAATAAATATATAAGTTTAAATACATTATAGTTCTTCATAAGTGTTGGTAAAAATCATCAAGTTTCCACTAAAAATAATTAAGTATAAAGCCCAAATGGGCATATATGTCACTGTTGCCATTCATAAGTAATATCCAAAATAGAGCCCTATTTTGTACTCCTCTCCATAGTGTAAAAAACAATGTGCTGATATGTTTGAATACTATTATATAAAGTGGCTTTGTGCCTTAAAATAAGGCTTTTCAGGGAATGAAAGGTCGGCCTGCTTGGATATGTTATTCATTTTTGTAATGACCTTCCTCCTACACACACCGCCAGGTAGTCTGCAATCCTTAGTTAGAAACTCAGTTAGCTGCCTTGGAACTATAAGCAGGTATACATGTCTTCACTAACGTTCAAACCTGCAGGATTTTTACTGTCAAGTTCCAGTATGTATCGTGTCTCAAGGAGGCGTAATCTAGCTTCTCTATTACCTCCTCGCTTGAGTGGCAGCACTGTATCAATTAAAAAATATTGAAGATGTTTTGGATTACTCTCATGCTTCTACTCAAAGTGTCGTGCCACTGGTAAGCCTGATCTTTCCCTGTGATGGCCCTAATGTGCTGCAGTATCCGTTTGTGGGCGGGCAGTCGGGTACTGCCTACATACCGCAACCCACACGTACACTGCAGCACATAGACTGCATAATCAGTTTTGCAGGTTAGTCTCTTTTTAACAGGTTCACTCTTAAATGGGACTGTGAAATGAGTCTTGTTACAGCCGTAACGGCAAGCTTTGCATATTGGACACTTTTTAAACCCCTTACTTAGCGCCATCCATGTACTTGGTATGGACACCTCAGGGCAATTGCTCACCAACACACTTCCCATGGAAGGAGATTTTCTAAAAGTAAGTTCAGGCTTATTGGCCACTAAACCCCCTATGACAGGATCTCCTCTCACTAGATTCCAATTCTAATAAAAGATCTTCCTGATATTAGTGTGTTGCCTGTTGTTTGTCAGGATGAGTCTAGATTGGATCTTTGATTCACCAGAGTCTGTTACAGCTACCTTTGGTTTAGAGATTAAGGCGTGTTCTCTTGTTATAGCTCTTGTGCGTTTTATTGCTCTATTGAGGACCTCCTCCGAGTATCCTCTCTCCAAGAATCGCAATTTGCTTGCTTCCTGTGCCGTAATACATTCAAAATCAGAACTACAGATGTAAATGTAAATGTAAATGTGGGTGTACTTGTAAAGCGCACTGCGACTCCATGGAGTATCCTGGTGCTGAAGACCGCTGGGGAACCCGTCCTGGTTTTCCCTGTGAGATGGTCCCTTTCTGGGTATCTCCAAGGTGAAACTAGGCATCCCCGGCGTCTGTGGGGGGCCGTTGTAGAGATGAGGCAAGCTTAATGCCCAGAGTTGCCGAGTGTGTTCCCTGGTTAGAGGGCACCAAGGCGAGAATTATTGAGTCCGTTTTGACCCTGGTCCACGACCCTCAGATCCTTCTGATACGCAGCATCTCCCCAAAGGGGATACTGCGTATCAGATGGTGTGGCTGTTGACTGGCCGCATACAGCACAGTATTGCCCGCAGTTGGCTTTCTATGTAGTTTGGTTGCTAAACTGGTATTATCCACATAGATCTCTGAATCAAGAAAGCAGTTGGATTTTGCATGAATTGTATAAGTGAATTGTAAATTCAGATTATTATCATTCAATTCATCCACAAAAGTTTATGCATTACTTAATGAACCTTTCCAAATCATAAACAAATCATCTATGTACCTTAGATATAATAATACATGATCCTTCATCGTAGCTTGATGTTTCTCCATGAGGACCTGCTCCTTCCACAGTCCCATGTGTAAACATGCGAAACTGGGGGAGAAGCAGGCCCCCATAGCTACACCTCTTATCTGCTAAAATACCTGGTTGTTAAAAAGGAAAAAACTCAGTTCTAAACAGATTTGTATAATTGTTAACTGCATTCTATTATGGGATGAAAAATTCATGGGACGTTTGTTCAAGTAATGTTCCACCGCTTTCAGTCCGTCACAGTGTCTAATTGACGTATAAAGTGATGACACGTCTAAAGTCATTAATAAACACTCTGAGTTCCAAGTGACGTCTTCTATTTTACGAATGAAATCTGTGGTGTCCTGTACATATGAAAATAGTCCTTTAACCCAGTCCTGTAAAAAAGAATCTATGTATTTTGAAAAAATTTCTGTAGAGCTGTTTATAGCGGAAATTATCGGCCTTCCAGGTGTAGAATCAATACTTTTATGAACTTTGGGTATCAAATAAAAAGTTGGAATTACTGGATATTCTTTCTTGAGGAAACGAAATTCCTCATCTGAGATTAGATTGCCACTTCTCCATGCCATCAATTTGGAATTCTGATCATTCCATGCTGTTTTTATTGCCATGATGTTGCTTTTCCTGTATCATAAAGGGTCATCTAGTTGCGACTCTGCTTCCTTTATGTACATTTGGCGTGGCCATAAAACGATGTTTCCGCCTTTGTCGGCCTGCCTAACAATAATGTTCCGGTCAGATTCAAGCTTCTTAATCAATTGATTGTAACATTGATTATGTTTATTGATTGCAAAATGTTTTTTTATTTGTGGCAATATATAATTTTTTTAGATCTTTAGTAACCAACTCCTGATACACATCTAGATTGTCGTGTATCATGACCGGCTGGAAAACTGATTTGGGTTTGAAGGGGGTCCTACATACCCCCTGGTCTTCAACCGAAATTGTTGTTGTCATGTCTATAGATGTATTTTGTTCATCTTGTAATGACCAAATGTCCTTGAATTTTGAGCAGTCTCCTGCAGTTAACAATGATGGGCTATTAGGAATTTCACTTTGAGTCTTTTTGTTTGGTTGTAACAGAAAGAATTTGTTGAGTTTTAGTTTCCTCACAAACCTGTATGCGTCCATGCGTGTATCTACATAATTGAAGTTGCATGGTGGACAGTATGGTAATCCTAGGCCTAGGATTGCCTTGTCATTTTATTTTAACTTAGTATCCGTGAGATTAATTACTGAGCTGGGGCTGACTTTTGGACCGGGGTGCGATTTTGTCTGTTCCATCTTCCCCTTGTTGTTTTTTTCTTGTTGTTTTGCTTTTCTTTTGTAGCATTTACGCCTTTCATTTCGCTTGTAATTGGCCCTTTGCTGTTGAGTTTGCCTCCTGTTTGTGCTCGAGGTCTCAGTGTGTCCCTGCGGTCTTGGCAAAGACAACTCACTTCTTGTGCCAAGGACAACTTTGTAAACCCCACCTTCTGTGCACTTGCAGAGTCTCCTTCAGGGTCACTTTCGGCAGCAGAACTCAACTCAGTGGAGGAAGCCGAAATAGATATTTCTTCATTTAGATTTTGTCGTACTCTCCCTACTCGTGCTTTCACATTATCAAAATTGCGTGTTTTCACTCTGGAGGAACTGTTGCTTCCTCTAAGGAGGCATTCAAAAGTTCCATGATTGTCATGAGTGAGGACGTCTCCATCTGCTGAAGCACCGAGACCGGAAGTGGATCCCGGGGAGAGCCAGATTTAATACTATCTAAAAGCCGTTTGAAATAGCTCATATCTAGTAGGGACCAGGTTTCCAGTTTAATCATGGATTCAAAAAAACCCTTGTCTCGGTAAGAGATGGCTCTGGCTGCAAGAGGAGATGTAGACGTTTGCTTAAGGGGGTTACCCGTTTTCATGCGCTTCATTTCGGAATATATTTTCTCCACTTTATGGAGAAAGAATTTGGCCAGGTCTTCGCATTGCTGACCATTCAGGGAAGGGGGCAGAGATTGGGGTTCAGAACCAGTATGCTGTTTGACCATTTTAAATAATGTTTTGGAATAATTCAGTGCGCTAGAAATGGTCAAAGAGAACTATTTGGCGTGAGCTGACTTACAGAGAGTGTGATATTCTCTTTTTGACCTTTTGTATGCAAGTTTGGTATCGGACGCATAGTTCCTCCTCCAGCATCTTTCCAATTCCTTGTATTTTGTTTGATCCCTTTTTAAATTCTCAGTGAACCAAGGTGCAGGGGGGCAGTGGTTGTTCACCTTCTTAATGGAGGGAGGGAGACAGGTATCAATGGCATTTAGAAGCCACTTTTGGACGACGCCCGAAAGAGTAACCGACATTTGTTTGGAAATAAGAGCGTTAGAAGATAAAATCTTATTAAGGGCCTCAATATCTAGTTTTCCCCAGTTTCTAGTGGGTTTCCTAATGTTAGGTACAGCTGCAGGTGAATTCGCTAAGATCTCGAAACGGAAGCTGATCACAAAATGATCAGACCCGCATAAGGGAAGAGCTGGTGAGCATTGAATGTTGGGCAAACTGGAAAAAATAGGGTCCAGTAGGTGGCCGGCCACATCAGTGGGACCGGAGTTGCAGAGTGAAATATTCAATGCTACCAAAATAAGAAATAAAACTAGTGCTGTGCAGACATGCAGAATCATCCAAGTTAAGGTCGCCCAGAATTGTGAAATTGGCGGCATTTATAAGGAAAGGGGTGATTAGATCAGGCAAGGATGAAGCCCATGGACCAGACGGCCCAGGGGGGCGATACACTAGTATACCTGAAAAAGTGAACTTAGAAGTCAAGGCAAGCTTGAATAAAGCTGCCTCACAGCTCTTAAATTGCTGATCTTCAAATTTGCGCATGTAAGACTTCTTATAAATTATAATAATTATCCTAATTATTCATGATCAATGAGCCGAGGTCACACCTAACTCCTTTTGCATAGGCTTCCTTTCATTGATAAGAGCCTGGATGTGGTGCAGTTCAGGGCCTTCCCTCTTATGCAGTGAGTCCAGGGCAGTTGGACTATGATATTGATGTTTTAACCTTGGTCCTTGATATCATTGAGAGCACCTCTGAGGTGTCTTGGCCTATCTGAAAGAAACAGGTTAGTATTAGATTCCTTACCTTAGAATATCCCCAGGCGTCAGACTGGATCCGGAAATGTTTGCGTAGCAGTACCCTTTCGCGTCGGTAGGCGTCGTCTGTGGCTCCGCGTCCGTCATTGGTGTCGTGGGCGCCGGAATGACGTCGCCAGAGTACTTAGACGCCGCCCTCGCGCGATGACGTCAGTTCTTCTTTTTTCCGCGCCAGCAAGCGCCGATCCGGAAAATGTGGTACCCGTAGTCAATTTTTGACTAAACTTTTTCGATAATTTTTGATCTACTTCGAAGTCTGTAACGACTCCGACGGTGCCGGTAGGGATGCCCGGGTTCAAACCCTGCGCCGACTGCGACCGACTTATGTCGGTCACGGACCACCATCGCCGGTGTCTTCATTGCCTAGGCCTGGACCAAGACGACAAGGCCTGTTCCGACTGTCGAGCCCTGACGTCTAAGGCTAGGCGGGAGCGGTCCCGCAAGCGGCTCGAGCTCCGGCAGTTGGCCTCGCGCCGCTCGAGGTCCTGGTCCGCGAGGAGGTCGAGGGACCGGTCGCGGGGTCGGAGCCACCATGGCTCCGGGAGTTGTCCACGGTCTTCAGGCTCCTCAGGTAAGCACAAGAAGTCGAAGAGACGTCATCGCTCTTCGGACTCCCCCCAACGCTCGCGCGACGTGGCCGGGGTTTCGGGGCGACACCGCCCAAGCGGCTCCGCCGTAGCTGCGGGCGTCGCGGCCTTCTCCATACGACGGTCCCTGGGCAGCGCGCGACGCCGGAGGAGATCGAGGCCTTCCTCTCTGCCATGAGGTCACTCATTCCTCTGTCGGGCTCCGCGGCGCCTTCGGGCTCTGCGGCCCCGACTGGGAGTACCAGCGGGTCGGGTGCTTCGGCCCCGACGCCGTCTGGTGCTTCGGTCCCGACGCCGCCGGCGACTTCGATCCCGGCGCCGCAGGCTCCCACAGAATCCGGATCCGGGTCGCCGCCGGTCGACCTCACGACCTCGCCGGCGCTGGCCCCTAGGGTGTCGCCCCCGGTGCCGCCTACGAGCGGCGCCGTCCCCGATCCCTCCCTCGATTCGGGTCCAGCGCCGTATCCGACGCCGATGGGAGATTTCTACTTCTATGACCCGGCCCCATCCTTTGGTCCTGAGTATCAGGAGATGGTTGGTGAGGGGCATTGGGAGGGGTCTGAAGACCCTCTGGCACAGGAGTGTCAGTCTTACCAGGACTGGTCAGGAGAGCTAGGGGACGCCAGTGGTCTGGATACCTCGCCAGACACTGGTTTTGTCTCTCCTCCTACCGTGGCTACGGAGGAGGGGGCTGCTTATAGTGTGTTGTTGACGCGGGCAGCCAAGGCCTTACACCTTAAGCTCCCCGTCGCGGCCGTGAGGACTAACCTCCTCACTGAGGTCCTTAAACCGCAGGCAAGCTCGGCCGAGCCTCTGCTGCCGTTTAATGAGGCCTTGTCTGACGTTCTTCTGGGCACCAGGTCCAGGCCCGCTACAGGTCAGCCTGTAGATAGGAACCTGGCCAGACGCCACCGCCCGGCACCGGGCGACCCTGCTTTCCTGTCCACCCACCCCACCCCCGAGAGTCTGGTCATCCAGGCCTCTAATTCCCAGACCGCATTCTCCACGGCTCCCCCCGATCTGGAATCCAAGAGGTATGAGCAGTACGGAAAGAAAGTATTCTCATCCTTGAGTTTGGGATTGCGGTCAGTCAACACTGCATGCCTCTTGGGCCGCTACACCCACTCTCTATGGGATACGGTTGCGGACGTGCTGCCACAATGTCCGAAGGAGGTCCAGACTAAACTCACCCAAGCCCTTGCGGAGGGTCGAGATGCGGCACGGTACTCCATCCGGTGTGGGCTGGATACCACGGACTCACTGGGCAGAGCGTTGGCAACGACGGTGCCGATTCGTCGCCACGCCTGGTTGAGGTCCACCAACTTCTCGGCTGATGTCCAGTACACTCTTATGGACATGCCGTTTGATGGCTGTCGCCTCTTTGGCGACAAGGCAGACCATGCGCTTGAGCACTTTAAGGACTCCAGGGCTACAGCCAAGTCCTTGGGCCTCTCGGCCCCGCGCCAGCAAACGGGTGCCTTTCGCTCCTTTCGTGGCCAAGGAAGGGGCGCGCCTACAGGTGCTGTCAGCCACGCACCGCAGTCTAACATCCAGCGCGGTGGCGGCCATGGAATCCGCCGTGGCAGCGGTCGGGGACACCGGCGCGGCCAGTCCACACCTGCCCCTGCAGCATCCGCCTTGAAACCTTCCTAGTCCGAGCTTTCAGGCCCATGTGATGCCAGTGGGGGGCAGGGTTCGCCATCACCACCTCCACTGGCGCACTGTTACGTCGGACAGGTGGGTGCTGCAAATCGTCCGAAGAAGCTACTCCCTCGCCTCCAGCCATACCACCGCATGTCGGGGGATCACTTAACACTTCTCAGAGAGGAAGTTACGGTCCTCTTGGCCAAGGGGGCCATCAAGCGCGTTCCTGGGCCAGAAGTAGGATGTGGTTGTTACTCCCTCTACTTTCTGGTACCCAAGAAGGGCAAAGGGGGCCTACGCCCTATCTTGGACCTACGGAACGTCAACGGCTTCCTCCGGCAGGGGAAGTTCAAGATGCTGACACTAGCTCAGGTCCTAGCTGCCCTGAACCCGGGAGACTGGATGGTAGCGTTGGACTTGCAGGACGCTTATTTTCATATCCCCGTCCTGCCGGCCCACCGGCGTTACCTGCGGTTCACGGTAGGCCACGAGCACTTTCAGTTTACCGTGCTCCCCTTCGGCCTTACCAGTGCCCCACGGGTGTTCACGAAAGTGATGGCGGTGGTCGCAGCTTATCTGCGCATGTTAGGGATTTCAGTCTTCCCATACCTCGACGACTGGTTGTTGAAGGCGGGCTCGCCCCAGACAGTCGTCAGCCACCTCCAGACTACAGCCGACCTCCTGCACCTGCTGGGGTTCTCCATTAATATGCCGAAGTCACACCTGCGTCCCTCTCAGAAGCTCCTCTTCATCGGAGCGGTTCTAGACTCAGCGCAGTTTCAGGTTTATCCTCCCGAACAGCGGGTTCGGGATATTCAGGCTATGATTCCGATCTTTCAGCCGTTATCCCGAGCCTCGGTCAGGTTGACGTTGCGGCTTCTGGGGCTGATGGCCTCCTGCATCCTTATGGTGCATCACGCTAGGTGGCGGATGCGGGCTCTGCAGTGGGACCTGAAGTTTCAGTGGGCCCAGCATCAGGGTAACTTGTCCAACCATGTCTTGATCTCGGAGGGCCCTGTAAAACAGTTGCAGTGGTGGCTCACGGACCGCAATTGGGTCAGTGGAAGATCCCTCTCCCTACCCCAACCGGAGCACGTAGTTGTGACGGACGCGTCCCTCCAGGGCTGGGGGGGGGCCACATGGGAGAGGCGGAGATCAGAGGCCTCTGGTCTCCGGCGGAGTCCCAGCTCTATATCTACCTTCTGGAGCTGAGGGCGATTCGTCTAGCACTGGAGGCATTCCCCCCCTCTGTCCGGGGGAGTGTAGTGCAGGTGTTCACGAACAACACCACCGCCATGTGGTACTGCAACAAACAGGGCGGGGTGAGGTCGTGGACCCTATGCCAGGAGGCTCTGCGCCTCTGGCAGTGACTGGAACATCAGGGCGTGACCCTGGTGGTTCAACACCTGGCAGGTTCTCTGAACGCCAGGGTGGACGAACTCAGCCGTCGGTGCATGATGGATCACGAATGGCGTCTGAACTAGGACATGGTGCAAGGCCTCTTTCAGCAGTGGGGAGAGGCTTGGTTAGATCTATTCGCCACGCGCGATGTCATCAGGTCTGCATGTTGGAATTTCCAAGGCCGCTCTCGCTCGGCTACGCTTTTCGTCGCGAGTGGAGCTGCGGTCTGTTGTACGCCTTTCCGCCTATGCCACTTCTGCCCAGAGTGCTGAAGAAGATCAGGCGCAACCGGGCCCAAGTTTTCCTTGTGGGTCCGGACTGGGCACGAAGGTACTGGTATCCCGTGCTACTCAGTATGTCTGTCGATCCCCCGATTTGTCTGCCTCTTCAGAAGGACCTTCTGTCGCAGCAGCAGGGGACGGTCATCCACCCGAACCTGTCCAGTCTCCACCTCCATGCTTGGAGATTGAGCGGCGACAGTTGAGGCCATTTGACTTGCCTCCTGAAGTTTGTACTGTGATTCTGGCAGCCAGGCGTCCCTCCACAAAGTCGGTATACGCCTGCAGGTGGAACACATTTGTGGCATGGTGCACAGCAAAGGCTGTGGATCCTCTCACTGCACCCCTTCCTGAGGTTCTCCTCTTCCTTCTTTCTCTTGCCCAGCAGGGCTCTGTTCTTGGCACTATCAAGGGCTACCTTTCTGCCCTTTCAGCCTTCTTGAGGCTACCTGATCAGCCATCTTTGTTCAAGTCCCCCATTGTAAATAGGTTTTTGAAGGGCATCACACACATGTTTCCTCCTGTTCCATTTGTGATGCCCCAGTGGGACTTGAACCTTGTACTTACTTTTTTGATGTCCGCTCCCTTTGAGCCACTTCATAACTGTCCTCTCCGCCTTCTTACTCTGAAGACTGCTTTCCTGGTTGCCATCACCTCTGCCAGGAGGGTGAGTGAGCTCCAGGCTCTTTCCTCTAACCCCCTTTCCTCTCTGTCCATCCGGACAAAGTTGTGTTGCGGACAAGACCCTCTTTCCTGCCCAAGGTAGTCACAGCCTTCCACATCAGGCAGTCCATCACTTTGCCCACCTTCTTTCCGCCTCCGCATGCCTCGAAAAAGGAAGAGAGGCTCCACCGTCTGGACCCAAAACGTGCGCTCTCCTTCTATTTGGATCGCACTCGCCAGTTCCGGGTGGATGACCAACTCTTTGTTGGTTACGTGGGCGCTAAGAAAGGTCGGGCGGTGCACAAGCGGGCCATCTCTCGGTGGGTCGTCTTGTGCATCAAAGTATGCTACTCGTTGGCTAAAGAGGAGCCTCCTGTTGGGCTGAGGGTCCATTCCACTCGGGCCACGGCTACTACTGCCCTGGGCCGGGAAGTCCCCTTGCAGGACATATGTCAGGCAGCTACGTGGGCCTCGCTGCACACGTTTGCAAGACACTACTGCCTGGACAACCAAGTCCGGAGGGATGGCTTCTTTGGCCGTTCCATCCTCCAGGACTTTCTGGTGTGATTATTGGTTCGCAGACCCACCGCCGGGGTTGGTATTGCTGGGGTATCTATTCTAAGGTAAGGAACCTAATACTAATCTGTTTCTTTCAGATGCACAAGTTACTTACATTCGGTAACGATATATCTGTAAGAAACAGTAGTTAGTATTAGATTCCTTACCGACCCACCCATCCTCCCCGTTCTGCGAACCGATATCTAGGGTTAAGGTCATCCCCTTTCAGGGCCCTAGTTTTATGGCACCAGTGTTGGTTTTTATCATGGCTCTGTGTTTCTGGCGCGGAAAAGCTGTGTATAAGAACTGAAGTCAGCGCGCGAGGGCGTCGTCTAAGTACTCCGGCGACGTCATTCCGGCGCCCACGACGACGGACGCGGAGCCGCTGACGACGCCTACCGACGCGCAAGGGTACTGCTACGCAAAAATTTCCGGATCCAGTCTGACGCATGGGGATATTCTAAGGTAAGGAATCTAATACTAACTACTGTTTCTTACAGATATATCGTTACCGAAGGTAAGTAACTTGTGCTTTAGCCTCCTGCATCAAGCTTATTGACTATGCCAGGTGGCATATACAGGTTTTGCAATGCAATCCGTTCCAATGGGTCCAGGACCAAGGAAACCTGGCAGATGCCATTTAGATTTCAGAGGCGACTGCGCATGATTTGCGGTGGTGGCTTCTCAACCAAAATTGGACTGGTAGCATGACCCTCTTACTTCCCCAGCCAGAGAGGACGTGGTGACTGGTGCGTCAGTGCTGGTTTGGGAAAATCATTTGGGGTAGGTTGAGATCAGCGTGCTCTGGTATTCGCAGAAACCCAGCTCCATATCATCCTTTTGAAGTTACAGACCATTTGTCTGGCTAGATCTTGTTGTCACCACGAGAACGCATAGTGTCAAACGTTTTGCATAGTCTCATACGTTTTGCATGTACTTGCCTCACTGACAAAGTTGTGGCCTGTTGTGGAGTCCGTACAACAGATGCTTTCATGCCAAAGTGTCAGATACTTAATTGTTTCTATCCTTGGCTCAACAAGGTCTAGCAGTGGGCACTAGTACATTCTATTTGTTTGTCCTTTTGCCTTTTTAGCCGGACCAACCATCCTTATCATATTGTAATGCGAATCATTAAAGGTTTGACATGCATTTTCCCACCCAAACCATTTGTAATGCCACAGTGGAGCCTTAACCTGGTGTTGACATTTCTCATGTGCACACTCTTCAAGCCAATCTACAGCTGTTCATTGTGTCGTATTACTTTAAAGACTGTCTTATTGGGATCACTTTACCTCATTGTGTGACGTATTTTAGGTATCATAGGTGCAACTGTCCTACACCACCTTTTTTTTTTATTATTCTATGTTGTATTCTACCTATTGCATATTCCTATGCATGCCTTTACCTACTTCATGCCTTCTAGTGGAATGTCTCTGCACTGTGATGCACCATGGAATGTTGGGTGCTGATTGAAGATAAGCCACAGTTATGATGGGGTTGAGCTGCCTGCTGGCTGCTCCTGGTGATGTTTGATCTAGACTACTTGACATCTTACAATAAATCTACATGAAATACCTCAACCAATCTGTAGTCAATTACTACATTTTGATGACTCTGGCAGCCTTCGTGCCAAATTATGTGACACTTTTCCACATAGGACAATCCATCACTCTCCCAACATTCATTGCCCCTCCTCAAATCTCAAACGAGAAAAACAGACTTCATTGTTGGACTCCAAATGAGCTTTAAGCATTTACATCGATCGTGCCAAGGACCATCCGGTGGGGTTTTCCAGAGCTAAGAAATGGAATTATGTGCAGAAGAGGACCTGTCCAGTTGAATACTCCTCTTCCTTAAGATTTGCTACGCACTGGCCTAAAAGCAGTCTCTCAAAGGACGGAAAACCCTTTCCACAAGGGTTAAGGTTACTGGCACTACGTTACCAAACGAAGTACCTGTCCTTGACATCTGATAAAGACTTCTAGCTGCCGATCCCTTACCTTAGAATATCTCCAGGCATCAGATTGAATCTGGATGATTTTCGAGCAGTACACCTGTGTGCCAGTAGGTGGCATTGTCTGGCTTTGCATCGGCGACACTGTCTGCACCGGAAGTGGCGTGTGTGTGGTCCCTATATAGGTTCCACCCTGGCACTCTGACATCAGTTCCTTATTTGAGAGCGGAGCCAGTGCCTTATTTATCAAGAGGCCTGGAGAGGGAGATTAATCGGAGTGGTCTATGGACCCTTCTGGTTACCACTCCCAGATGAGGAACAGGACAACTGGTACAAGGAACTAGCGGAGGCCAGTGGGTTGGCCACTTCACCTCACACTGACCTGGTCTCTTCTCCGACTGCGACTATGGAGGAGGGAGCCTCCTTTGCAATGGTGGTACGTAATGCAGCTGAGGTCTTGGACCTTCACCTGCCCACAGTGCCAGACAAGACGAACATCTTGATGGAAGTGCTTCAGCGGAGTGTCTCTTTCCTTTTGACCCCCTACTCCCCTTCATGGAGGCCTTTGCCGATATCCTACTCGGGGCCTGGTCTAAGCCCTGCATTGGGGCATCTGCATATAGGAAAATTGTCCCCCGCCAGTGCCTCACTCCTGGGCCCTTTGTTTCCGTAACCTGCAACCCAACACTACATCCAGAATGAATCCTGGCACATTCCCTACCACTCTAATGGATAGGGAATTCAAGAGGCTGGATAACTTTTGCAAGAGAATGTTCTGTACCGCCAGCCTAGCACTGCGGTCTGTGTACACCATGTTCCTATTGGGCCACTATTCTCATATGATATTGGAGTCGGTTGCACAAGTGCTGCCTATCGTCTCAGAGGAGACCCGAGCCATTCTTACCCAGGCTACCGCTGATGGCCGAGATGCAGCAAAGTTCATGATTATGTGTGGACTCAACACAACTCACTGGGCAGAGCGAGTTCTTTGTTGGCGGCCTTGCAGCGCCACATCTGACTGGGTACGACTGACTTTTCAGGGGATGTCCAGCCTTTCCTCAAAGACATGCCCTTTGATAACTCTCGCCTCTTTGGAGAGAAGGCGTAGTCCGCGCTGGAGGTCTTTAAGGGCAGCAAAGCTACAGCCAGGTACTTGGGCCTATGGCCACTCACCAACCCCAATCCGCCTTTCGTCCCTTTCGTGGCCATGTAAGGGGTCTCCAGTTGCATCCACTCCCTTCAAGCTACCACAGCCAACAGGCTTCCCAGCCTTTTCGTGCCCAAGGGCACGGGTCCCATAGACAGCGTGGGACAGGTGGTAAGCGGTCGGGTCAGTCAATAACATTGGCCAGGAGGGTCTGCGAATTGCAGGCCTCTCGGTACCCCCTCCTTCTATCATCATTTACCCAGACAAGCTGAACTTCCAGAATGTGCCTCCTTCCTATTGAAGGTTGTAACTCACTTTCATGTAGTCCAGTACATCACACTACTTACCTTCTTTACTTCACCTCATCCCTCCAAAGAGGAGGAGAGACTCCTCAGTCTGAACCCAAAAGGAGCGTTTTCGGTCTACCATGACCATGCAAAAGAGTTCCAGGTGGGCAGTAAACTCTTTGTGGGCTATGTCAGAGCTTTAAAAAAAGGGAAGGCGATTCAGAAAGGGACCTTCTTGAGATGGATTGTTCAATGCATTTAGATCTGCTATGCACTGGCCAAGAAGCAACCCCCTGAAGGCTTGCAGGCTCACTCAACCAGAGGGAAGGCTGCGACCACTCTGTTACGCACAGCATTCCTCTTATGGGCATCTGGCAGATGGCGACAAGAGCTTCACTGCACACGTTCACAAAACATTACTGCCTGGACAGTCAGATCTGTTGTGAGGGGCTCTTTGCCCATTCGGGCCTGCAGGGCTTTTTAGTCTAATTGGGTTTGCATTATGGCTTGAATTCTCTATCAGATGAACAAGTTACTCGCCTTCACTAATTCCTTATCTAGTAGATAATCTATCTAGCCGCAGATTCCCATGCTCCGCGCTCTGCGAACCACTTAAGGTGTAAGGGACACCCTTTTCAAGGACTAATTCTTTTCCACACGAGTGGTCACTTCTCATCATGGCTCCACGCTCTTGGCATGGAAAGTCGCAAAAGTAACTGACGTCAGCGTGCTGAGGTGGCACCTATACAGGACTTGCCATTTCTGATGCAGAGCCACACGATACCTTGTACCGATTTGCAGGGATATTGCTCAAAAATCTTTAAAATCCAGTCTGATGCCTCAGTACATTCTAAGGTAAGGAATCTGCGGCTAGATAGTCTCTACCAGATAAGGCGTTAGCGAAAGTAAGCAACTTTTACATCTGCGAGGTTGCAGTGCGTGCACTGGCGCACAGGTTTACAAAGTATTACTACCTTCACAATCCCTGCAGGACTTATTAGTCTGACTACACTCCAGAGACCTTCCATCACTGTGAGGTTTTGCTTTTAACATCTGTTTTAAAGATGAGGAATCTGTGGTTGGATGTATCCATGAGAAGAACAAGTTACTTCTCTAAAAGCAGATTCCTCAGTGCACTCCTACCTCCCCCTTGTGTGGAGTCGCCTCGTTTTACCACCTAAAAAGATCTCAAGTTGAAGAGCTACACACTGGTACCGACAATTGTTTTATGTTTCATGTCTGAGGGTGCATAGAGAGTCAAGTAAGCAACAAACAACATTGCGCTTGGTTGGTACTTTTATGCTGCTTTGGTCTGTCATTTCTTGGGCGGTCCGGAGCCAGCACAGAGCTGCACGGCTCCACCTAGCAGTGCACAGAAGTACTCCTGAAAAAGCTTCCGTATCCGGTCTAGTGCCTGGGAAATATTCAGAAGATGAGGAATCGGCGGTTAGGGCATCTACCAGAGAGAATGTTACTGAAAGGATGTAACTTGTTCTTCTAAACTATCTTATTTTAGGGCATGATATGCGGTGATACTTTGAATGCATCTTGAGTCAATGTGCATTGTCGTGTGTTGAAAAATTTAAAAACGTACATAATTTTAGTTTTTAATGCTGTAGGTGATATATTTTGTTCATATGAACGTTATACTAAGTAAATGAAGTGAATTAAATGGTAAATAGATACTCGTTGCCATCAGAAATCAGTTCGGACACCAGTATTACTCAAAAAAGTTTTGGTATTATCTGTGGTCCATTGGGACACCCATGTTTATTTCAACTGTTAACTGTGGCATGCTTCTTAACTAAACTACCTTACAGATCAGATGGTCATATCTGGTTCTGCCATTTTCTGCCCCAAAAATGCAGCCGGTCAGTAAAATTGTGCTGCATGGAGCATCATTCAATTGTCATCCATGCAACCCTTGTTATGAGCGATGCATGTGTCCATTAGCATTAGTAATATAACAGCACCTTGTGCAGTTGCCTGATACAGCTATCCAGCTTTCCTTAAAAGTGTTATCTGGGAATTAGGCTAGCATCACATAAAAGATTCCTCTATTTCTAGTACTGAATTGGGGTTACCTGCAGTGGTACCACCAAGGTGCAGATAGTAGGTGGTGCTGAGTATCAGGAGGCACTATACAGCTGGTCAGCAAACCTGTGCATAATTGTAGATG
This sequence comes from Lissotriton helveticus, assembly GCF_964261635.1. NCBI lineage: Eukaryota > Metazoa > Chordata > Amphibia > Caudata > Salamandridae > Lissotriton > Lissotriton helveticus. The sequence continues at coordinate 993,759,846 of NC_136057.1, forward strand.
TCCAATACAGAATGGTGAAATCTTCTCAGTTAATTTTCTGCTACCAACACATCTGAAGGACATTGATTGTGGCAATAACTGACAGAAGTAATATATCGGATCAGTGAAATGGGGGTCCACAGAAGAGGTATGTAGATAGACTTATTTCGAGGTCTCTGCAGAACAGGGCTGCGGGAGGTTTGACAAGGGTATGCAATGGAGTAAACATCCAGAAAAGATAAACTATTTGCAGATGTTTAAATGCCTGAACCTTCCCTCCTTACTTCAAGGAGTATACTTAAAATTGCATTGCAAAACGCTGATTTTCCATGCGGAATTTCTGTAGCCAACAAAATCTTCCGTTTTAATGCACATGGGTCACCTCCATTTGGAGACAGAATTGCAGCACTTGAGGTTATGTTCAATTTCTCCGTAGTAATTTCTAGGCCTCTCTAACATATGCATTGATGGCAGCAAATCTTTACAAGCTGATGCTAAGAAATGCAACTTTCTTATGAAGAATAGAGAGAAGTTCTTGCTCTTCACACTTTCATGCTTGAGTAATTTGGAAATATATGAATATATGCTTTGATTCTTGGGATCAGCTCTAGCTTCAGTGACAATGCTACTATTACTGAGGTACATTTTCCAATGTCTCTGATTCCTTTTGAACCAGTGTGGGACATGCATGGGCGACTGTGGACCAAGTCCTAGCCGTCAATGTTAAATCAGAAAGAAGGCTGGTAACGTTCAATGTTTGGTTTTCCATAGCGGAAAATGCAAAAAGCAATGCATACCCTCTCCTGTTAAAAGTCAAATAGTCCAAGTAGAATCAACTTGGAGAAACTCGCACACAACTTGCACATTACAATGACCACAAGTCATAACACTGGGTACTTGTAGAAGGTGGGCTCTCATTGCCCCAAGTGTACTTACTGATTAGGGACCTTCCATCGAAGCCTTTTTAGACATTCCACCAACTGTAATTGAAGCAACAAATGGTCTCTCAGAGTACAGACCTCTACGGCTGGGGTGCCTTCAGAGAATCTTTGTGAGTAATGCCATGCCGTTGACTCTTTAAAAAATTCTTGAAATTCTAACTCTTCAGACTATTGAAAAATTGACATAGAAAGCAAGTAGGGACCAAAAGTAGGTCGGGTCTCTGTCTCTGTTTGCCCGCTGGAATCTCTCGTCCATCTCACAACAGCAGTAGTCCCCTAGAAGCTAAACTCACATTCGTTGCACTTCTGCCACAAGCGAGGGATATGAGTATTAACCTTCATCCCCTAGTGTCATGTATGACAAACAATTATACAATGCACCATCCAACTCCGCAGCATGTTCTCGCTAACCTACGATGTGCTTGTGTAAGTACAGCCGGCAACTGGGGCACAGCATTGTGTTTCGCATTGATTTGTAAAGGCCACTTCGGTGAACCTAAATAGAATCTACTTTTCCTTCATGTTTTCTTTCTGTTTCAGAATAGTCAGGAAGATATACATATGTTCACTAAGGTACTAGCTATTTCGGTGCATGCTTCTGAACTACTTATAAAATGTACTTTGTTTCGCTATGATATTGTGTACATTACTGTCATTTCTCATCTTCGAGCATGTGCTGATTGAAGCACTTTCAATCTTGTTGGGAGGTCTGCTTTAGTTGTAAACAGGTGCATTGTCTGTTTAAGGTTCACTTCAGGCATATTTTGTCTGATGATTTGTTAACAGATAAAGGTGCCTTCTGCCAAAGTAGAGTTTAAAATAGCATTGGCATAGATTGCATTTCAGTCTGTGCTCCAAATTAAAGGTAATTAGATAATAACATGTAAGATTATCTCTGTCAATTGGCAGTACGGCTTTGTTGTTCCAAGTATACACTGTGCAGCTGATTCGCTTTGACACTTTTATTTACTCCGCATAATATGAAGTTGCTGTGTTGTATCATACAGGACTGGAGTGATTTCTGTGCATTGCGGATCTAAAATTGTGAGTTTCAAGGAGTTGACAAGGTCGTAAGGAAAGTGTGGTTAAATAAATTATTGATAAGTGGTGTTAAAAGAGTACTTGAGATGTAGACGTGGAATGTAAAATGAAAGGATGTATTTGGCTGTGATATAAAAAGCAGGCGGTCTACCAGTCCCAATGTTAATCTAATATATGTATTTAATTTAAATTCCAGGGACATCCAAGTATATCACGCAAAGGGGTAGGGTGGAGCAGACTCCCGGGTAATCAAAATAGATGAGTCTTGAATGCCACCCTAAAAGGCATGAGCTGCCTGGTCAGTCCCCACCAAACCTAACCTAAAGATTGTTCCTCAGTGTGCTAGCCAGGATGGGGACAGAATATCCACCAGCTTGGAGCCAACTGCATTTTGGGGGCTGGTCAGACAGTGGGAAAAGAATATATTTTCCACTGAATTAAGTTTTATTTGACCGGTAGCTAGTGAGGCAGTCCTTTGCTTTCTGTTGTCAAATGCTTGAGAACACCCTCTAATTTCGTCCAGCCCTGGATGTCCAGTCTTAAACAGTCTTGGTCTTCCAGAGGTAAGTGTGAACCTCTTCCAGTAGCCACGATACCGCGGACACTTGAAAAAAGCGCTTAACAAGATAGTGTCTTCCAGAAGGAGTCCCTGAGAAGAAAAAAGCCCACAGGCAAATGGTACCAGAATAAGGACACAAGACAGAGAGAAACACAGGAAAATCCGAGAACTGCAGGAACACTGGACAGGATTCACAGGAACTGGAGCAAGGAACACACCCACAGAAATCTGTAGTGTTGCGACGTGGGGAGCAAAAGTGAAAATGGCCTTTTATACTGGTGAAACAAGAATAGCATCACAGTAAGGTACAGCTGCCATGGTGGATTGGGAAAGAGCACTAAAGGCAGGAAGAGCCACCATCTTAGATTGGATCATGTGAATACTCAGGAGGATTCTGGGGAGAAGAACTTAAAACAATATGGAGACGCTGACCGCGTTCTCCCAAACCAACTTCCGTAAGGAAAGTAATGGGCTCTCGGGAGCTGGCCTCTGAGCGGTAAGTGTCCAGGAGGAATGACACGATGGCACACTGGCCTATTCCGCCACTGCTTGGCAGCCGCAAGTCCCACCCGTTTGGGGAGAGAGCTGCCGGGCAGGGCGCCAGCACAACACATTTACTTAGATTTCTTTGTTTGTCCGAGATAGAGCTTTGAGCTTCACCCTGGCCTGCACAGGCAACTCGTTCATTAACATGGATAATGTGCTCTCAACAAGAGGGGCAAGTGACGGCTCTTAGAGCCAAGTTTTGTATGACTTGGAAGTTAAATATTGGGTGCCGCTCGCAGTCGATTACGGACTTGCCTTGCCTTGCTTGGGACTTTCGTTGCCAGGTTGCCGTGAAGGAGGAAGACTTTGCTGGGGATTGCCGCCACCGGACCGGGACTGCGAGGCCCAACAGGCTGTGCGTTAGAAGATCCCGCACACCTGCCGCCTCTTCCCGTAACCCCTCCCCTTCCGATTACCTCCTGTACATAGGTTGGTCTAGCAACGCGTAAGCGGGACGCGTGTGTGGGACATATCCTGGGACAAAGCCTGGACTAAGGGTGGACACTCTGAGATACTCAGAGAGACGAGGAGACTGGACTGGGCTTAGCCCTTGGTCCCCCGGCTATTTAATTGATATTTCAACCGTTATTGCAAATTAGTCTACGCAGGTTTTATTATTGACAACCCATGAATTTTTCTTCATAAATGTCTTCGGTATCGATAATTATTTCACAAAATCTATTTCCGATATCCCTAAGGAAACTGCTTTGGCGGAGCGTCGAGCAGAACGCCGCCGTTCCGTGGAAAGCATGAAAAACAGGTCAGTGACATTATTACCATTACCTGTTACTTCTACAAATGATATTAGCCAGAAAACCGATGACATTGTATACATAGTGGACACCCAGCCTTCGGTATCGAGTGATACCACGCCTATACCTAGAACTTCCCCTAAGTTGGATACTATTGGTCCTTCCTTAATAAATCTCACGAGCACTCCTAGTTTAATCAAGGCACCCGCCCCCATGCCATCTAAAACAACGCGAAATAGGGTAAATAAAACTATGCCTCCGCCTAGAATACACGGCCCACCCCCCACCAAAAAACGGCGTAGAATGAGGGATCCACATCAACCAAAATTGAGCCATGCAGATTTTGGAAAAAAGGCGAAGATGATTGTTAATAACCCTATTAATTTATTAGTAGCATCAGAAGGAACTAATATTACACCGCCACCCTTACCCAATATGCCTACAGATAAAGAGGTCAGTACGGACGTTAGCGTGGCTGATAATATGGCTCAAGCAGCCCAGGGGCTTGTCACATTGCATAGCATAGAGAGCATCGTTAAAAACTACTCGGCAGCCATTTTAGAGAGGCTGATCGAAGTGGAAGGTAGATTAGAGAAAATTGAGCAAACATTAGGAAGCAAGGAAGCTGCCATCACCTTAGCTCCAAGCAATGCAATTCAAACTACTATATTGCCAAGGCAATCTACTCAAACTACTTTAACTGTCCCAATTTCCTCCTCGACTATAACTCCATCAACTTCGAAGCATCTGGTAAATAAAACGACCACACAATTAAACCTATCCCCTAAATTGTTACAAGACAAACCCGATCAAACATTACCTGTTTTAGCCAGTAAACCCTCTAATAGTATGCCACATACTATAATGGAGAGACCAACAAGGGAGGTGGGTGGCACTAGGAACACCTGGGGGAGAATCAAACAGACACCACTACCCGAACTCCCGCCAGAGGCAGTACCCTATGTGGTAGTGCTAACAGGGGTGCCTGTGCTGGAACCGGCTAAACGTGAGGGTTACGCCCAATTGAAGAACAAGGTCATGCACTGGCTAAGTTTATTCAGGCCAATTGCAAATCACATCAGTGGCGAAATTATTCACGTTCGCCGCATGCAATGGTTGGGGGGTAGACCTAAAAACACTAAGGGGGATGTGGTGGTAGTGAACTTTAGGGACCCTAATGCCGTCCAATTTATATTAAATTGGCCGCCAGGTAGCACAAACAACTGCATAATCCCCAAACCACTGACATACTTCTATCCAAGATCAGTGGTGTTTTCATCTCAGCATCAACCATCAGAGCGTATATCAATACAAAATCAACTAACCACCTATCCTCCGATCACACAGAGTGTTGGGAATATTCAAAATGTACCCCACCCGCCATCCATACAGAATGTCGGGAACCCAAAATACGTGCCTTACTCTATGCCAGTGCCAGAACCCTGTGGATGGAATTACGTGCCAGCCAGATCTTATAATGCTACCAATAGAAGAATGGACCACCTAAAACCATTCACACCTCTAGAGACCACTAATAGATTTGACATATTTAGTGGCCTAGATGATTGTGATTGATGTTTTTTGAGAGGGGAGGAGGAGGAAAGACGAATAAGAATTCCTAGTGCTGAGGGTGCTGTTAATGAAATGGATATGTTGTTGAACCCCAGGTTATCATCTCCGGTCAAATCGGTAACTGGGGACGCATTTACCCCTGGCGAGAGTTGTAATCCACCAAATATAGTGGGAGTATCACAAAAATTGAACAGAATGTTAACATCTGAGGAAACCCCTTTGGTAGTACAACCTGAGGTTACCCCCAGATGTAGGGAGTCACTAGGGGTACTTCCTGAGACTGCAGCCGTATCTAGGGAGCTAGTAAAATTAGTCTCCTGGAATATAGCTGGAGTCTCAAAAAACTTGAGGGACCCAGAATGGGCCAGTTATATTGATTCCCATGATTTTTGTATGTTACAGGAAACTTGGGCAGTTGTAACACCTCACAGACTAGGGTACAAGACTTATGGAATTGGAGCGATTCCATCTAGAAGTGAAAGGCCCTCGGGTGGAATATTAATCTGGGTGAAAGTAAATTTAAGGGTGAAAATTGAGGTGGTGGATACAAATTCCCAAGATATATTAGCATTAAAAATCAACATACGTGAAGGGAAAAACCTTTTTCTAATAAATATTTATAACGGGCGATCACCTTTATCAAGTGAATCGTTAATATTGTCCAAATTAGATTGCTTTCTAAGTAGACTGGATGGTAGGGAGGATTATATTATCCTGGCTGGCGATTTAAATTGCAATTATGAGCCAATCTTGGGCCTTAGTGATATTTTTGAAGAGGAAGATCAGGCTAACAAAATTCCTCCCTTGGAGTATGCCAAATCAGCAAAATGTTCAGTACTGGCTCTTCAAATGACCAAAATATGTATGGAATACTGTCTCAGGGCCTGCAATGGACGGTTACCGTCTGATAGCATGAAAAAGCCAACTTTTACTAGAAGGAACTGTAAAAGTAATATAGATTTTGTGATTGCTTCCATACCAACTTGGTCGTACCTCCTTGACCTTGAGGTAAAGGAGAGATTAGAAAGCGACCACTTTCCTCTAAATCTTGCAATGGAAGCTTCCTTGTTTGAGGAAAAAGTCCTTTTCCATCCTGTAGAAGAAAGCAATGGAGGCAATACTGAGATTCATATTAGTAATAACAGGAGATCACTTAAATGGCCATTTATATTGGATCATGAGGACATTCTCATAGAAATATATACACTCTTTGCAGGGACTTTTGAATTGTATATAGGTCCAATGTTAGGAGAGGAAAATAAAACCCATTTTATGTCATTACATGAAAAAATTTTCATTGACTTAAAACTGTTAGTCACCCGCTGATGCATACTGTGTGGTCGTGTGTGGGCTTGACCCGGTTCTGGAATGGAGTGTGGAACTGCTTGTCGGAAGTGCTGGGGTGGGATCTTCCTCGTACGCCCAGACTGGGTCTTCTACATATCCTGGATCAAGTAGGTGGTAACATCTATAAGCGTCATCTCCTTCTGCTGGGCCTCGTTGTGGCCAAGCGGGATTTGGCAAGGGCATGGAAGAGTGACCGTGCCCCCCCGCTTGGCGCCTGGAGGGCGGGCTTGGATTTCCTCATGGGGTTGGAATTGCCAGTGTTTGAGGCCAGGGGCTGCCCCCGAAAACATTATAAGATCTGGAAGCGGTGGGCAGACTACAGGGAACTGACCTTGGAGCCTCCCGTTGACATGGATGATGGACTGCCTACCGGTAGAGATCTCGGGGCCTAGGTGGCTCCAGGATGCCTGTTTTGCTCTAATCTGTATACTGCAGCTGATAGTGATCACGTGCACCGGGCTAGGGTGGGATAAGGGGTGGGTAGTGGGGGATTTTGGGGTTGTTGGGCCGGGGTAATGGGTGCGGGAGGGGGGCAAGTTGAAAGTTTAGGCTATTCATGCATTCTGTTGTATGTTGACCACTGACAGTGTCCTCCTGATTCTGGAGAACTGTACATATGATCTGCTTAAACTTCTCATAAACACAGTTGTGAAAAAAAAAAAACTGTTAGTCACCAAAATGCCAAAGAAGAACCAGCAAAAGACACATAATCTCCCCCATAGCAAACCTTGGTATGGCAGAACTTGTAGAGAGTCTAAAAGGGCACTTCTAGTAGCGATTAAATCCAAGTTACCTTTTGACATTAAAAAAGCTAGGAACAATTACAAGTCGGTACAAAAGGCTTCTAAAATTGCTTGGGAGGAAGAAAAATGGGCCGATATGCTGATGGCTGCCAAATCAGGTGATAACACAGCTTTGTGGAGGCTAGTAGCCAATGGGAACCATGTAGGGAGAGTGGTTAAGGATGTCTATTTGGACGAACAAACTTGGATTAACCACTTTACAAATCTCTACAAAAAATATGATGAACCCCATATGGACATGAATGTCACAAGTGAAGAACTTTTAACAGATCGCCTGGACTTCACATTAGGCGAAACTGAGCTGGCAATTAGCCAAATAAAGTCTGGCAAAGCCCCAGGGTTAGACAAGATTCCGGGGGACTTATATAAGCACGACTTAAAAATATGGGCACCTTATATTAATTATTTGTGCAATAAGCTATCACTTACATTAGACTTCCCCGAAAGCTGGAAGGGAGCCGAAATTGTTTTAATCTTTAAAAGAGGAGATAGGATGGACCCTTCCAACTATCGGCCAATTAGCCTGATGGATATACTCCAGAAAATCTATTCACGACACATTTTATTGCGTGTTAGTGATTGGTTGGAGGACAACACAATCTTAACAAAATACCAAGCTGGGTTCAGATCCAAAGTTAGTACAATAGACCAGATTTTTAGATTTTGCTGCCTTTACTGGAAATACGTAAAGATTAAAAGGGGTCATCTATATGTTGCCTTTGTTGATTTAAGTATTTACAACAAGGGGTGGTGATGGACAGAGTCTCTGAATTAAGCAGAATACTCTCACCCAGTCAAGAGATCAGGGCTAGATCCAACACCGTTTTTTAGCTCATTGCACCATCCCAGTTTCAGAACCTGGCTGTATGCAAATTAGTCTGTCCCTGGCCCAGTGCATCATGGGAACAGGGCAGACCAGACTACAAAAGCCAATTCTTACACTGGGAAGGAAACAAGCTTCCGGGGACCGGTTTCTGGCATTTCAGCCGTCTTCGGCCCGGCTTGCTTGAATCCTGATGGTGCAATGAGCAAGGGACTCACATCTGAGTATACCCTTCCACGATTTAAGGGCAGCATTTGATTTAGTGCCACGCAATCTTTTATGGAAAACGCTAAATGTAGTAGGGCTGCCAAAAAATCTATTAGTTCAGATCAAAGAGCTACATGAAGGGAACTTTGCAAAAATTCGATGGGGCCCTAATGGTGAACTTACCCAAAAAATCCCTATCGAGCGTGGGGTTCGCCAAGGTTGCGTACTGGCCCCCACGCTTTTTTCCCTTTTTGTGAATGACATCCCCTCACATCTAGAGGGATGTAAAAATGATTCCCCAAAGCTGAACGGTGAAAAGGTAACATCCCTATTATTTGCTGATGACACTATTCTAATTTCCCAAACAAAAAAAGGTCTCCAGGCACTACTTGAATTCTTTTAGTGAATATTGCAGTAAAAAGGGACTGGAGATAAATGAGAAAAAGACCAAATGTATGGCCCTGAATCCCATCAAAGCTGATAAAGGCTGTCTAACTTTGAAAGGAGTAAAATTGGAATCGGTCCCCCATTTTTCTTACTTAGGGGTGACGTTAGACTCCAATTTTTCATGGAGAGCCCAAATGGAAAAAAGCAAGCTGATATTTTCCCAGAATGCTAAACCAATCCTTAGGGAACAAAGTCTGAGCACAAGCAAAGCCGTGTCACCGGCGATTGAACTCTATAAATTTAAGGTCCAACCAGCAGTGCTATATGGCGCAGAGATTTGGGGTCCTGGGTCCAAGGACACTTTTAGCGTCCTGGACAATAATTTCATGAGAAGCTTGGCAAGGGTCCCGAGAGGCACTCCTTTAGTGCCACTCCAGTTCGATCTAAATATTAAAAGAACTGACCATCATATCATAATTCGCCCATTGATGCTGTGGGTTAGATTATGGCGGGTCCCTGAACTACAAGATTATAGAGCCGGGCTAAAAGAAATTATGGAGCTTGATAATCTAAAAACTATTCCATGGTTTAAGCACGTCAAAAATTGGCTCAGTAAAATAGGTTTGAAACATTTTTGGGAGAATCCTGATCAACTTCCATCCAACTCGAAATTAATTCTCAAAAGGGCCTTTTGGAGCTTTATTGTTTATATGACCACAGGAGCCTCAACTGGTGGGACTTTAGTAACAAAATTCCTTACTTTTAAGGACGAGCCATCTTTTGAGACTTTTATGGACGAAATAGAGCCCCCTCTTGCCAAAACTCTGTTTCTCAAATTTAGATATGGGAACCTTTTAATAAAAACAACCCTGGCACGTTGGATTAGGAGTTCAAATACTTGAACTACAGCAACAGATGAAATTTGCACTATGTGCGAATGCCACCAGATAGAAAATGAGGCCCATATCCTCTTTTTCTGCCCTGCGTATGTTCAGGCTAGAAAAAGATGGATCAAACCAATATGCCTACTGTTAGGTGTGAGGTCATGTACAGAGGCGCTGAGAATTCTCATAACTAATACAACGCAACCAATAACATTTAGCGTCAGCAGATTTTTATATTCTATTTTTTTCCTAAGGAAAAAAAGGGGGCAAAAATTGTAATTGAGACTATCCATAGAGGTAGAATTGGCTTAGCCTTTAGTAAATAGTGGGTGGCTCCTACTAGAATTAATGTTGTTTGCACTTTTACTGTTTTTTAATATGGAATGCATTTTTAAAACCGAATGTGAGATGTTTTCTTAAACTGTAATGTATATCCATGTTTCTTTTATGGCAGTATAGCCGAAATAAAGAATTTTGAACTGAATTGAAAAAATATTGTTTGCGTTGCTGATCTTTATGATTTTGCAATAATGACGCTTGTCTCTTGCCCCTTAGCTCATTTTGGCTCATCAAGAAATAGTCACCTCTTACTTAGTAACTTTAGGTGGGAACCATATGCTACTACAAACACTTGTGGGGTGCGTCAGTGACACTTGAGAAACTAAGATCGCAGCCAGAGTGTCACCCAGCTGAAGAGTTTTATATTTCTCTCGGATGTTTTCAAAAACATAATCCAATCTGCCGAGTCGGAAATCCGGTTTATCCTTATTCAGGCTGAGCTAGTTACCAGACATCAACCATTGAATTGCCTCAAATTTCATGAACCATTATTTGGGCCGCAGCCCGGTTTTGAGATGGGGAGAAAGTAAGGTGAAGCACTTTGCCACAATTCTGTAGACATCATGCAGTCCTTGGATACATGTTAAACAGCAGGGATGGAAGATAGGACACCTACATGACTTTGAATGCATCAGCATGGGCCTTACCCAGATTGTTAACGTGGACATTCCAATAGAAAAGACAAGATGCAAACCAAGTACCAGCTGAATCTCTCCGCCCACTACGCTTCCATAATGCTAGAACAGAAAATATTAAGAGGGCCAAATCTCTCCTACCCATAAGAGTAGTTGTTTTCACGCCGTGTAGTACCATTTCCGTGCCTCTGTTCGCTGTGAAGCCGTATTGCTGTTAACCTGACGTGACTTGAATTGAATTGTGGGAGCCTATTCTAGTACAGTAAGAAGGGGATATTTGCATTTAGCCTAAATTTCTTTAGCACAAGTGGGTTTAGTGTTTTGTTTTCCAAGAAATATATTTTCTTAAGATATTTTGTTTCTTAGCTGTAGCCAGGCCAGAAGGCAACACTGACGATAAATACCAGAAAGGGTGCAAGAGATTCACTGCACAACATGATTGTACTGGAAGAACTCGGATCTTATGGATGTGCAGTGGTATCCGTCTCCTTAATGATCTCCCACATTTCATCCTGGGGAGGTGGTCTAAGGGAGAATTTGGCCGATTTACAATTGTAATTTAAAAAACCCTGACTGTCTCTTGCAGTTACCAAGTGATTTTTATTACTGTTTGCCTCTCCCACGAGAGGTCTTCCCAAATCTACATCCTCCAAGGGCTGCTGCCAAATGTCAAATTTAATTAATCAGACACACAATAAATGGCGACAATTGATCAGACAACTGAATTAAACAATTGCAATTCTCCAACTTTAGCTTGCATTTGAAATGTATTTTAGTGAAACTGGTTTGGGCATCTGCCACTTTTCACCCTTGCCTGTTGTGGCCCTACAATTAGACCCTACTGTGGCTGAAATCATTATTCTCTCACTGACAGACCAGGGTAGTTCCAGAGCGTAGCAAGACTGCTGTAATTAACGCACAGCATGGCAGACCCGTTCACACAACTACCCTCCCTGCTCGACTCTTTGTCCCAGACCAGAGCCGACGCTATATTATTTTGTATATAAAATACCTGTAATATTACCAAGTATACTGTAAGAGTTCGGTCCCATTCTCCAGCAGTCGCCTTCACCACTGATGTGTGAGCCCATCTGCCTTGATACTGTGCGGGATTTCTGATGCAAAATATTAAATCATAAATAAATACAAATCTAAACCATCATTACCAGTTGTGTTTTCTTTTTTTTTTTTTTATTCAAATCATTTTTATTGAAGAGAAAGGGAAAACAAAAGAGTACAATACAATAAGGCTTCGAATACATAGATTGAATCAGATAAGTCGTTCGAAAACAGTACATGAAACTAAAAGAAAATCAAATTCTGCTTGTCTGGCGCTGCCTGTAGACAGGACTACATGAGGATAATTACAGCACAAAATAAAGAAATAGAGAATAGAATACGATTACGGTTACATAACAATCCAAGCTATCAACAGTGAGTTCAGGTATGGACTCCTGCTACGACTAGAACTCTCCTGAGAGTATATAGCATGAAGTAGTACATCACGGAGGGTCAAAATGAAAGGAAGACATATCAAGTGATTTCCAGAGTCTTTTGTTGGAGGGTCTCCAAGTGGCAGATTGCAGCGCCGAATTATCTGCACCTCTCAGGAAGGAAAGCCAGTCCTGCCAGATTTTAAAGTTAACCTCTGCTGTGTTTTTCCATTTACACAAAATCACTTTACATGCCAGTGTTAGCATCAAATCCAAGAGTTGGCGATCTTGTGTGTGTGGCAATTGTGGATCAAGGGCTCCCAATATAACATATACAAATTCCCTCACAGGATTTATATCGAAAACATGGTGTATGCAGTCAAAGATCTTCCCCCAGTAGGTCTGTAGTAAGGGACAGTGAAAGAGCATATGGGCGAGATTGCCGATCCCTGACTGACAATTCCAGCAAGTGGGGGTGTCCCTCAAATGACATCTAAAAAGTCTATCCGGGGTCCAGAACGCCCTGTTCAACAACATGTATTTAGTCTTAGAGAGGATCGGGGACACCTTGTTGGACAAGGCGGTTCTATGGATCGTATCCCAGTCAAACTCCACCCCAGTAAAATTGGGTTCTGACTCCCATTTGATTTCAACCTGTCTATGGGATTTCCTGGGCAGTGGGAGTAGGAGCTTATACACCTTAGAGACAAAGTGGCCAGCGTCTAGGAGACGAGGCAAATGGGTCACAAGCCAGGGTGTGTGAGGGGTAAGGCCGCGGTTTGATATGATAGCTTTCAATTTCAAGAACCTGTAGAAGTCCATGGGCGTTAGGTCATATGTTGCCTGTAAAGTCGAGAAAGGAAGGGGGGTGAGACCCCTCATAGAGGTCCTTCACCATGTTGATGCCTTTCTTGGACCAGGATTCCCAATAGAGAGTTTTGCCGTCAGACTTAAGACAGGGGTTTCTCCATAGGGCCAAAAATGTGGATTTTCTGATTGTTAAGTTAGTTTTGTGTGCCTGGTCGAGTCTTAATAGGGCTCGTCTGGTATTCAGCATAATATACTTGGAGTGAGGCAAGTGGGACAGATCCATAGTTAGCAGGGACGGTAGAGGTGCCGGAGCAATGATAGATTTCTCAATGTTTAACCACATTGCGACATAAGATGGGGAGTCTACCAGCCATTGCGCCCCCGTTTGCAGAGGAATGCTGTTTGGTAATTCCTGAACGAGGGAAGACCCAGGCCGCCTTTTTCTTTTGCTAGTTGCAGCTTTTTCAGTGATACCCTGGCTTTCTTGCCATGCCACAGGAATCCGCCAAACAGTTTATCCACCTTAGTGATAAAGTCATCAGTGAATGACATAGGGAGAATGCTGGCTAAATAATTCACCAGCGGGGTGGACATCATTTTAGGGGTTTCAGCCCTGCCCCACCAAGAGAGGAACTTGGGTGACCACCCGTCCAGTAATGAGGAGATCTTTTTTATGGTTAGTTCCTAATTGACTTTTAAAGTGGAGATTAGATCTTTATTAAAATCAAGTCCTAGATACTTAAAACAATGTGGCTGCCAAGTAAGACCGGAGCTTCCACGGATATCCTTACTACCAATATTATTAAGGAGTTTGACCTCTGTTTTGTCCTTGTTCAGTTTGTATCCAGACACCCGGGAAAACTCATCAATGGTTGCCATAAGTGCGGGGATGGCCTCCTCCGCTTTCTCTGACATAATAAGCACATCATCTGCATACGCGGTGAGTTTTATAGTACAATCCTGAAACGGAATACCGGCAATCGCATCATTATTCCTTATGTGATAAAGGAATGGCTCGATCGCCAACAGAAACAAAGAGGGAAACAGGGGGCACCCCTGTCTCGTTCCCTGTTGTAACCGTAAAGAGGAAGAAAAGGAGCCGCCTGCCCTGACTTTTGCTGTAGGGCAAGAGTAGAGAGACAATACTAATTTCGTAAATGTTGCCCCCAGGTTGAACTTATTTAAGACTGCTTCCAGGAAGGACCAATCGACTTTGTTGAAGGCTTTTTCGGCATCTAGTGTTATTGCCGCTGTGGGTGTGTCTAGGAGTTTTGCTTTCTTCAGAACATGCGCTAACACCCTAGTGTTGTCACTGGATAGTCTGTTCTTTAGAAAACCTGCTTGAGAAGGGTGGATTAGTTGAGGCAGTACACGTTGGAGGCAAGCAGAGAGGATCACGGCTAGAAGTTTGCAGTCAAGATTAATTAGGGAAATGGGCCTATCATTTTTCGGGAGAGAGGGATCTTTACCATCCTTTGGGAGAACTGCGATGATAGCCTCAGCCAGTGAGCCTTTAACTTCGCCTGTGTCATTTATCTCCCGGAAGAGGTGGAGAAGAGGTTCCAACAACAGAGAAGGAAAGGTTTTATAATATTTAGCTGTAAAGCCGTCTGGGCCGGGGGCCTTTCCGCACTTCAGGGCTTTAATCGCTCGTTCTATTTCAATAGTGGTGATCGGTTCATTAAGGCGTAGTTGTTCTTCAGATGAGAGCATTGGGAAGTCACATTTGTTTAGGTAGTCCTGAATCTTGTTCTCTTCCACAGAGATATTTTTGGAATAAAGAGCCTCATAAAAGTCTCTAAACACCTCCGCTATCTTGTCTGGGTCTGAGTGAGCGTTCCCTGACGCGTCCTTAATGACATTATTTGTGTTCTTTTGCACTTTAAATTTCAAATATGCAGCCTGACTCTTACCCTCCTTATTTGATTCACAGAGTTTAAACCTCCTTCTTCTGTCCAACCAAACTCCAGCTCTCTCGCTCACTATTTTATTATATTCATACTTGTTGTTGGTTAATGCATTCAGTGTCGAACCCTCCTTGTTTATCTGGTGTTTACTTTCTAGGTCTAATATTTCACGTTCTAAATTTTCTAATTTCATATTGTGGTCTTTGTTCATTGCTGATCGGATTTTAATGCATACCCCCCTAATAGTGCTTTTCAGGGCTTCCCAGCGGACGAGATCAGAGGTATCACCTCTCTAGTTAATGTCCAGATATGAGTTAATAGCAGACTGGATAGTGTTCCGGTGCGGCTCCTTGTTCAGTATCTCATCGTTCAGGAAATGCATGAGTGATCGCACATAACTCTTGGCTCTATTGACATATCTTCTATCCTCGGGACCCCATTTTGTGTTATAAGAATGTAGTCGATACGAGAATAGGAGTCATGCGGGGAGGAATAGAATGTATAGTCCCTGTCCGTGGGATTTTGTAGTCTCCACGCATCAACAAAGTGGAAGCGATTGCATAAGTTAAGAAAAGCTTTGTGGGATTTATTCGGCCTAAAGGTGCACCGTGAGTCTCTATCTAGGGTAGGGTCCATGGGAAGATTAAAATCCCCAGCCAGTAGGTGTACCGCCGAGTCCGGAATGGTCTCAATTTGTTTGGCCAGGTCCTCCCAAAATTTTAGGTCGCTAGTGTTAGGGGCATAAATGTTTGTGACCTATAATTCAACATTGTCTCTGCTAAGCTTAGCTGTAACCCACCTCCCTGTCTCATCTGCTGTGGATGAAAGAAGTTCAACCTTTGATTTTTTTGCTATTAACACCAGAACTCCGTTCTTCTTACCCACCGCTTCAGCCCCCACAACCTCGGTATAATATTTATTCCTTAACGTGTAAAATTGTTTAGCATCAATTTTTGTCTCTTGCAACAAAACAATATCCCCTCTCTGTCTGCGCAAGTAGTCTAGTATCTTTTGTCTCTTTATGGGTTGATTCAAACCTTTCACATTCATGGACAGTATTTTCAATTTGTCCACAGTTGCCACACCAAGCGGCGTATCAAGTGTTGAGTGCACCATCAGAAGACATTACAGACATTACACAATCTGCTTGACCCCTGGTCAGGATTTTTATATGTGATTCACCTTGTGTATAGCTATTGATGCACCTGATAGACATGCTAAGTACAGCAGCAGACCAACCTAGATGGTAAATAGTCATATAAGCTTGTGAAGATGACATGCAACCGTCAAATAATATCCTTACAAAAAATAAAAGAAGTAAAAGATACGTACACATACCCCCCTTGGCCCCCTATCCCCTCCACCCCGCCCTCCCCAACAGTAAATAGTAGGCATGGTGACTTGAGGAAAATCGCAGCGGATTCCTCCCGTGGTTATACAACATCATATAAACATTGGAACTGTTTCATCAAACGATAAACTTTGCTAAATATAACAGGATATGTAATCTAGAGACATATTCAAATACGCAAAGGTAGAGGCAAGGGTCCTGTCATTTAACAAATATGGGACCAGTCTTGTGTTTAGGGTAACTCAGTGGGCAGACTTGTAATCTACTCCACAATAGAAATCAGTGTAGCTCTAGACCAGAGGTCTTCAAACTGTGGGGCGCGCCCCCCAGGGGGGGCGAGGAAACATCCCAGGGAGGGCGCGAGCTTCAGAGAAAGATTTCCCCTTTACATCATTCATTGCGACTTGTAAAGCACGTTTACTGCCGTTTATTCTCGAGAATCCTGACCATCGCAAACAGGACTCTCTCTGATTGGAGGCAGCAGTCCGAGCAAATAATAAATACTTGGAGACTTTAACTTTGACATTCCTTTAATCGGAGACCCAGCAGCATAAAGGCAGGAAATGGCAGCAAATTTCACTTTCAAACAAAATGAAACTTAAAAACATATGCTACTTTGCAGTCAGAGTGGTGCTTCATCCCTGGCATTAGCTTTTTTTGCTGGTGCCTTTTGGCGTCCTTGCTACTGCCTTTTGCATCGGTTCATTGCTCAACAGTCTAAACATTTGAAGCTACTCGTAGGTCAAGTTTAAACATTTTCCTGCAGTATAATTTCCTTATTCCTCCATCTTCTCTCTACTTCTGTTTTTTAACCACTGCCAAACATAAATCGAGTTTTGCCTCACAGCACTTGCGCACACATTATCACTCAACAGGTGTTCATATATTTTGCATTGTTTGTTGCAGTAAATAAGGTCCCGCGGGCACAAGCTGTGCTTGGGGACCATCCTCTGCCCTAACGTTTTGCCACTTGTATCTTAGCCAACAGTAATGCCAGAACATACAGCTTTCCGTTGATGCTTAGTATCTCTTTTACTCATCCCAGCAAAGCCATCTGAGGTGTGAAACGGATACAATAGTTTGCTATTTTTGATACAGTATTGTCCACGTTTTGCCAGTAATCAAAAATTTGCTAGCACAATCATGCAAAAATACCCGCTTCCCAATCTCCTCATCTTTCACTTCTTGAGTTTTGATGCAACATGTCCATGTACTTGAAGGAATCTAATATATTCTACGATTGTAGGGAAAGTGAGTCATAATTTAATTCAGGCTAGTCTGTGCTTCTCTCCTATACAATATCATATCAGCAACGTATAGTGAAATGAAGAGGGGCTTTGATTTGTATCTAAAGGCACATGCTCAGCGTTGTTGCCTCACCTCTGCTGCCAGCAGCTCTGGTGGCAAAGCAAACAAGAAAGAAGAGTGGGCACATCCGACTTGTGCCCTTAGATATTTCTGGTTAGGAGATATAATCCTGTTTCGAAGGCTCCTAGAGGTATTAGTATATAATATTTTAATCCAATTCACAAAAGATTTAGAGAAGCCCGTGCATTGGAATATAGTAAAGATGTACACACATTCCAACTAGTATGTATCTGATGCTGTCCCTGGCTTTAATAATGTTGCAGTGAGTACGTCTCTCTTAATTGCTGCCAGCACAAACTTGGTATATGTCTCTTCAACTACGAGAAACTTTAGTGATGGGGGGGCCTAAAAAAGTTTGAAGACCACTGCTCTAGACCTAAATGTCTATAGTTTGCAATGAGGTTTCCTGACACCTTCTACCCCTGCGGCAAGGACAACTTTTTAGAAACATGTTACCAAGACAGGTTACAACATTCCATCTGAAGGATAGGTCTTACTCCAGCACGCCTTTGTGGATCAGTGGACAACAAAGCAACCGTTTGTAATGCATGGCCTCGCAATAGGACAGTACAGCAAGGTGCATTGGGACTGCCATGACACAGAACGAAATAGGTAATGACATGATCATAACCACCATGTTGAATTGTAAATAGAAGTCAGTAAGGCACCCCTAGTTATCCATTGAAGTATCAGGAGCGCTATTCCACCAATATGAACCACAAATGACAATAGACCTGGCAACGCCATATCCATGAAAAGTCTCACCAGTGATCATAGCATAGGAAAATATCCGAAAGGGCGTCTTCACCTAGAAAGACTGTACACAAAGGATACTCATTTGTAGCCGGAAGCTGAGGCTGCCATAGTACCTGGACTGTTAGTGTCCATATCTTGTTCATCGGGACCATCTAGCATCCGTTTGAGTTTCACAGGATCTGAAAAGATGTGAGGGGATCCTTGTATGATCACTCTGTATTTCGCTGGACCTATGAAACCATACTGGTATCCCTTTGATTTAAGCTGTGGACGAAGCGCCAGAAATGCCTTCCTCACCTCCACTGTGTCTTTGCTGTAATCCTGTGAGCTGTATACTTTGGCATTCTTCCATAATATGTGGTTGTGTTTTCGAACAAAGGTAAGGATCTGCTCCACATGCTGGTATCGTAATGGCTTGCACACAATGGGTCTTGGACCTTTTTGGGTTTTAGTAATCCTACTCGGTACCCTATGCGCCCTATCAAATTATAGAGGCTGGTGGAAGGACAAGTTGGTGGCCTGTGTGAACCATGATTCCAGGAACTGCACACAGGAGCCCTGTGAATCCTCGGACCCTTCTGGTATGCCGAAAATGCGGAGGTTCCCCCTCCGATTCCTGTCCTCCAATTCAGCAAGCTTCCTTGTTGTTAGATCCGAGGCTATGTTCAGACGCTTGAGAGCTCCGCACGTTTTGACTTCAATATCTTCCAGCCGGCTAATCCTTGATTCTGTCTCTGTGAGCCTTGCGTTGGTATTTCGTATGTCCTGTCTTATTGCCACTACCTCTTCTTTAGTTGATTTGGCCAGATCTTTCACTTCGTCCAGTCTGCTTAGTATCATTTCTATTGCTTCACTAGTGTCTTTCTTGCCTTTAACGGGTGAGCTTGGGTTTGAGTGGTCAGATTTGACCCTTTTCAGGGTTTTTTGCTCCTTGTTCTCCATTACACCGGATCTGGACAGTAATCGCCGGATGTCGGAAACTTATGGGGTCAGCAATCGCAAGTTCGTGGGAATTAGGAACTCCTCACTCGCCAGTTCGTAGATATATTATGGCGTGGCTAACTAGCCGTCAACGATTGAGTAGCAAGATCACAGGGTGTAATTGACCACTTGAATAATAGCTCGTTCGACACACTCATAAGAAATGGTAGTAGTACAGAGTTCCGTATATATGACACCAAGGGTATTGCCCTCAGGTAAGTGCGTGCAGTAATTAACAGTAATTAACAGTCGTGGTTGCCCTGTTAGGATAATCGCGAAAACACATGGATCACATGAACAATGACACCGGACTACCTTAGTGCAGGTCGATTCTGATGGATCTCCTCTCTACAGCGTCGGTAAGTTCAATAGCGCAGATAGCACGTGGGCCCCTCACCAGAAATGTACATCAATAAACGTTGCCGGTAACTACGCACTCGCCCTCAGTTTGACTGGACTGATGTGTATGTGTACATCATAGAGATCGAGTAAGCCACAATGCAATGCCATGTATTCATTCCTCTGCAAATGCATTCCCCTCCTTTCTGGATTTGGTCGGGCTGCTGAGCAATTTGTTCGCTCCTCTTGTTATAAAAAGACGCGCCCGCCATTTTATGAGCGCTTCCCTCAGCTGTGACAGGCCAGCGTTGGCGCATATCGTATAGGAAATGCGCATTGAACATACACCTCAGGGCATATAGCTGTAGTGGTGCGACATATGGAGATGGGGAATCTTGTGGATACTGTCAAAAATGAATGTCTCTTGCTCGTCCCTCTATATCATATCGGGAACATCGGGAGCCGTCAGGCATACAGATCCTTTCATTAACCCTTTAGTAGCCACTGCATTACTTGGTGCTGGTTTTATGTCAGTTTTTTGAAGGCCCACTGATATTAGAACCGTTGTGGAGCAGATCTAGTGCAATTTTCTGCGTGCGGTCACCTAATCAAGACTGATCCGCGGTTGTCAGTACTATCGCCGCCATCTTGGGGAAGCTCCGTGTGTGGATTTGCTCTGACTAAATGCTGGCAGAGAGAATGGTGCAGGGTACTAACGCGCGGGCCCTGGGACCCCCGACGTTCGTCACCGTTTTTGATGTGGCCTGATTACATGAGGCCCGTGATTGTGGGGAAGTGTTCGGCCTCCGTCTGGTACCTGCGGGAGCCGCCGTATGTTCGTACGTCCTCCGGCGTCCTGCGCCAGGCGCTCCGGTCTCTCTCACAATGTGGTGCTCCCCGGTCACATTCGCACTCGAAAATCAGTTCATCATGTGCCTCTCACGTTCCGGTCCCCGAATCTGGAAACGGGACCGGAGTTGGATCAGCGGAAGAGGTTCCAAATCCGTCAGCCAGACCTCGTCACAGGAGGAGAAAGCCCTAAGTCGCCATTTCTCTCGGCGTCCAAACCACGCCCCGCACCAGTTGTGTTTTCAACGGTAAACTAGCTAGTACTGTAGACAATATATTTGAGTCACAAGTGGAGCCTTCATAATTTAAAGCAAGTCATCCTACTTAAACCATACACACTAATTAAACCTTATCCATCGCACACAACGACCGCAGCAACGCCGCCCACCACCACTCTCCGCGCCTGGACTCCGATCAGCACCGATGACACCGTCCGCATAATGAACTCCATCCACTCCGGATCTCCGACCGACCCCTGCCCTCACCACGTCTTCAACAAGGCCGACACTGTCATCGCACCCCACCTGCGGGACATCATCAACACCTCCTTCGACACCGCCACCTTCCCGGAGGGCTGGAAGCACGCCGAACTCAGCGCTCTACTAAAGAAACCAACAGCGGACCCCACCGAACTCAAGAATTACCGCCCCATCTCGCTCCTCCCGTTTCCAGCCAAAGTCATCGAGAAGACCGTCAACAAACAGCTGGCCGCCTTCCTCGAGACGAATGGATCCCTCGACCCCTCTCAGTCTGGCTTCCGAGCCAACCACAGCACCGAGACCGCCCTCATCGCTGCCACCGATGACATCCGAGCCCTGATGGACAACGGAGAAACAGCGGCCCTCATCCTCCTAGACCTCTCCGCAGCATTCGACACTGTCTGCCACCGCACCCTAGTGCAGCGCCTCAGCAACGTCGGAATCCAGGAGAAGGCACTGGAATGGATCGTCTCCTTCCTCGACGGAAGAACACAGAGAGTCCGTCTACCACCGTACAAGTCAGAGGCCACCGAAGTCATCTGCGGCGTCCCTCAAGGATCCTCGCTGAGCCCCACCCTCTTCAACGTCTACATGAGCCCCCTCGCGCCCATCGCACGCCAACACAACCTGAACATCATCTCCTACGCCGATGACACCCAGCTGATCCTCTCCCTGACCAACGACCCCGCCGCTGCCAGAGCCAACCTTCACGAAGGAATGAAAGATGTAGCCGAGTGGATGACGACCAGCCGCCTGAAACTGAACTCAGACAAGACGGAAGTCCTCATCCTGGGCTCCTCGCCCTCCGCCTGGGACGACTCCTGGTGGCCCCCCGCCCTGGGCACCGCACCCACACCGACAGACCACGCACACAACCTGGGCTTCATCCTGGACTCCTCCCTCTCCATGACCAGACAAGTCAACGCCGTCTCCTCGTCATGCTTCAACATCCTGCGCATGCTACGGAAGATCTTCCGGTGGATCCCCACCGAGACCAGGAAGACGGTCACCCAGGCCCTCGTCACCAGCCGACTGGACTACGGCAACGCCCTCTACGCCGGAACCACCGCCAAGCTCCAGAAGAGACTCCAGCGGATCCAGAACGCCTCAGCCAGACTCATCCTCGACATCCCCCGACGCAGCCACATCTCCGGACGTCTGAGAGACCTGCACTGGCTCCCCGTCAACAAGAGAATCACCTTCCGTCTCCTCACCCACGCACACAAAGCCCTGCACGATCAAGGCCCGAGCTACCTCAACAACCGCATCAACTTCTACGCTCCCAAACGCCACCTCCGATCAGCCAGTCACGCCCTCGCCGCCGTCCCCCGCATCCGAAGAACGACAACAGGAGGAAGGTCCTTCTCCTACCTGGCCGCCAAGACCTGGAACTCCCTCCCGGCCGACCTGCGCCTGACCCAAGACCACCTCTCCTTCAGGAAGAAGCTCAAGACCTGGCTGTTCGAGCAGTAGCAGCACCCCTCCCCCCCCCCCAAGCGCCTTGAGACCCTCCGGGTGAGTAGTGCGCTCTATAAATGTCCTTGATTGATTGATTGATTGAAATGTGATAAAATAGAATCATTACATTGCCTTAAAATGTGCCCTTGCTTCTTCAGTCGCTTAATCTTAATTAGTTTATACCTGGCAGCTTCATTACCTTTAAAACATAAGCTTGAAATCAGGTATTTATACTTCAAGATTTCATCACAGCCAGCCAGCCAGCCCCAAACAGTATTGTGGCCTGCTTTCTCTGGTGCTGTTTATTTAAAGAAAAGTGTGGTTATCATTCCCTAAACAATGTTTTCTTGCAGTTACATAATGTATGAATTGTGATGCAAGCCTGGCTGAACATTTAATTGCCAGCGGTGTGATGGGTTTGCTTCTTGTGCCTCAGACAGTGGAAGTGAAGACCCTTTTCATGCTACATAAAGCTATACTTGTGGTGGGTCTCTCAGGCATGTCTGAAAGGATATCCTTATTATAAGGCCTGCAGTGGGGCTCACATCATAATTTTCAAAGATCTACCCTTTAATCTAACTATCTGTTAAGTTAAGATGAACCTGTGTATATAACTGTAATGCAACATTTGATTTTCCCACAACAGTGCTTTAAATAGGGCGGTACTCACAGGGACGGAGTACTGGCACTTTTTATTTTTATCACTCAGAGTACCGGCAGTTCTCTACTGCCGTGGAGAATACCGGTGCTCATGAAAGGGTAGGTACATTGGCCTCTAGTGGGCATAGCCTGTCTCTTTGACAGCCAAAGAAGCACTTCGGTAGCCCGGTAGTCCGCGTGGAATCATTTGCCTGGTGTACGGGTGTTCACCATCATGCTGTGTTACAAGGAATCGAGGCCGCCCAGAGACAACGAAATTTAGATGTAAGGAGTTTCAAATAGCTTTAATCTCACCTGATTTTTTTGTGTGGGTGTCTGCTTACGTTTGTCTGTTTGCCTGCTTGCCTGTGCGTGTTTTTGTGTGCGAGAAAAGCGAGAGAAATATCACAAACAAGGAAATGTTAAAATATCACTGTTTGGCGTTCGTTTTGTATAATGAGTTAACCTGTTTTGTTTATAGAAACTCATTTCTCATATGTTTTGGTATGTGTTGCAACTAGTATAGAATATATGTAAGAACAACAGGAGTAAACCCATGAACCGTGTTGGGATGGGTGAGTAATGAGACAAGAAACAATTCCCAACAGGTATCAATGAAAGTCAGTTAAACAATGTATGCAGTCAGCATTACAAGAAACAGGAAAAACAAGGAGTCTCAAAGAGGTTTTGTTGAAGCTTATTATTCAGCGATTGTAAAGGGTCTTTCACATGGCTAAATACAGTTAAACAGCACTGTGTCGAGCAAATCATGTGACAACCAAAGGGCACTTGGTGAGTGGTGATATATACAATAAGTGAAAGTGCAAGTGCTATAGTGAGCAGCGTGAACGACGCATAGTGACAGAGTATATGTACAGTGATGGCTCCACAAGTTCAAATTGCAATTACTTTGATAGCAAA
The DNA here is from genome assembly GCF_964261635.1 of Lissotriton helveticus. Classification (NCBI taxonomy): domain Eukaryota; kingdom Metazoa; phylum Chordata; class Amphibia; order Caudata; family Salamandridae; genus Lissotriton; species Lissotriton helveticus. Next base: position 993,783,952 of record NC_136057.1, read on the forward strand.
ATTCGATAAATATTTTTGGAGCACAAAATGTAAAATGCGTCAACAAATAATGCTGCGGTGTCGACGGCGTTTCGATCCCCGTGAGTCGGGATCGTCATCAGGACAAGGTTGTCGATGAGTACAGTGCTGTAAGGAGAAAGGGCGAGTAAGCACGGGACATGGACTTGAACAACAGGTGAGCAGGGGTGGGGTGAGTGGTGGGTTGGCAACTGGCCGGTGATGGAATGGAACGGAGGAGGGAGGGGTGGGATGCAAGCAGTGATTAGGGTAGGGACTGTGGCGCGTGGCTGATCAAAAATGGGGTAAGGGAGTAATGAATTGAATATATCGATCACATGGGATGCAAGCAGTGGCGCGTGGCTGGTCAATGAAAAGGGGTGTGGAAGGATTCTTTTAAGTATTACGTCACGTGAACTATAGGTCGCATGGGTAGGTGGGGGGAGTGAGGCGGGTATGAATTCAATTGTGGTAAGTGAAGCTGCACCTACCAGGACACGCACACAGCGGTTGCGTGAGAGAACTATGCTCCGGGCTGATTCAACGGAGGAGCAGGCTGTTAGGGGGAAAGGGAGTATTAAGACGGAGATCGACTAATAAATAACTTAGAACAATAGCCGATGGACAGTAGGAATGAAGGAATTACCTGATCGTATATTCAAGTATCGGCATAGGGAGCCTGTGGGAAGAAAAGTAAATGAGCCTTAGTGGGCGGTATGAGGAAGAATGGTCGTTCGCGCACAGCGATGTGCGAATCTAAGAGATCAAGCCGGCGCTCGACATACCTGCTGGGGTTGGGGCTGGCGAGGGCGATGAGTGCTCTCTGGAATAGGCAATCGCGCAGTGAATGCGGGAGCTACAAGTGGCCCGCAGTCTGGAAACAGTAATTAAAGATTGTGGCGGCAGCAAGGAAGGACGGGGGCGTGGCCAGTGGGCTGGGGGCGTGACCGGGGAGTGAGTGGAGTTGGGTAGCGTGTCACCATGTTGCCGTGGCAGCCGGTGTAAACAGGAAATGTCAGAGTAGAAGAATTCATACCCGCCTCACTCCCCCCACCTACCCATGCGACCTATAGTTCACGTGACATAATACTTAAAAGAATCCTTCCACACCCCTTTTCATTGACCAGCCACGCGCCACTGCTTGCATCCCATGTGATCGATATATTCAATTCATTACTCCCTTACCCCATTTTTGATCAGCCACGCGCCACAGTCCCTACCCTAATCACTGCTTGCATCCCAACCCTCCCTCCTCCGTTCCATTCCATCACCGGCCAGTTGCCAACCCACCACTCACCCCACCCCTGCTCACCTGTTGTTCAAGTCCATGTCCCGTGCTTACTCGCCCTTTCTCCTTACAGCACTGTACTCATCGACAAACTTGTCCTGATGACGATCCCGACTCACGGGGATCGAAACGCCGTCGACACCGCAGCATTATTTGTTGACGCATTTTACATTTTGTGCTCCAAAAATATTTATCGAATTTTGCTATCAAAGTAATTGCAATTTGAACTTGTGGAGCCATCACTGTACATATACTCTGTCACTATGCGTCGTTCACGCTGCTCACTATAGCACTTGCACTTTCACTTATTGTATATATCACCACTCACCAAGTGCCCTTTGGTTGTCACATGATTTGCTCGACACAGTGCTGTTTAACTACATTTAGCCATGTGAAAGACCCTTTACAATCGCTGAATAATAAGCTTCAACAAAACCTCTTTGAGACTCCTTGTTTTTCCTGTTTCTTGTAATGCTGACTGCATACATTGTTTAACTGACTTTCATTGATACCTGTTGGGAATTGTTTCTTGTCTCGCAACTAGTATAGAAGTCATTAAGCATTGGCATGTCTTGGATTTAGCCCTGCCCACGGGCCACATTTAAATGAGAACCTGCACTATTTTCTTCCTATTTAAAGCAATGCCCACAGAATAAATATTAAAGAAAAAACTGCGATTCAGCAGTTGTAGTGGATGTCAAGGACATGTACACACCACCGCAATACAGAACTGTATTTATATATTTTTTTACAAAACACATGAACATTATAATAAAAGAGAAATCAAAGTGTGCAATAGCGATGCAGTGAAGCAGTGCTATGCAAGCAATGAGAAGTAGCACTCAGTAAACTAATAAATTAAAGGCCCTAAGACACATAGAATAAGTGGCGAGCCTTACCTCTTTTCTTTCATGCTAAGATCAAATATGTTATATTGCTTCATCCCGCAAAATGTGAGTGTTTCGAGCGTCATTCCTTACTCCCCCTTTTTAAGTCCTGTCTGGGCAGCGCTTGCGCTGTCTCTTCGAGACATGCTGTGTACAGTTATGGACTTGAAGCTCCGCCCACTTTCCGCCCATCTTTTTAATTGGCTCCTGTCACTGTCCTTTGTAAAGGTTGGCTTTTCATTGGTCATTAGGCTTAGTAGCCCCTCTTTAGTACCGCCTTTTCTCTTCTTGTAACCTCCCATGAGGACATTCCCTTTTACATGTGTTGTTACTTTGTAAATACAGCCGCGGAGCACTATTTTGTTAAATGTGTTTCTCCTGCCTTCTGGACATGCTCTCTCGGAACTGTTTTGTTTTTCATCCATGTATCCAGCACGGCATGCCTCAGCTGATATAATGGCGGTCACACCTTTCTTTTCTTATTTTCTACTCCGAACGTGGTTGTTTGTTTTTTTCTATTAACTTTTGTTATAATGTCAGCACCCCCGCTTTAGCTTTTAACATCTTAACCTAAAGCCCAGGTGCCACAATTGAATCAAAACTAGAGAAATCAAAAAAAAGATTGACTTTTTTTTTCAATTTCTTTACTTTTGAAGCAATCATGGCACCTGCTCTTTAGCTTAAGATGGTTAACAATAGTAAATAAATAGAAAAAAGCGATTGTCTACCATTTTTTTCTTATTTGTTTACTTTTGTTACAATCGCGGCACCCGCCCTTTAGCTTTAAATGTCTTGAGGTAAAGCACGGGTGCCGCCATTGCTTCAAAAGTAAAGCTTTAGCTTAATATGTGTGAACCTAAAGTGTGAGTTCTGCGATCCATTTGGACTGCGATAGCTCACATTACTGAAAGCTTGAGCTATTGGTGTTTCATTAATATTAGCAACCTCAACAGCTCAAACTTTCAATAATGCGAGACCTATTGCAAGGAAGAAGCACGGAAGAGTAGTCCTCTGCAAGGAGCCACCATGTCGCAGTGCTGCCACCCCTCTAGGTAACTAACGCGCAGCCTCAGAAATCGCCCCGGGTCTGCTGGCTTTACTGCTGCCAGCACGAAACACCCTAGACCTTGCTAGCATTCCTGCTACCACCGTGCATAAATAAACCCGAGACGCCGCCAGCGGACAGTGTGCTGCCAAAGAAGCATAACTACTTGAGTTTGCACAATGAATGGTTAAAACCAAGTCTTTTAAAAGAGGTTTCTTATGTCATATGAATGCTAATGTTCGCAGATAAAACCTAACTGGGAGATATCGGAAAGTCACCCTAGAAAATGTTCACATGATGGAGAGGATGTGGAGCATTTTCAATTGTCATATCCGGGAGAGAGATAGATCTGGTTCTTCTGCACACATTGCTTTGCATTATTCTGCTTATTGTCTTCATCTCCCACTTTCTTCCCGACACTTTTAATAGAGGGTTGAGCCAACCTGCACATTAGTCAGTGTTGTGCAGGCGCACATTTCAACCTTCCAGCTCTCACAAACAGGGGACAGAAGTTCACTTGTTTAGACTCCCTGCTGTTGTGGCACAGCAGGATTTAAGGAGATGTGAATCAGGGCTGCAGAGCCCCAAAATCAAGGCCCTGCCCACCAGTAGTGGGACTTCGGGGCTATTGAGAGAAAGGGGAGGATATACAGGGCTTTAAGTAGGCCGGGTCCTGCCGAGCACAGCACCAGCAGTTCTAAAAGGCGGGTCCTGGGACGGGTCTCTACCAGCTCCCCATTTTTTAGGTCCTGCCTAGCGACACAGCACAAGCGCTGCTCGCCTTGGTGAGACCTTGGTGAGACTCCGTATGCGTGCACATCTCATGGAGACCACAGCTCGTGGCGTTTTCAGGACAACGCGTGCATGGCGCGCTTTCACTTTCCCTCCCTCTCCTCCGTGAGCTCCTCCCCGTCACAGAGTCTTTTATGTGTGTGAGAGTCGACTTCAGACAAATGCAGTGACAGGTTTGTTTGTTTAATGCAGGAGCCATAAACACAAGTTTCTTTTAGATGTAAACAGGGCCTCACGCGATCAATGGAATGGGGGGGTCACAGAGGTTATTGTAAGTGTGCCTTGTGCTGCATTCTTTATTTACACCCCATTCTGCTGACGCTTTACGTTACCAGTGATTTCCTTTGCGTAGACCATAGTGCGACAGTGTCTGGTCCAAGAACTCAGACTGAAAATATAGGGTCCCAGTGACGTAGTGCCATGTGTGTCCTCGAAGCGCAAGTGCCCGGAACTCTCCTCCCCTGAAATAAATCATAGTGGTACCTGGCCCCATGGCCCCCACCTACAAACCTCAGACCACGCCTGCTCAGACCCACTCACACTCCACAGACGTGACTCCCACCTCACCTCACCCACCCACAGACTGCCGTGAACCACCCCACGTGGAATGTATGTGGTGAGTGTTTTCTAAACTCTTAGCCCACACACAGGCATGTGATGGTGAAGTGGGAGCACAACCGAATCGCAGTCTCACTCTGTTCTTTTCCACCCTCTGTTGGTGTGTGCTTCCCCCGTGCCTCACCTCAGTGCCCAATGTGTAATCGTCAGCAGCCTCTCTCTTTCCCAGAACTTGTTTCCCAGTCCTGTACTCCGCCATTACCTTCCCACCTGCATTACATCTCCCAGCAGCCCTTGCGCTGGGGCTTGTAGTCTGCTGCAGCCCTTCTCTCTGGACACTGTGCATTCTCTCACACCTTCGCATAAGCATGTTTACAGCAGCTACAGCCTCTGAATAACGATCCAGCCATTCATCCTTGGAGATCCAGTTCATGCACCACACAGGGGCAGCTGAATGCTTCTCCCTCTCACCCTGCAGACTCTCGGGCGAGGGGCCATATGCAAGAAATCACAGAGTCTGTTCCTTGTCCCCGAACACCTCCCACTTCAAAGGTGCAGTCTGGCAGTCACAAGGACATCCTGGCGATGCACGGGAGAGCTCTCAGCAAACATCTATCCTCAAAGGATATAGTACAAGATGGCCGCCGGGTAGGAGCTCTTGGTAAGAGCTCCAGTGCTTGGGATCCCATTTTTGGATTTTATCCCTGTTAGCACCCAGCAGCATCTCCAGCATTTCGAGCAACGCAACTACCTTAAGAAACTGGATGTGAATAATAACACCCTTACCTGTATGGCGGTGGCTGGAACCTTCTATGGGTCCCGATCCATCCAGAGGCTGTGAGCGTCGCAGGAGATGACCGAGTTACCCCCACCTTCTTCCTCGGACCCTGGGCTGTCCCTGGCCATCGGCGGAGCACGGCATGGATGCTTGTAGCCTGGAGCCCGCTGTGCTCTTGCAGCGCTAGAAGGACGGCTGGTGCACGTTGTGGCTGTCTGGGAGTTGAGCAGTTGCGGACCACCGGAGGTGTCCGACCCGCCTGAAATCGCCGTCCCTAGCACCGGACTTCGTGGGTGTGGACCTGAGCCTGGATCCCTGCTGCGGCCGCCTGGGAGGCTCCGGACGGACGACTGAATCCCACTGCCCACGTGAGTGCGGAGGTGTCCTGCCTGCCTGCAATCACCGCCTGCAATTGACCCCCACCCTGCCTGGGGACCCCGGACTGGACGTCGCTCGGGCCGCAACGGAGGAGACCTGTCATCGCAGAACCAGGAGGTCTGTGTGCCTATCCCGGCGAACAGTGTGCCTGTCTGTTCGTGGCTGGACCTATGTGTCCCGGCGATCTGAGTGCCTGTCTGCTCGTTCCTGGGGCTGGATCCCTCGCACCCCAGTGACACCCGGAGGAGGTAGCGCCCTGATACCACGGAGGGTTCGGCGTCCCCCCCACCCCACACAGTGTCATTGGAGCCGCCGGGGCGGGAGTCAAGCGGACGGGAGTTTGGCGCGGACCGACCCGGCGCGGGTGATCGGGGGTGTTCCAGCTGGATGCTACCCCCCCTCCCCCCTCCCAAAGGATCAGCGAGAACGGAGCAGTTGGCATTCAGAGCGTCTTCGGTGTGCCCTGGTTGCGTGATTGGGCAGCCACAGCGCAGCTCTTTGGAGCTTTGGAGGTGCCTGATTTGAGCAGCGTCAGTGCAGCCTGACGACCCGGAAGGTATCTGCACGCAAAATTATTACTTTGAATATTCATGCCGGTTCTCACTCTCTGCCCGGAATCTTAAACTGGTATCTGCATGCTATTTATTTTCGCGGGCATTGCGGTCTTTTCACTTTCCATTGTCCAAAATGGCTGGGGCCATAAACTGGAGCCATAAATCGCCCCCTCTGCCCACCAGATGACCATGAGGCTACATACCAACGCGGTCAGGGGTCATCAAAACAGAGATAAGCCTCTCTCCTCACCACCTAGCAGCATAGAAGCTGAACTCTCTCCTCCCCTTCAAGCAACATGGAAGCTGGACTAATCCGACCTACCCCAGAGTAGAAAGGGAAACTAAACTCTGTAAATCACTACAACAATAGACAAAGGACCACTACTCTTGTTCCTCTATAGGCTATTTTGGCGGCCATCTTTGACTAGTTCTCCACTTTGGTGGCCATCTTAGACTAGTCATCCTCATCTACTGCCCATACCTAAGGCTATCCTCAATCTTTCTTTCTTTTCATTCTTACAGCCCTGTAACTTCTCTCACTCACCCACGCACACCCCCTCTCGTCTACCTGCACCTCTTCCACCATGGAACGCATGGGCAAGCACACATATAAAATTAACTACCCACTCGAGCTCACCAAAAAAAACACCAAACGCTTCAAACACAACTTCCTGAAGGCCCACCCTGAAACACTGTTTGTGGACACCTACTTTTCACTGATCAATGGAGCCACGAGCACCGATATCATTCTCTACACTTTACGTAGAGCACAGTGGAGGAAAGCGTTCCTCTCCATTCTCACTATCTCTTCCACCAGAAAATCCGCTCATGGCCAAACGCTTTCTGTGGGAACTAATGCTAAGCTCTTTCAACGTGGAAAAAGCAACTCTGAGCACAACTTAAATGACCCGTAGGTCTAAGTCAATCAATCCGAGGGTAAATCACCAAAGTATAGATACCAAACAGTTTGTCCAAAGTTCAGGTTTTTATTCAACCTTAGTTCATAGAAGAATTGAATCATCCATCAAAACTCATTCATAATCCAAAGTGTATATCCATCATAGAAAACAAAGTATAGCGATGATCACACTTCCCGATGCATTTCGGGCCACGCCCTTCCTCAGGGGATTACTCTACAAAAAACAATCCAAAATTGAAAACTGTTCAGGTACATCAGAATACAGGATCTCAAAGTCTCACAAATAATAAAATAATTTAGATGAAATTAAAAGGTGTAGCGAATAGAACCGGAAAGTGGTCAGCAGCCAGAAAGACCTCACTTACAAACTCGTATACAACTAACTATGGTGAAATATATATACAAGAAAGAAGTGCATCAGAAAGGTTAACGTGCAAAACCCAAGAAACAATGAGAAGAAAATATTGTGTGACGAGTGAATAGCGTAAAGAATGAGTGTCCATAAATGTGCAGGTAAAGGAAAAAACAGTAACTCCAGACAATCATAGCAACATGCGGGATAGAACGCGTAGTTAGAAACCGGTGATTAAAATCTGAATAGTGCGTGAAGTTATCAGCGTTTCACGGGGGGCCGCAAAAGGGGAGTTCGGACATGCCCCGGTGAACAAAAGAGCCGCGTGCAAGATAAACCCAAGGATAGAAGCCCCGGTCGGGTACTTACTGGAGTTCAAAGATGTACGAGTTCTGCGGAGAACCGCAGACGGAAAGTTCCAACAGGCAAACAGTGAATCCACCAGTTAAAAGCGTGTGTGTGCGGGAGGAATAGAAAGAGGACTAGCGTGAAAAATAGAAAACGACGATGCACGGACGGCCGAAAAACGGCCGCCATGATGTAATGGGGAAAAGATGAAAAATAGGTAAAATGTATAAGAAAAAGTATAAGACAGGGAGGGAGAAATAAACGGGAAAACACGTAAAATATCACAGTGAAAAACTACGATTGATTGCAAAAAAATTATACGTTAAAGATAACACAGATATTCCATCCGGTCGTTGAGCCCATTGGGCACCATTGTGGACATAAATCGGATCCAATAGTTCTCTCTTTTCAAGAGGGTATTCTTATTGTTCGTCGTCACCTTCACTTGTTCAAGAATTTGAAATTTCAGCTGGGCCACACTGTGTCTGTTGTCATTAAAATGTGTAGACACACTGGATTTTTGGTTGTGGGTGCGAATGTTACTTTTGTGTTCCAGAATTCTCACACGAATTTTCCGCTCAGTGTGTCCAATGTAACATTTGCCACATGGGCATTTCAACATATAAATAACGTTGCAGCTGTTGCACGTGGCATTAACGCGCAGTTTAATTGTGTGGCCTTTCATGGGGTGAGTAGTCGTGTTGCCTGGGATGCAATTGTTACAGTTGCTACAGTTGTAGCAGGGTTTTAATCCAACGTATTTGGAGGGGATAGTAGGAGAACTAGGTTGATTGAGGATTTCTTTCAAGTTTCTTCCTCGGGTGAATGCAAACATGGGAGGTTGATTGAACAAACCATGAAAATCAGGTTCCATGGATAAAATAGGCCAGTGTTTGCGTATGATGTGTTGGAAGTTGTTAGACATCTTCGAATATTTAGAGACCACCACCATGCGGTCTGTATGTTTCTTCTGTTTAGGTGTGAGGAGTTCGCTCCTGTCAATCATTTCAGCTCTTTCTACCGCCAAATCGAGGATGGGGTTTGGATATCCCCGAGCTTTCAGTCTTTCTAAGGTGATTTGCATTTGTTTTTTACTTTCTGATTCGTTGGAAACAATGCGTTTAACACGTAACAGTTGTGCAAAAGGTAAGTTGTTCTTGAGGCCTCTGCGATGAAAGCTTTTGTAATGGAGTGTAGAGTTCCTATCTGTAGGTTTCCGAAAGATGGTGGTGGACCATTCATCCAGTTCTCTGTGGATCTCCACATCAAGGTAATGGACACATCTGTCACTGTGTTCCCAGGTGAATTGAATTCTCTCATTGAAGGTATTCCATGACTTCAAAAAGTTAATGAGGGTATCAACAGTACCACTCCACAGTAAAAACACATCATCTATATACCGAAGGTATAGTTTTCCATATTGCAGCCAGCTATTTTGACACAAAATGTGAGTCTCTTCGAATGTTTTCATGTAGATGTTTGCGTAGCAAGGAGCTGCCGAATTTCCCATGGCAGTGCCATTCAGTTGCAGTATCCATTTATCCGAAACAGTGAAATAACTGTGATATAGTGTAAACATGGTGAGTTGCATTAGAAAGTTTTTGAAATCCGCATCTAGATCAGATGCGGCCAACATTTGTTCAATGGCTTCAATACCTCCATCAAGGGGGATGGAGGTATAAAGTGAACATACGTCCACTGTACACATGATGAGTTCAGTGTGTCTGAGTTCATTCAAAATCGGTTCAAGTTTTGATAAATAAATCTGTGGTGTCCCGGACATGTGAAGGGGTTTTAAGGACAAAAGGTTGAAAATATCTGTCCAGAAATTTACCAACATTCTGATGGATGCTGCCTCTAGTAGACACTATAGGGCGGAATGGAGGTTGTGTAGGGTGTTTGTGCATCTTGGGCAGCATATAAAGCACCGGAGGTTTTGGGTTACTGGGTGTAAGAAATCTTCTGGTCTTGTCATTGATGGTGCCGTTATCAAATGCCCCGTTGATGATTTGAATCAAAGACTTACAGAACTCCAGGGTGGGGTCCCCTGCGAGCACATCGTAGGTGTTGGTATCCATGATGTGAGCCTCAATCTGTTGTTCATAGAACGAAGTGTCCATGATCACCAAGGCGCCGCCTTTGTCTGCGTTCTGACAGATAATGGAGGGATTGTCAGCCAATTTTTTAAGAATGTTCCTTTCTTTTTTGGTGAGGTTGCCTGGTTTCATCGGTTGTTGGAAAGGTAGGTTTAGAATGTCTTGTTTAACTAGATTCTCAAAGGAATCGATAATCTTGTGACTTTGAGGTGCCATAAAAGTACTGTGTGGACGAAGTCCGCAAAGCATATCTTCTTCCTGTGACAGTGTTGGACAAATGTTCTGGAAAAAATGTCGAAGACGGATGTTCCGTACTAATTTGAAAGCACTGACTTCTAATTCGAGTGTATTAGTGTTGGTTGTAGGTACAAACGATTGTCCTTTTTGTAGGGTGTTGATCTCTTCATCAGATAATGTTGTCGATGAGATGTTAATGACTAAATTCTCCTCAAAGTTCATCTTTTTCTGTTTGTCCTTTTTCCTTTGATCACTTGAGGAGTTCTTTCGGATTCCTCGGCGGATTTTTCTCCCCCGGGATCTGATTGTTGGTCTGGACCTGATTCTAAAAAATGAACCGCAGGTTCAATTGAGGTGCTCGCTGTCATTGTTTCCGCATTGGGTGGAACTTTGGTTGGTCTTTGTCGATTATCTTCCTCCGAAGAAGATGTTTCATTGCCAGAGAAAGGGTTATATGGTTTGTTGGATCGTCGGCGAGCGTACACCTCTGCCCAGGTGTACACCTCGCCGAGCTTGTAATCAATAGTGTCTCTTTTAAACTTGCGGAGCTTTCTTTCTTGTGTTACCCTAGTGTGTTTGTCAATTTGGATTTTCACATCTTCTAGCATCTTGGTGAGATCTTCTGCTGACATGGCATCGTCTAGCTCCTTTTTTACGTTGTTAATCTCATGTGAGAGTTCTTCCAGTGTTTTAGATAACACCTCCACAATCAGGAGGATCAGGTCGAGGGAGCATTTATTAAGGATGGAGTACCATCGTTCCACAAATTGAATGTTGTTCTTGCATAATAAAGGTTTTAGTGGGACCCTCAGGCCCCGCGGGATCCGTTGAACACGATGGTACCGGATGAGAGTACTAGCATGCAGTTTCTGGTTGGATTGTTTTTTTAGAAGGTAGAGTAGTTGTCTGATGTTACTCTCCACACTGCGAGGGTTGCTGGTGGAGGTGATGTCGTCCTGAATAAGGCCGTATATTTTGTCGGCATCATCAGCGGTGAAAGCAAATGTGCTTGCCTTTAGATCGGTCATCCCAGAGACCGAATCGAAATTCATTGTCAAGGTGTGCAGGGTTTTGCACGTTAACCTTTCTGATGCACTTCTTTCTTGTATATATATTTCACCATAGTTAGTTGTATACGAGTTTGTAAGTGAGGTCTTTCTGGCTGCTGACCACTTTCCGGTTCTATTCGCTACACCTTTTAATTTCATCTAAATTATTTTATTATTTGTGAGACTTTGAGATCCTGTATTCTGATGTACCTGAACAGTTTCCAATTTTGGATTGTTTTTTGTAGAGTAATCCCCTGAGGAAGGGCGTGGCCCGAAATGCATCGGGAAGTGTGATCATCGCTATACTTTGTTTTCTATGATGGATATACACTTTGGATTATGAATGAGTTTTGATGAATGATTCAATTCTTCTATGAACTAAGGTTGAATAAAAACCTGAACTTTGGACAAACTGTTTGGTATCTATACTTTGGTGATTTACCCTCGGATTGATTGACTTAGACCTACGGGTCATTTAAGTTGTGCTCAGAGTTGCTTTTTTCCACGTTGAAAGAGCTTAGCATTAGTTCCCTTTGGATTTCGCACTGCAAGGCCAGACAGTGTCCTTACTCTAGCAGCACACCACACCTGTTCACTTTTCACCACCTTAAGATACACCAGGTTGTGCGAGTCCCTTCCCTCTATAGTTCTTACAAACGCTTTCTGTCACAGCATCCCAAGTCTTCCCAGGCAGAGCCACCATCACCATCTACAACAACGGAACCATCCTATTCCAATCCACTGATAGGAACCTTGACCTACTCGACAACTTGTTCCCCACCTTCATAGAACACATCTCCAACCGGCGGACCTCCATTCCTAACACCCCAGACCACACAACACCCTCCACTTCCAATCTTCAATCTAACATGCCAAACCTATCACAACAGCTGAACGACTCACACCTCTCCCATCCCCCCAGCGCTGTAGTCAGTCACCCACTCGATGTAACCTGTCCACACCCCTTACTCACTGGCGAAGATCACTCCCCCTCTTATATCCTCCATACCCCCCTTCCCTACCCCCCACCTCACACCTCCTACGAGTCTTGCAGAACCCACCACCGCCCTGAACTCATCCCCCCGCCCCGCCGCAGGTCCATCTCCCACCCTATCCCCCCCACTCTCTCTCCCCACTACCCCAACTAGACTCACAGAACACACCACCTCCCTTACCTTAACCCCCCTTCCTCTCTCCCCCCCATTCTCAGCCCCCACTACCTTCCTTGCACCCCCACCGTCTCCAGCCTACACTCATCCCTCAACCCACCTGCGCCGCCTCCCACCAGCGTCCTCACCTATGACTCCAACCTCCCCCTACCTCATCCACACCCCTCACCCACAACTTGCCCCACCCATCGAAGATCACCCCACTTACTATCACCGCAGAGCCCTGCACTTACGCTAGCATATCCCTCCCCCCCTCCCCAATTCCCTTTCCAGCTCCCTACTCAACCACTCGCCCACGGCTCTCATCCCCAACTCCATCCCCAATCCAACTCTGGACATGATTATATCCACCCTCCTACAAGTCAAAGATGATCTCCACACCATCAAAGAACATCTAATCACACACCCCAGACACCCCCTACCTACCACCACCTGCTCATCCAACAAGTCGCCCACCCGCCCCACAGACCCTCTCAATCAATACTCCCCTCGTTGGCCCTCTATCCCCGCTCGCAATCACACCTACCGCCCACGTCGCGCCCTCAACACCCTTTCGGACCACGACTTATGCACCCTCCTTCGCTCATTTGGCCCAGGTCCCTTAAAACACACAACCACCGCACACCACCCCATACCCACAATTCTCACAAATCCCCTTAGGCCCCCCACTCTAAGCAACAGAAGTTCCGTCACCAATAATCTCAGAAAAGTCCCCCTCTCTCTAGAACACTCGACCACCCTTCTCACCCCCAGACTCAAATGCATCCTACTCAACTGCAGATCGGCCCCGAGACACTCCTCCGACATCGCGGATCTCATCATATCAATGGATCTTGACCTAGCCATTCTGACTGAAACGTGGCTAACTGAAACTTCTACACCTATAATGGACATACTAGTCCCCCTCAACTACCACATCATTAGACTCGACAGGACCGGCAAGACGGGCGGGGGAATCGCATGCATTTTTAGGAGCAACCTCTCTGTTACCAAAGTCACCTCCCCCTCCCTCACTTCCTGTGAACTCTTCTGCCTCGATATCTCTAGCGAGGGCAAACCAGTATGCTCTTTACATGTCATCTACTACCCGCCCGGGGACAACCTCACCTTCACCCAACAACTCATGGACACGATCTCATCCAACGCCGGTCGGCAGATCACTCAAATCTACCTGGGTGACTTCAATCTCCACTGGAACGATCAGAAAGACGCAGTGGTGAACAGTCTCAAATCTTTCCTTAATGCGCTTGACCTCGCCCAAATCTGCAACAGCCCGACACACGACAAAGGCTCGATCCTCGACCTTATCATCGCCAAAGAGGACACTACCCAACTGGGGGCGATCCAACCCTGTGACTGGTCAGACCACCACATTATCACTTTCTTCATCAACGAAAAAGTTAAACTTAACCCGGCTCAACCCACCAAATCCAAGATCTGGAAAAGGCACATGAAGAATCTTAACCCTAACTCCTTGCCTCCCCACACCCGCAGTCTCCTCCTTCCCTCTTCGGGCGCCTCTGATGTTCAATCACTAACCGACCTCTACCTCGATTCTTTGAACTCAATAATCAACGAAGCCGCCCCCCCTGCAACTGAAGAGAGTCTCCACCAAGAACTCGAACCCCTGGTATGATGGTGTAGAAGACAGGCGTGCTATGCGAATGGCAGAGCGCACCTGGAGATCTGACCCCTCAGCACTGCACCTTAAAACGCTTAAGAACAAGAAAAATGCCTACTTTAGGAAAATCAAGCGCTCGAAATCTGACTTCTTTAGCCACCAGCTGGACCAAGCAAAAAAACGACCGAGAAAACTGTTCGAACTAGTCAAAACTCAAACCAAGATGCAACCCTTACAAGCAAACACGACAACAAGCAATATTCCACAATGTGAAGACTTTTCTGCTTTCTTTAAGCTAAAGACCGATAACTTAAGAAGTGATCTCCTCAATGATGTAAGCCGATACTCCAGCCACATCAGCATGACCACCACTCAACCTAAAAACAACGCATCATGGTCGTCCTTTGACACCTACTCTGAAGAAACAATTCACAAACTGCTCGGCACCTTGAAGCCCTCTAATCACTTCACAGACCCCCTACCTGCCAATGCTGTTAAAGACTTCACCCCCCTCCTCCTCCCACTCTGGACTAAAATCATTAACAGCTCCCTTCAGCAAGGACTCATCCCAGACTGCCTCAAGGTGGGGCAAGTCACGCCTATACTCAAGAAACCTACAGCTGACCCGGCTGACCTAAACAATTACCGCCCTATCACTAATATCCCCACCCTGGCCAAACTGCTGGAAAAATGCGTACAACTCCAACTGACAAAACACATTGATCAGTTTGACCTCCTCAACCCTCATCAATCAGGCTTCCGAGTGAAACACAGCACGGAAACGGCTATGACGCACATAATTGATGACGCCCTCCAAATCCTTGATCGCAATGATTCCTGCCTCCTCATCCTTCTTGATCTCTCCTCAGCATTTGATACTGTCAAACATGAGAACCTACTGGAGCTGTTAAATACCAGAATGGGTGTATCCGGGACTGTTCTCAAATGGTTCACTTCCTTCCTACATAACCGGTCTCAGAAGTTCAAGATCAACAACGTGCTGTCCTCAGCTGTACCTGCAACTTTAGGCGTCCCACAAGGATCTTCCCTATCCCCCACATTGTTCAACCTCGTCATGGAACCACTCACCACCGTGCTGCAAGCATCTAATGTACACTTCCATATGTACGCCGATGACACTCAACTGTACCTCAAGCTACAATCCCCGGAAGACATCAAACTTCTGAATTCCACACTCAGAAACACCCAATCATGGTTGGCCGATAATCACCTCAAACTAAACGCTCGGAAAACTGAGTTCCTTCTGATCTCACCTCCTGCGAAAATCGCCATCACCCAAACCTGGCTCAATCACCTAACTGCCCTCAATGTCCAACCCACCATTGTGAAATACGCGAAATCCTTAGGCATCACACTTGACGCCAACCTCAACATGCAGCAGCACATTAGCAAAGCAACTAAAGGAGCTAATTTCCAAATCAACACTCTGATGAAACTCAAACCCTTCTTCCCAGCTAAGGACTTCCAAACTGCTGTACAAGCCCTAGTCATCCCTCGCATAGACTACGGAATCGTGGCCCTCAGCGGTCTCCCCCTTTCAACAACCGCACCCCTAAGAGCCTCCTTGAACGCTGCCGCGAGACTCATCACTGGTTCAAGAAAACATTCGCATATATCCCCTGACTTGAGATCCCTGAACTAGCTGCCTGTTGAAGCCAGAATACAGCTGAAAATTGCCTGTATGACACACTCGGCCGTACACCACAAGTCACCCAACTACCTCACTCAAAAGCTGACTATATTAGGAGGCTCGAGATCCAATAGAAGCACAAAAAATCTCCTCCTGAAACCTCGAAGATTCCGGAAGGAAAAAACATACAAACGCTCCTTCTCAGGAATGGCACCCAGGATCTGGAATGCACTCCCTCCTGAAACCAGACTTATCTCCTCCACTGCATTTTTTAAGAAGGAGGTAAAAGCCATCCTTATGGCCAAGTTCACCTGAACTCTATTATTGCTGGATCATCGACTTTGCACCGTTTGTGTATTATTGGTTACCTGATCGTTTATTGGTATTATATTTTTACATGTTTGCTAACCTATTTTGCTACTCACTCACTATCGACTACTATATTGTACCCAATAGTTGGTTTAATCACCCTCTTGTTGACCCTACCCCCCGTTTCTGTAAAGCGCTCTGATATCTGCAAAGATCTTGTTCGCGCTATATAAAACTTTGAATAATAATAATAATAATAATAATAAAAGGTTTAGGGAGCAGCTCTGAGCTCCAGGACTTCTCGATCTCCCATGGTTGCTTTGTCCATTTTTTACGATCATCAGTAATAGGATAGAGTTTCTAAGTTGTCTGTGATGTGAGTTGGAGGATGAGATCACTGCTTTCTTCCCGAGGAACAGGGGTTCTGTCGCATCTGTCGAAACTATTTGGGAGGCATTTAAGGTCACTATCCGGGGCCACTGCATGTCTAAGAGCTTTGGGGTATTGCGCGACATACAGCGTACGATCCGGAAGCTCGAGGGTGAGCTACGGGCATTGGAGGCGCGGATGGTGGAGGGCGATAGCACTGCCGCTCATGCTGAGTTCAGGCATAAGCTTACACACTATGAAGAAGAAGCAAACAGGGAGACTAGGTTTAGGAGTAAACACTGGCAGGCGAGGAAATATTGTGAGGGGGATAGGCCCGGCAAGGCGCTAGCTATACTGACCTGATCGCCGCGCGTTGACAACACTATCATTGAAGTGGTTACTCGCCAAGGTCACACTGTCAGGGATTCAGATGAATTGTTGGATGCCTTTGTTTCCCACTATCGCACGCTATATACCACAGTCACTACTCCTGATATGCACTACGACGACTTTCTAAGTGAGCTGGCCTTATGCTGGTTGAGTGATGTTGACAGGCAATTCCTTGCCGCTCCTTTCGAACTGGACGAAATTAGGGATGCCATTATGTCGCTTAGTAACGGGAAGGCGCCCGGACTGGACGGTCTTCCTGCCGAATTCTACAAGACCTATATAGATGTCATGGCCCCGGTCCTCCGAGAGGTGTTCGTGGAATCCTTCGAGGACGGCGTCCTCCCATGCTCCATGCGCGAAGTCGTTATCACTTCCTTATTGAAACCCGGCAAAAATCCCTCATCCTGTGATTCGTATCGCCCCCTGTCACTCCTGAATTGTGATGTTAAAATTCTGGCCAAAGTCCTAGCCACTAGGTTGTCACTCCTTATGTCCCGGATAGTTTTACCCGACCAATCTGGCTTTGTCCCGGGCCGCTCCACCTCACATAATCTGCGCACTCTTTTCTCCCTGCTTCATACAATTCACCCTGACCTCCCTGTTGCGGCGATCTTTTTAGACGCCTCAAAAGCGTTCGACTCTGTTGAATGGCCCTATTTGTTCACCGTCTTGGCCCGCATGGGGTTCCCCGCCATCTTCATCTCCTGGGTCCGATTACTATATACTCAACCCGCCGCGAGAGTCCTGATCAACGGACATCTCTCCACGCCACTTGACATCTCCAGGGGCACCCGGCAGGGGTGCCCACTGTCCCCCCTGTTATTCGCGATTGCCATCGAACCCCTTGCGTGCCGGCTCCGCCAGCTCCATGGCGAGGGAGCGATTCGCTGTTTCCAGCGCCAGATCGATGTGTCCCTATATGCAGATGATATGACTTTGTTCGTTAAGGACCCAGTGCACAACCTGAACCCCCTGCTCAGGGAATTTGTGGTCTTTGGAAGAATGTCGGGGGTGCAGATCAATTGGACAAAATCCCAGTTTTTCCCGCTCACAGATGCCGTGCCCGACTTTCCCCTAGATTACCCTCTGGAGTGGTGCAGGTCTGACCTTCGGTATCTGGGCATACAGATCTCACGTGACAAGGATGAGATTCTCCGCTCCAATTATGGCGTGGCTGTGACCAAACTTATTGCCCTTGTGGATCGCTGGATTTCTCTACCCATTTCCATGGCAGGGAGAGCGTCTCTTATCAAAATGGTTGTGCTCCCGCGCTTTCTCTATCTTTTTCTCAATATCCCCTTTCACCCGGGAGCCTATTTCTTCAAAACACTAAGATCAGAACTCTGCCGCCTTTTCTGGGGAGGCAAAGGCCCGCGGCTTAAATGGTCGATGCTGATCCTAACGTATGATAAAGGGGGGTTTGACCTCCCGGATTTCGAAGTCTATTATCTATGCGCGCAGGCGCACTATGCGTACCACTGGCTTCTCCCTACTCCCTTTATGCCTCAGTTGGCAGTGGAGGACTGGATTGCCAACCCCCTGCCCTTGAAGGGCCTACTGCACTGTCAGCCCTCGGCCATAACAACACCTCATACGTCGGTCACATGTACAATTGATGCGTGGCGCCGACTGGCTAAAAGGCTGCACTGCGAACTATTATATTCTCCCCTACTGCCACTGACATATAATCCCGAGCTTGCCCTCCTGCAGGAGAAAGGCTTTCAGAGGTTGTGCGCGGCCCTGAAGATTACTTGCTGGGGTGACCTTTTCGCTGCGGGTTGCTTTAAATCTGCTGATGCTTTCTTCAATGAGCATGCCCGTACCCCTCTCGAGGTATTTTACTATTTGCGACTTCGCCAGGGCATGCGCGCTATACTTCCTGACTACCCCACAGAGCCTGCCATTACGCCCCCGCTTCACTTCCTGCTGAGCTCCCGTGATGGCTCTCATTTGGTCTCGGGAATGTACCGTCACATAAGAGCGAGTTGCCCGTTGCCGACGGCCTCAGCGAGGACGCGCTGGGCTACCGAACTAGCTATTGATATCACTGATGACCAATGGATGTACTGCTGTACTCTTACGGCTCGTATATCGGCGAGCAGTAGGCTCAAAATCATTCATTATAAATACCTACAGCGCTTGTATTATACCCCCGTGAAAAAATATAAATTTCAATTATCTGACACAGACCGCTGCGACCGCTGCCACGCAGAACATGCCGATTTCCTGCATCTAGCCTGGGAATGCCCCTCCATACAGATCTATTGGCAACAGGTACATGCTGCCCTAACATCCATGATCGGGTCATCCATACCACCGGACCCACTACTAATGCTGTTGGGACACACACCGCAAATTCCATCACACTGCAGAAAGTTTGTAGATGTCGCGCTCCTCCTGGCAAAAAGGCACGTAGCATGCAGATGGGGACGTGGCAGGGCCCCCAAATTCAAAGAATGGCTTGCTGATATGACATATAGTCAGGACCAACACACGACTTTTGCTGACCTGCTCCCAATGTCTAGCAGGCCGAGTGACATTTGGCAGCCCCTGGTTACCTATCTTCAAGCCCAGGCGGCTCGTGATGACGAGCCTTAGGGGTATCCCACTGGGGACGGTAATGGTTACCTGGTTTAAGTGTACTTCAGTCACCTAATGATTCTGTACTGTCTATGCTATTATTACTATTGTGCTGCCTCACGAATGCATGTATTACTATGCTTCCCTACCGCTCCGCTATTAACTATTCCTATTTTTGCGCATGTGTGTTTCCATGCATCTGTCGACCCCTTGATGTAATGTACCTGATCCTTTTGCTTATGCCCTGTGTATGAACACCAATGTACTGCCTCTGATCATGGTATGACCTTTGCCTGCTGTCGCACTGTTGATGCTCTGGACGCCTCGATGTACTATACTCTGCTGTGATTCAGTGTTCCACTTGGATGAGAATCCGTGAATCTTGTACCCCAGCCACTGTAATGTCATACTGTGTGTATTGTCTTGTTCTCTTTTGTTAAAAAACCACCAATAAACAAAGTTTTCAACAAAAGAAAAAAAGTTGTTTGTGATGGGTTATGAGTTCTGAACTGTATGCACAAACGTGATAAAATGTAATTTCTGAATTTATTTAAATAAGTCACGGAAAAGTAGATGTACAGTCTCTTGATCTGTGTAATGTTCATGTTTTTTTCATTTTTTGCATGTAATATGTTTACTGGTGTTTAATTTTTATGCTGCAACGTTTTCGTGATAATATATTTTGATGATACATGTAATTATATGTTTTGATAAAACAGGGTGGTTGTGTGTATGAATTTTGTGACACACTTTGGGAGGAAAGAATCTTTTTTATGTGACTACAAAATTGAAAAAGACAAAATTCAATGCAAAAATAAGTTTAATCACTAATATTAAATACAGTGCTTATTAGTAATATGTGTGTTGAGTGATTGGTTTCGGCATTCTTTAGGGCGATAATTGATGGTAGCCCAGCCATACTGATTTAAGGGGCCCATCCCCTCTGGTGTGTTAAGTATTCGGAATATGGGCATAACATTTTTTGCATTTATTTACTTTTTAAGCAATCACGGCACCCACGCTTTAGCTTAAGATGTTTAAAGCTAAAGCACAGGTGCCGCCATTGTGACAAAAGTAAATGCATAGAAAGACCGCGTGCAGCCGCCATTTTATTTTTTATTTCTTCACTTTTTACGCAATTTCGGCACTTGGGCTTTACCTTAAAATATTTGAAGCTAAAGCGTGAGTGCCGCGATTGATTCAATAGCTCTTGCATTATTAAAAGTTTGAGCTATTGTGCTGCATTATTATTAGCAACGTCAATAGCTCAAACTTTCATTAATGCGAGACCTATTGCATTGCAAATGCTTGTTTTTTTTAACAACTTGAACGGGTCTAAACTTGCTCCTCACCAGGGGACACCTCTGGTAGGAACGGAAAGGTGGCGGCACCAGGTGTACCAAAGGCAGGGGTGCAGCTACCTTTGGGCTAAGAGGACTTTAAGCCCCCTCCCCACGTCAGCTGCTGTGGGAGGACTGGACTTGGCTGTCAGGCTGCAGGCCAGTCCCATCTGAAGTGTGCCACTGGCTCTCCAAAGATCATTTTACAGCTTGATAAGGCTGCTTTTATTCTTTTATTGCTTTGTGTGCATTCTGTCACCCCATTCTCATAGCTTCATCTATCCCCTTACAAGGTAACCATCAGCAAGGGATAGATCACACCCAGGCGCACATAAAAATATTTGCAATGCAATAGGTCTCGCATTTGCTAGAGCTTCAGCTATTGGCATTGTAAGTGAAAATGCCTTTTATTTATATGTTTTGAAAACCTGCAAGCGATGCGTAAACACGCACTTTGTACTTATAGTCGCTGCTTATGAGAAGCAAGGCTGGCAGTAACTGCGCCTCTTTTACTGCCAGACTTGCTTCTCGTAAGCAATGACTGTAAGTACAAATTGAGTGTTTAAACACCGCTTGCAAGTTTTCGAAACTCATAAATAAAAGGCATTATCATTTACAACGCCAAATAGCTCAAACTAACGCAAATGAGAGACCTATTACATTGCAAATGGTTGTTTGTGCCTGTGTTCGAGGAGTTTGAAAGAAAACTTCAGGGTCATCACAATTGCAGATGCTATTCACGGAACAAATGCTATTACCAAGGTTTTATTGGTGTTGAAAGATTGCTTTTCCAAGCTGTGCATTTTACCCTATTTACTAATAATAAAAATAGTTTTCAACATCGCATTGATTTAAAGTTAACTTGTGTTTGATTTGTCAAGAGGTAGGCTTTACACTAGTACTTTCCCTTGCAGTCTAACCATTTTGAAGAAAAAGTCCCTTGTCCATTGTGCTGCAAAAACTCGGTATTTTGTAGTTTACTTTTTGCACTTCCCATCGTTGTCCTTATTGTCATCAATAAGTGTTTCCCAATATAAATTCTCTGATCTGTGCACTTGTTGCCAAATCCCTGTACCTTTAATAGAACCCTGTCCACGCCCAATTTTTATGAAATTCATGTGCCTCACTGCTGCTTCCGCTTGCTCTAGAAGCATTATCATTGCATCCCTTAAATTGGTAATTTTTTAATGGACCTGAATATGTGCTATATCGAACCTCTACTAAAGAAACCTAGCCAGCTCACTTGCCCCTTTAGTTCCTTGTCATTGAACTGAATAATTTCTCATTAATTGTGATTGTGCCTTCACTGTCTACTCTTCCCAGTGCGTCTAGGAGACAGGTGTCTAGGAAAGGGTGTTATTGAGGATTGCATTGTTCCCTTGGGAGGATGTCTAAATCAACGCCTGCACGTATTTGCACTCCTTTTTTGTGGTGTCCCTCTGATTTCTACTTTAATTTCTCTACTGTTCAAGTTATTTCTCAGTTCCTTTTCCTCTGTGATCTGGTTCTTCCAACTTACTTTCCATAGGAAAGTAGTTGACACGCAGTGTGCTTGTTTGAGGATAATTGAATTTGACTTGGATGCCTTCTCTCAAAGACCTATCCTTTTTTGTAGGTGACCATTGGATGATCTGAAATCTCTGATATCCAAATACTAGCAAGACTGAAGTCGTCAGTTGAAGTAGTGCTTCATGCTCAACTAACATCCTTCTTGACCTCTCCGCAGCCTTCGACACCGTCTTTCATCGCACATTTGCAGTCAGACTTCACAACGCTGGGATACAAGGAGCCGCCCTCAACTGGATCCGATCCTTTCTCTCCGGCAGAACCCAGAGAATCAGACTCCCTCCCTTCCTCTCCAAGCCCACTGACATCAACTGCTGAGTGCCCCAGGGCTCATCTCTCAGCCCCACGCTCTTCAACATCTACATTGCCCCCCTCGCTGCCATCGTCCGATAACAGGGGCTCAACATCGTTTCCTACGCAGACAACACCCAGCTCACCCTCTCACTCACGAAGAACCCCGACGACACCAGACTCTGCTTCCAGGAGGGAATGGAGAATGTGGCAACCTGGATGAATGACAGCTGCCTCAAGCTTAACTCTGAGAAGACCGAGTTCCTCATCCACGGTCCCTGCAACTCAGCCTGGGACAACTCCTGGTGGCCCCCCGCCCTCGGTAACCCACCCCCGCCTTCAGACCACGTACGTAACCCCAGCATCATCCTCGACTCTTCCCTCTCCAAGAACCGCCAGATAAACGCTGTCGCTTCCACAAGCGTCAACTGCCTGCGCATACTCCGCAAGACCTTCAAATGAATCCCCCCGACTGCAGAAAGAACGTCACCCACGTACTCATAACCAGCAGACTGGAATACGGCAATGCCCTATACGCCGGAATCAACAGATCTCTCCTTTACAGATTCCAGACCATCCAGAATGCCGTGGCCAGACTCGTCCTCTGGACTCCACACCACGAACACATTACTCCAAACCTATGAGATCTTCACTGGCTCCCAGTTGAGAAGTAAGGACAACAAGTTTAATTTTAAACCCACTGACCAAGATGTTTCTACACTGGTGACAATTTGGCTGTGGAGATATATTGAAATTGTCCTGAAGAAGGAAGCCATAATCATCTAAAGCTTCCGAAACGCGTCGACGCATTACAGAAGGGTTAGAATTCTGAGTTGCCAACAGAGTATTGGGTATAGGAAGGGAAAGCCTCCCCATTGTTGCCAACAAATGATTTGAATTGACCACATAACAAGACAAAGTGTGTTGTCTCGTTTTTTCTCCTCCACCTTTCACATTAGGTGTTTTCCTGTGTTTTTATTGATTTTTATGTATTTGTAAATGAATTCAAGCTTTTAATCATAAATAAATGTACATTATTTTGACCCTATGTGGTTTTTTCCTTGTTAAGTGTTTGCCAAAACCTGAATATCCTGGGTATAAGTGTGATGAATGTATGAAAGAGTCTAGAGTACGTGTGTAAACTATAACTTGTGACGAATTGTATTCCCAACGGAAAAAATCTTTTTTTACTTAACAGTATACTGGAGCTCCATTTTCCCTTGTGTCACATAGAGCCCCTCTCCCTTTTTTAAAGAATTTAGGAAAGAACCCAAAAAGTTTCATTGAACAAGAGGAAATATTCACAGTTGCTGGTTTTAACAATAAGTAAAGTGCTTCATCATGTGTTTGTAGTTAGTACTTTAAAATAATGGGACAAATATTTTGTTTGTAACTATAAAAGATTCGGATAGAAAATAAAACTTGAATTATATCCTCTTTCTTAGCACCACAACATTGACAACAGGGATGAAAGTCATTCCCCTACCTTTAAAGCCATATATTTTCTGCAATAGGAATCGCGCCAAATTTAAACTTTCATAAATATTTTTCGTACATTTGGACACATATTCGCCTTCAGTAAAATTGCATTAAGCCGCAATTTGCAAACAGTTTATTGCAATCTTTTTATCTGTAAACATCCTTAAATCATTTTTTCTGTGTGAGATTTTTTAATCAAAGTACTTAATGTCATCTTTCAGATGCCGCATATGGTTCACTATGCAGAGAGTATAACCTCAAATTCAGCACACAACATACACTCCAGCCTCCTGCCCCTTCCAACCCTACATCCTCTGGCTAATAATTCATCAGACAGGACATCACCCTACAATGGCACACAAGTGGCATGTGTGTGTGTGTTGTAATATTAATGTTTGGCCGTACCTCCTATGAAATTATACCGTGATAGCTATTTCTTGCTGTCTCTCTTTTTCAAAGCCAGTCTTTTTTTATTATAACACCTGATAATCTACCCCTCTCTTCTCCTCTATCTCTCTTTGTATCTTGCACTCATACAGTAGTATGAGTAATGTGTCTTCCTCAAAAACCTTCCATTTCTATTTAATAATTTGCCCACATATATAATGTTAATTAGATTAATGGGCATGAGATGATCAAGATGACCCGGGCAGTAAAGGAATCTTGCTGTCTCATTGCGGAGGACTTAGCAGCACATAGCTGAAGTCAAAACATTAATGACAGCTCACTTCAAGCGTTCTGCCGATCAGTGGAAACACTGGTTATGCAACTTCCTTTATGCACACCTTTGTCTCTTACACTCTCTACAGTGCTCGTGCTTATTTGCTGTTTACCCCTATGCAACACTACTGGCCTGCTTCAGCATTTAACACATGGCACTCAGCGTTGCCCATTTAGGCAGTTAACAACCAATGTGCTTTCAATCGTATGCTCAAAGGATGCACAGCAACCCATGGTAAATGTGAGTGCTCCCATGATATTGGCTCATCTTTAAGCACTAAATAACCTATGCATACAGAGTAGTTACTCAACAAAATGCTTAATTCCTTACCAGCGGTATTTAACGGGCACTATAACTAGAAATACAATAAAATATAGTGTGCAACACGAAGATAGAATTGCTTCACCATAGTGGTATGGTGTTGAGAAGCCTGGCACAGACCATAGATACATTGAAAAAGATACAGACTTTGAAAGGCGTTTAGAGACTGAAAAAGGGAATTTATTTTTGCCTTTGCAGTTAATATCTTGTTAAACCACCCAGCACAGCCAGTGAGCATCATCTCTTCCTATAATGTTGTACCTTCTTTATGAGCTGTAAATAAACCAAACGTTGTCTGGTGCAGTTCCAGAGGCGATGCTTTCAATGTCTTTCTTCCAACCTTAGTTACATTGCCATGTACCTCAGAGATCTAGATTCTAGGTTAGAAGCTTTTTTGCTGAAATTCAGCATTTCCATCCTTAGGATTTTAATTTCCCTTTGGACGATTATTCCTGATGCATGCTTCCATCCTAATTGATTGCATGGCAAGTTGGGGTTTTAATGAAGTTAATCAGTCCACCACTCATGTAGCCAGCCATACGCTAGATGGGTTTTCTCCAACTACTCAGGAATTTGTGTTGGGGATGCTGCCCAGCGGAGCTGGTGTGATCACTGTGCCGTCAGTTTCTGCATTAAAGGTAAATTGCTCTGTTCTGAAAGAGGGGCGCTTAATGCTCCTGTACTGAGGCGAAATTAGAGAAAGTTATTGCATGTATAACTTAATGTGGCCTAGAGATGGTTCTCTTTGCACTTTATTTCGACCTGGATATACCCTAAGTAGCTCCTTTCCACTTTGAATAGTACTGCCCCTTTAATTCAGTCAAGTCTTGTAGAAAAAAACACGGCTCCTTGGTTCTTGGAAAAACTCGGGCTTGTGTGGCAGATGTGCCGTTGACAGGAACGCAAGTGGCGTTTAACTCCGTATCTGCAAGGAAAAGCAAAGGACATGTCATTATTGAAAGGCTTTAAAGCATTCTATTAGTGAAGATAAATCTGAATATTTCACTTCAAAGATCAAGTCCACGAACAAATCTTCCACAGTCCTTTTTAGGTCTCGCCTAGACCTAGGGCGTCTAGGGCGAGACAACTTATGTAGTCACTTCTGTGGGAATGTGTACAGCAAAGTGTTACGAGCTTCTCCTGGCGGAGATTTTATCTCGTGGGCGCGCACGTCGCCGTGGCTCATATTTCCATGCGCACACAGGCAGCCCCCACACCCCTGCACACAGATTACACAGGCACACGCTGCAGCCCCCTCACCAGACACACACATACAGACACGCAGGCATACACACGGCGCTGCCCCCTACCTTCCCCCCCTGCACAGACACAACCCCCCGCCCCATGCATCGTGAGATCTGCCATACCTTCAGGGGAAGGAGCGAGAGTGGCAGCAAAACCGGCAGCTTCCCCCAGACCGGGGGCGCATCCCCGCCAGCCTCCGCCAACATCGCTGAGGGCTGCGGTTGCAGGCCCCCGGCGTAAGAAACAGGCCCCCGCACACTGGGAATCGCAAAAGGGGACGAGATCCATGGCGCTCGACGCGGCACAGGGAGGCGGTGCGCGCCACGCCTCCGTCGCTGTCTGGAACGTGTGCGCGTGCTCCGCAGCCTCTCGTGAGCACGCCTCCTTCTGGTTGTGGGTTCAGTGTTCGATGCAACGGAACAGGCTTGCCGATAACATCTGCGGTCTGCAAGGTGATCGGCTTGTATTTATTTATTTCCCCCTCCACTTTTTACATTACTTTAAAACGCGGCGCACGCTTTAGGCATCCCGCTCACTTTATTTATTTATTTCCCGCTCCACTTTTCTCGTGAAGCCCAACGCTCCATTCCTCTCCCTTCTCAACATACTATGTTACTGGCCAGACACGTGCAGTAACATAGTATGTTGAGAAGGGAGAGGAATGGAGCGTTGGGCTTCACGAGAAAAGTAAAGCGGGAAATAAATAAATAAAGTGAGCGGGATGCCTAAAGCGTGCGCCGCGCATTTGCAATGCAATAGGTCTCTCATTTATGCGAGTCTGAGCTATTGACATTGCAAAGGACAATGCATTTTATTTACATTTTAAAAAATAAAAGGCATTGTCATTTGCAATGTCAATAGCTCAAACTCGTTTTTTTCGTTTTTGAGACGCGCTTGTTTGCTCTATGCTGTGGTCTGGTTCCTTCGCGGCAGAGGTGAGGTTTCATTCCTTTGTGTCCAGGAGCACACATGGTAAACGGTGGGGGCCGTCGCCTGGTCTTTGGAGACAGCCATTTAGCATACCCTGTACAGCTCACTGCGCCCATCAATAATTCACACCCACTCCTGCTGAAGCAGTCTGTTGTGTTCAAGAGGAGAAGGAGGCGAGCAGGGACATGGCTGAGGTGCGAGGCACTGAATGGAGAACGCAGGGTCTGCCCAAGGCCACACATGACAAAAGGAAGAGGGATGAGCTTGCGCCGTTCGCCATAGTCCACACTTCTATCTTAACGTCACAGCTCCTGCACACCCCACAAGAATCTCCCCCCCCTCCACCCATAGCCAGCAGCACCCTTACACCATCACAGAGTGCAGCGCGCAGCACCCTCTCCCACAGCCGGCACCCTACAGCACCCGCCACTGTCACCGCCCCTCCACACCCCACAGCAACACCCTCATCACCCGCCACTCTTACCACACCCCGCAGCAAGTCCCCCTTCACTGGCAGCACTCTCACACAGTCACCCGAGTGTAGCGCCCAACACCATAGCGCTGACAGCCCCGTGCCCTCAGGGCATGCCTTACATGCTGGCACCCTGTTGTGTTCAAGAGGAGGAGGAGGCGAGCAGGGACATGGCTGAGGTGCGAGGCACTGAATGGAGAACGCAGGGTCTGCCCAAGGTCACACATGACAAAAGGAAGAGGGATGAGCTTGCGGCGTTCGCCATAGTCCACACTTCTATCTTAACGTCACAGCTCCTGCACACCCCACAAGAATCTCCCCCCCCCCACCCCCATAGCCAGCAGCACCTTTACACCATCACAGAGTGCAGCGCGCAGCACCCTCTCCCACAGCCGGCGCCCTACATCACCCGCCACTGTCACCACCCCACCACACCCTACAGCAACACCCTCATCACCCGCCACTCTTACCACACCCCGCAGCAAGTCCCCCTTCACTGGCAGCACTCTCACACAGTCACCCGAGTGTAGCGCCCAACACCTTAGCGCTGACAGCCCCGTGCCCTCTGGGCATGCCTTACATGCTGGCACCCTGTTGTGTTCATGAGGAGGAGGAGGCGAGCATGGACATGGCTGAGGTGCGAGGCACTGAATGGAGAACGCAGGGTCTGCCCAAGGTCACACATGAAAAAAGGAAGAGGGATGAGCTTGCGGCGTTCGCCATAGTCCACACTTCTATCTTAACGTCACAGCTCCTGCACACCCCACAAGAATCTTCCCCCCCCCCCCCCCCCCCCATAGCCAGCAGCACCTTTACACCATCACAGAGTGCAGCGCGCAGCACCCTCTCCCACAGCCGGCGCCCTACATCACCCGCCACTGTCACCACCCCACCACACCCTACAGCAACACCCTCATCATCCGCCACTCTTACCACACCCCGCAGCAAGTCCCCCTTCACTGGCAGCACTCTCACACAGTCACCCGAGTGTAGCACCCAACACCATAGCGCTGACAGCCCCGTGCCCTCTGGGCATGCCTTACATGCTGGCACCCTGTTGTGTTCATGAGGAGGAGGAGGCGAGCATGGACATGGCTGAGGTGCGAGGCACTGAATGGAGAACGCAGAGTCTGCCCAAGGTCACACATGACAAAAGGAAGAGGGATTTCAAACTAACAAGATCTTGCCAGTAAATAAAGTGCCTTTGTGCCAAGCTAAATTAGCTGTCTCACCAGTCCCTTACCTTTCAAAAACTGCCAAAGCACAGTTCATAGCTATAAAGTATGAAGAGAGAAGGAACTGTTCCCTAAATACAACACATTTTTCATATGATACTTATTTAGCAGCAACCAATCCTAAGTGCAAATCTGCCGAAAATAGCGAAATTAGCAGCCATCTCTCAAACAAGCATTTAAAATGCAATAGGTCTCGCCTTTCATTAAGTTAAAACCATTTGCTTTGCTATATAAGACCATTAGCAAAGCAAATGGCTTTAACTTAATGAAAGGCGAGACCTATTGCATTTTCAATGCTTGTTAATATTGTTAATAATGTGTCACGTCCTCTGCATATGTCGCACCCGGATAATATTCAATCTTTCTGCGATGACATCACATCCTTTTTTCAGTCTAAGGCTCTAAAAAACTATTAAGAATTTTATTTTCTTGCTCATCTGACCTGCGGCAATCTATCTTGATACCTGATGCCACTCCTTATGACCGGACGTTTTTTCTTCCTTTCTCCCTTTGTCAGTATCACAGGTCAGAAAGCTCCTCTCAGGTATTTAATTTGGGTCCCCTTTGGACCCCTGTCGCCCAAAAAAATCAAACAGATGGCCTCTTACATAGTAGCAAAGCATCTTACTCACATGTGCAATGCAGTTACCGAGGCGAAGCGCTTCCCGAGCTCATGCAAAGAAGCTATTGTCATCCCTTTATTGAAGAAGCCTAACATTGATCAGAAAGATCTTTAAAAAAGATTGACCTATTTCGCTGTTGGCCACTCCACTCCAAACATTTGAATCCAAATATCTTGGAGTTCATCGAGAGACTGGAGCATTTTGGATCCCTCTCATGCAGGTTTAAGAAGTGAGTACAGTACTGAATCTGCTATGGTACAGCTGTGGACAACATAAGAAATGTGGTGGATTGTGGGGAGGCAGCGGTTCTGCTCATGCTTGACCTGTCTGCTACTTTCAATACTGTCTTCTGACATCTCACCTTTCTCAACTGGGTGTGAAAGCTAAAGAGCTTAGTTTTCTGGAGACCTTTCAGGGTCATAGATGTCAGACAGTTAGGAGTGGCCAGTTTATTGCAGAATCTTTTCATCTTCCTGTGGGGAAGAGGTGTGGCGCAGCGGCCAGGGTGCCTGACTCCGGACCCTGGGGTTCACAGTTCGATCCCCGGTGCCAGCGGCAGGTTAGCCTAGCACCATGTGACTCTGGGAAATTGCTCACTTAATCGTCCAGAGGGCCCCCAGCGCCAGGACACCTCTCCGGAGGTAGCTGTGCGCTTTAAAAATGCTGGTATTTCATTAAGCCCCACCCTCTTTAATCTGTATGTTTCATCACTAGAAAAATTGATTAAATCTTTTGGTTATTGAGTTTTATCTTATGCTGGCGACCCACAGATTAATGTCAACATCAGGGATAATGTCTTCTTAGTTGCCATCAGGTTCAGGATTTGTTTGTTAGAAATCACTAGAGATGGATGAAGGACAACTGCCTGAAACTGAATACAGATAAAACTGAAGTTCTGGTTTTTGGCACCAACCTGTCAGTCTGCACTTATACATTGTGGCCGGAAGATCTTTATCATCCTCCTTCTCGAGTTAGATCTGCCAAGAATCTAGGGTGATCCTTGATGATCAGCTTGTCTTTGATAGACCACTTTGCCGAGCCACAAGTTCTTGCTTTCATATTATTAGATTTTTACAAAAGGCGTTTCCTTTTATTCCAGTGGATCTGTGTAAAGTGGTTTTTCTTGTTTTGGTGTCCATGTGGCTTGACTATTGCAACTCGCTGTATCTCAGCATTAAACAGGCCTCTCTCAATGGATTGCAGGTGACCCAGAATTCGGGGGCTTGACTTATTATGGACATTCCAAAACTTCAGTCTGTATCGCAGAAGTTGAGGGGCCTGCACCTGCTTCTCATCAGAAAAATAATTATGTTCTAAGCCCTTTGCATATATCCCAAGGCACTTTACAATCGTGACCCCATTACCTTCGAGCCAAATTCCATTGGTATGTACCTAGAAGGGTATTGCATTCTGCCAGTAATAGTTCAGTTCTTGTGCCTAAAATTCACAGAGCTAGAGAGGATGGTAAATCGTTTTCTTATGTCACTGCTAGACTGCAATATGCTGCCCCCCACATTAGAGGCATTTAAAGACTTGGATATTTTCTCTTGATCCTGTGTAGGGTTTTCGCGTCTCTTCATTTTGTTCTCCTGGCTTCCGTTGCTGTTTCTAGGATTTTCCATAACAATGACACCTCTGGATTTTGTGGGCGTGACAAATTTATTTTACTTACTTACTAGGTCACATCAGTCTTGCTTGCACGATCCCTCAGCAGCTTTTGCAGCTTTTTCTCCTGTGGTTGGTGAGAATGGTGACACCCCATTGTCCTCCAAATTGTCATTATCCGATTCTAGTGGCAAGTGCTTCCTCTTGGCAATCTTGTGCAAAATAGACAAGTGGCTATTATTTTGCAACATGACAAAGGAACTGGCTACAAAAATGTAACCCTGCGGACAAGCAAACCTGGTCTTTTATTAGAAATTTGTAATAATGAAAGACTGATTCCTTTGTCATGTTGCGAAATAATAGCCACTTGTGCTGTTTTGCTCAAGATTGACCGATAACTGCATCAAAATTCATCAATGTGCTGATGATACACTGCTCTACTTCAATATCTGCTCTGCAAACACCCAACACCTCAAACACTACCTGCACATCATCCAAACCTGGATGTTTAGCACTTATATGAAACTCAACCCAACCAAGTCAGGATTTCTGTTATTTGCCAAGAACAACAAACCCGAAAAAGCACAAGCCTGGCTCAATAACATAAACCTTGACAGCTTTGAACCCCCGCTGAATTCCAAATCTCCGGATTCACCCTGGACACCAACCTCACTCTTAAGGAACAACTTGCCAAAACACAGATTGCTTGGTACCAACACTTTTTTAAAGAAAGTGAAACAGTTTCTTCCAGGAAGCGACTTCAGAGCTTCTATTCAAGTCATCATACTCTTGCATCTGGATGGTGATTAGTGCCCTACTGTGTGGCCTCCAGATTCCATGCTGACACTATCCTAAAGGCTCCACCACATCTCATCTGGGCCTGAGGAAATAAGATCTTATGACCCATCCTGATGGAACTCCATTGGCTCCCTTTGCTGGCCCGCATCATCTTCAAACGCCAGCTGCACATTTACAAAGCCATCCTGACCAAGCAACCCTTGCTTATCTTGCAGATAAGTTCACCATCTCTGGTAGTTTTCGGCCCACCTACAGCTGGGAAACCATCCAACTGCAGACTAAGTGAAATAAAAACCAAAACAGCAGGTCTTTTTCATCTGTACACCAAGGTACTAGACCAACACCTGCATATCCATTAGGACCACCCCAACACCGCTCCAATTTAGGAAAGCATTGAAGACTCGCCTCTTTAAAGAACACTACATGCATTAACCACCCGCAACTCAATTACGTCTCCTATCGCTTGTTGACTTCATGCTCGTCTTTGACCCTCTACAGCACTCTGCTTCTTTTTGGCTTGGTTTGCTTTGTAGAAATGCCCGAGACAAGGCGCATATGTACATACATACCAGTGCAGACGGGTGCAGTCTTTCACTGCATCTGCCTGCTGGGGGATTGCTGTTTCCCTTTGAAGTCCTGGACGAGTGTCACCTGCTCTGTGAAAGACAGAGTGGCTGCTTCAAACAGCCGCTCTGCCTTTCACTGATGTGCTTCCCCGAAGGCCCTTGAGTTTGTGGCTGCCCTGGGGTCAGCGCATTGCCTGCAATGGGGTGCCGTGCCCAGAGCACCTTGTTGAAAGTGCATCATAGTGCAGGCCAGGGCAGTACTCCCTTTCCATAATGCAGCCCCACGTCTTCAAGTCCCACTACCTTCCCCTAAGGGCAAACACTGCTCTCTCCCAACAGCTGCAAGTTTGCCGTATTTTGTGGCAGGAGAGGTAGCTGAATCCCTTTAGACATGGTAGGCCCAAAGGGGCTCCTTGGAGGTGCTTCCAACTACCACCTGCCTCCACTCTATGGTTTTTTGTGAGTGTAATTTGACGTTTTTGCGACAAATCATATTTCACACACAGTTCATTCATACGTTTTGTGGCTTGCTAGTTGGAATTCACATTTAGGACAGCGCTACTCTGCCATATTTTGAAGATTTGTTAATCCTTAGCAGTACTGTGCCATTTTAGCAAGTCCTTTTTTAATATTTAATACATCATAATAAGACGTGTTTGCAATCGCAAATTAGTATGCAAATAATTGGCAAGTCACAAGCTCTTTGTCCTTCAGCGCCAGCATCTTTTGCAAATGTTGGGTGGTTTTGCACTTTGTGGTTGAATGTTTCTTCCTTGCAGAGGATGCCTGAAGAGATGGAGAGGATTGTTAGTTAACTTTTTGTGGTCTCCACTTCAATCTTTCTATTCAGAAGCACGGCTTATCCCTCTTGATCATGGCGGTAATTGTGATACCCACTGCTATATATTTTTCCTGGTGATGATCTTTGATTAAGAAGGAGTAATGACTTAGAGGGATTTCGAGTTGTGAGGATATTTCCGCCCATGCTGACCATAGCTTTCTTGGCCTGGTACGTGACGCAGCTGTGTCTTCCTTGGCCGCTCAGGAGCCTCTCATTCCTTTTGGCGGCAGCTTCGTGATCAAATGAGACCTTTGCAGTGGTGTGCGCCGGGTGCTGGCTCAGTAATGACATGGTTCCTGGCATGCTACCTCACCTTCCCGCAGTCCGCATTTTCTATTCTGCGCACATTAATTGAAGTAATTTTGCCACTGAAGCGTGTTTCAAACCTCTGCATTTAAATTGAAATTTTAATTCCCCTATTGTCTGGGAAAGATGGCTGAACATGGCTTGTTACAGGTTTCATTATCACTCAAAACACTCCAGCTGCCGGCTCTGCTGTCCAGCGACTGATTAATACTGGAGAGGTGAGGCAGAGGGGAGAGTTCAGGATATTAGGGGTGCCACTTTCCACTGGCGATATGAGGATGATGTGAAAGTGTGTGTGTGACAGCACTATCAAGCTGGACCCTCATGTCCCCTCCAAGAGCTCATCTTCCATGTTTCCATTACGGTAGCTCTGTAGCTAGCTTTTGTGCTGTTCACAGACTGCTAATATGTGTTTCCTTTTAAGCAGTCCATTCCCACATAGCTCACTTCCAGATAGTAAAATATACACAGAAATAATTCTGATAAAAGAAATTTTAAGTCCTATGTCTGATGTGTTGGATTGCAAAAAAACAATAAATATTTTCTTTTATTCTAGCCTTCCTTTTTGTTCCATTGTTTCTATTCTCACACTCTCCTGTCCTCTCAACACTTCTTTTGTCTTCTCCGTCTTCGATTCCTCACTGTTTCTCTTCATCTCAGATTTCTCCTCTTACTGTCCTCTTTCTTTTCTCTCTACTTCATTTATCACTGCCATTTCTCCTCTTTTCTTTGTTTTCCCTGCTTATTGTTTTTATTTTTATTTCTCTAGTCATTGTCTGCGCCTTGTCATTCTTAATTTTATTTTGTTACAATGTCTTTCTTATGTTATATTCACATTCTCATATAGTCCATTTCTTTCCCCTACTAGTCACTGCCTTTTTATAGGTCGAGCCTAGCAGCGCGCATGTGCTGTTCTGCGAGGCTTCTTGTGTCTACTCCGTGTGGGTCTGCCTCCTCCCACCCACTGGATTGGCTTTTGCGTGTGTCTTTCAATAATGAAAGCAAGCAAATGGCTAAAGGCGGGTGCATGTCCCACATCTTTTGTAATGTTCACTCCCACAGTGTTTTGCTCTCTGGAGCGAGCAGTGGTGGCAGCTGCATTCCTCATGGGTCAGGTTACCATTTTTATTTTACTTCTACAGCGTTGCAGGGGTTTTGAACCCGCCCTGCACCCCCTTGAAGCATAAAATCTAATCCTCTTGACAAGGTGCTGAAATGTGATGGACTGCTGTTCTTTATGCCCATAAATTAAACACATATCATCTAAGATTGCAGACAGAGAGGAGCTCTCCTAGAAAGCTCTGGGCTAGTGATCAAAACCCCTTATAAATCCTCAGTTTAGCCTAGCCATCCACCACTCTTCCAATAACGCGTTGAAAGACCAAGAAACAACTGCTTCTCCTGGCGTGGCATTGATGCACACAAGGGTGAGAAAAATTGAGAGTTACTGACACAGACCTTCCAGAGCGGAGTGGGCCCGATTGCTCTGCGGCTCATCCCTGAACAGTACTGCTACGTAGTCCCATGCTCTCACTGATGGTGTCCGGGAAAGTCTGGTATACGGTGCCTATACTCTAGACCAGTTTCTATTTGCAATGCTGGCTCCAGGAATGTCTAACCGGCCACTTACTGCTTGATGTTGCTCCAAACATGGCTCTGAGGCTCCATGGCTTTCGCATCAGTTTCCCTGGAGATCACAGTGCCACAGGACACCTTCATATGCTTCACGCACTGGGAGATATGATGCATACCTGACCTTCACAGCTTGCTCACTCTCTTACGACCTGTACAAGCTACTACTGGCTTGTTTTTTGTGTCTAAACCCTCACAGAGAGTTCAAGTGGTTTGGGGACATTCCCCTCATGTACTTCTTTCCCCGTCTCTTTATTTTTTCTTAAAAAATGTTTTTTGTCCTCATCTCACCAAAGACTTTCACAGGTTTGACAAGCTGATTTTTCCGCTTCTGGGGAAGACCCTACGGCTCACTGCGTCTGTCTAGGCCCCGAGGCCTTCCTCACGTGTTTGAGGACTGGTGTAATCATAGAACTTGAGGGGAAAGGCCTATTATGATCTATTACTCATTAGTTAATCAGGTGCCTTTGCCGTGCCCATCCTATCGGGGGCAGCCAAATATTGGGTAGACTGTTCTCCCCAGCATCTTGTTCTAAACGTGCCATGTTAAGAACAGCTTTAAGCCAATCTTCCCTACCCGGAGGAATAGTGGCCTTCCATTTAATACAAATCTCTCTCCTTGCCAGGAGCACTAAGTATAGCAGAAGACCCATTTGTTTTTGTGGGAGCACGCTGCTGGTGGAATCGTTCTTACCAAAAATCACCAGGTGCAGATCTACTTCTATGTCAATTTCAATGTCTCCCACTTTTTTCCAAAAGGTAGTTAGTTCCGGGCATTGAAAAAAAATATGTATGTCATTGGCATTGATGAGACTGCATCTGGGGCAGCTTGGCGGCGGGACAGGAGCAAATTTAGCAATTTTGGCTGGGGTGTAATATAGCCTTTTGATCACAAAAAAAAGATTTTTCTTCAGGCAGGCAGGCTTTATATATTTATACAGCATTCTGAATGTTGATTCAACAGATTCCTCAATATGAGGGGCGAGTGACGTTTGGTTCCAAACTGATGTTAGGGAAGGGACCTTAACTTCCTCTGCTTCTTGAATTTGTGCATACCAAAGAGATATCTCTTTCTTCCTCGCCCGGGGGTCTTGCAGTAACTGCTCTAGTTCCCAGCTTCCAGAAATGTTGCCTGCTTCTGACTCATACCAAGATCTTAATTGGAGATATTTGAACCTTGAAAAAAGGGGACCTATCTTGGCTTGTAAGACTTCCCAGGGAAGGATGCATTCTGAGTCCACCAGATCCGACCACCTCACCAGCCCTGCCCTTGTAATCGGTATCGCCAAGCTATCAAACATGCAAGGTGGGGTCCCATGGGAGTCCCAAATTGGGGCGAAGTCAGAAAAATACCGTATGCCCCATATACGCCTGATTTTATACCAGTTTGACAAAGCTGATTTCAAAACCTTTAGCCGAACCCTTTTAAAAAACCTTGGTGCACCAAATTTATACAAAAACCCACCTTGCCCACTACCTCCCTTCACCAACACAATTTCCCCAAGTACTCTACCCCAGGCAGTTTCCTCAGGACTAGTCAATAACATCCTGACACCTTTACATTGGAATGCCATCAAATACCAGTTAATGTCAGGAAGGGCCAACCCACCTCTGAGGAGCTTCTTCCTGAGCTTTTTCCACGATATCCTAGCATTTTTCTTGCCCCAAATAAAACTGCCTATTTTCCCCTGAATTCTGCTTATGTTTTTTAAGGGGAAAGTTAGCGGAATTGCATTACAAATATGTCAGTTTTGGAAGCACAGACATTTTCACAAGATTTCCCCTCCCGTAGATGGTGAAAGGGAGGTTCTTCCATTTAGCAAACAGGTAGGCAATATCCTTTTCAATTTTCCCCAGATTTATCAGCGGGATTTTATTTAAATCTTTGACTATTTTGATACCTAGGTATCTAAATTCTTTACTGACAGGGCCACCTCTATATGAAATGTTCCAAC
This sequence comes from Lissotriton helveticus, assembly GCF_964261635.1. Lineage (NCBI taxonomy): Eukaryota > Metazoa > Chordata > Amphibia > Caudata > Salamandridae > Lissotriton > Lissotriton helveticus. Next base: position 993,821,245 of record NC_136057.1, read on the forward strand.
ACATTACTTCGGTCTTAGCCAAATTCACGAGATACCCTGAGACCTTACCAAATTCCTTTAACGTGTGCTCCAGCTGTGGGATGGCATACTCTAGATCGCTGGTGTAGACTACTATCACATCATCTGCATACAATGCCAGTTTGCACTTGTAGCTTGATGATTTAAATGGGATGATGGTATTATCCATTCTGATAGTTTGGGCTAGGGGCTCTATGTAAAGATTAAACAAGAGGGAAGACAGGGGACACCCCTGCCTAGTCCCTCTCTGAATTGAAAAGCTTGGGGTCAAGGAACCATTCAAGAGGATTTTCGCAGATGCACCACGATAACAATGCACGAAAACTGGTCCCATACCCATGACCTCTAAGACGCCCCAAAGGTACCTCCAACACACACGGTCAAAGGCCTTAGCGGCGTCAATTTCCACTACTGCCAGTGGGTCTGCTCTTGCCTCTGCTAGGTCGATGTTACCAATCAACAATTGGGTTTGTTCTTGAATTACCCTCCCCACCATGAAACCCCTCTGATCAGGATTAATTAAATTGGGTGCCAGTTTCATCAATCTCCCTGCTAATACGCCCATAAAGATCTTGTAATCGGCATTCAGCAGGGAGATTGGACGATAGGAGTCTGCCAATAAGGGGTCCTTCCCTGGTTTTAAAATTAGAACTATTGTGGCCTCACTCCAGGATCTTGGCACCACCCCATTAGAACAATAAATTGAATTAAATAGCAAATGGAGTATTGGTAAAAGATCGTCTTGTTATAGTTTATTTATTTCATTGGGGAGGGCATCGAGACCAGCAGCTTTTTTATTTTTTGCTCGCTTTATTTGATTCCTGATCTCCTCTATTGTTATAGGTGCATCGAGCGCCTCCCTGGAGGACTCCGTAAGGATAGGTAGGGACTTATCCCGTAACCAGGAGGATATCTGGACCTGGGTAGGTTCAAGATCTTCCTTATAATCTGAATATCCCGTTCTACCACACTTGCCGAAGCGTACTCTGTAGGCTGGGTGATTTCCTCTTGATTTAATTGTGCTGGTTCACAGGTCTTAACCGTCTTTGTCTTCGCCGCCTTCACCGCCTTCTCTTTAGGCGTAGAATTGGAGGCTGGAGCAGGGGCCGAAGTTGGCGTGTTTGATTTAACTACCGGCGAGTATTTTGTTTGGTGATTGCGGTGGTTTAGTTGAAGATGAGAGCGACATGACCTGGTAAAAGGATTTCAGAAATGGGGTAAATTTTGGTTTTATAGTAGATTTGTTTTTCTTCCTTTCCTGTAATTTAGCCTTGCCTTTTGGCTGCTTGGCTCTGGTTATTCGCCCTGGGGAATCTTGAGCCCCCAACGCCTGCTTATGCTGCCTTGATGTTATTCTGGGTTCAGCTCTGACTTCTGGTGCTGTTGCTACAGGTGGGGATACTTGCTGGGGAAAGTGTGTAATATCCCTGTTGGCCGCCAAATGAGCTGCCCTTGCTCGTAGTGTATATCTATTTAGTTTTGGGGGGATAGGCCCTCTTGGGTGTTAATGCTCCTCTCCATACAGTCTTGAAAGCAACCAATCCCCTCCTCCGCGCTGTAACCCCCTTTTTGCTCGCCCAGGCGTCGGTTACTCTCTTTACTTGACCCAGATCCACAGGAGAAACATGAGAATCCACCAGACAACCGGCCTCCCAAAAACAAAAACACGCGTCCGCCCTTGGTGACCTCGGTCTGAGCCTCTTGCGCTGACCGGGCCCCCCCTACCTGCACCAAAACCAGGTAGCTGAATTCTGGGCGCTTGGCCTCTCCCCAAGCACCGCAGGAGCAGGGAATGTAGACCGCTGTGTCCTCGTGCGGCCGCCGCCGCCTTCCACCTCCAGCGCGGCCTCTCTGGAACTGGTCCGCCCCCGCCCTGGAAGTCTGCTGCGCTAACCGCGACTCCGGAAGAGTGAACTCGCCAATGCCCCCGGGGGTCCTCTCTCATCGCCGGGGCAGCAGTGAAATGAAAACCGGGACCAAAAACCAGCGAGCCAGCAGTCATAGGAAAAAAAAGCAGGGAGCAAGGATGCGCATTATTCAGGTAACCACATAGGCGTAATTCCTAGTCCGCCATTGAGAATACGAGGGAGTCCGAGGGAGCGAGCCCGTGACTGATCACGCTGCGGCCGCCATGTTCCTCCCTCTACTTCCTTCTTTCCCCTTCTCATGCTGTAGTCTGTCCTCATAGCTTCTCCCTGAACCCCCTCTATGTTGCGCGTAACGGTGTGCTTTTGCATGTTATAACCATCTTTACCCTTGTGGCCTTCGTGCACCCAGCCCTTCACCATGTTGCTTCAGTGTCCCCTCTGCCCAACCCTTGATGCTTTTGTGTGTACCTCGCCCTCCCCTTGTTGATTCTGTGTGCCCCGCCCTCCCCATCTTGCTGTTACGTCAATGCCCTCCTCCTATTGCTTTGGTGTCCCTCTGCCTTTCTCTGTGTTGCTGCTGTGTTCCTCTGCCCTCCCCTTGTTGCATCCCCTTGATCTCCCTGTTGTTTCTATCACCGTGATTGCTTTGAAAAGTATTAAAAAACGCTTTTGCACGTTTTATTTTTTATTTACCTTGCGCGAGCTGCATCGCCAACTCGGCGATGCAGCGTGCGCAAGGCAAATAGTTTTATTTATTTACTTACTTTACTCCGTTCCATCGTATGTCCGAGTCCACTACCCCCCACCCTGTGCCTCCCTGCCCCGCCCCAGAGCACTCCCTCTGCGGGCCGCCACTGCACCAAACACCTGTCTGTTTTAATGCTTTGTAAAGTTAAACAGTGGCCTATGTGGCTCTTAATTATCAGCTAAACCACATTTATCTCAAACATAGCAACATTCATGGAAGTGTTTCTGAATCTAACTAAACAAGGGGCAAATATTAAGTAGTATGTTAAATGTTTATGGCTACTTCTAGTAAACGCACAACAGTATGGGATATAGTGATTGCAGACTTGTTTTAAAAGGGGATGATAGCTCTCACAATCCAATAGTCAAAGTATATGTTTTTTTGTTCAATCAAGGTCCCTGTTCGAATTTCTAATTGAATATTAGGCTAGAAATCTGTCTCTCATGTCACAGTACTCTGACGCTTCGTTATCTAATTCCTTATATGAGAATATATACAATGGATAATTGTCGAATGCACCTGTGGAATAGACTGACTAAACCATTGGTTGGTAAATTAAATCATTAGGCTTTCTTGTTTTCATTTTCTATTTTGAATTCTGGTAGGGTTTTTGCAGTGTTTTGCAACGTTCAAATCTATTATAAAAATCAGCGCCTATCAGTGTTTATTCTTTTGTGCTCTGTACATGATCATGGTGATGGTTTTTCCCAGTGCTTATAAAGAGATTTGCTTTGTTTTCCTTCCATCCTTCCTTCCATTATTCCTGTGATCTGTCCTGCTCTTAACTCCCTTCTTCTTACCCTTTCTTTCAATTTTCTCTTTCAGTTGTTATTATTTTTCTCAGCTCCCTGCCTTTCTAATCGCCCAGTAGTCAACAATCCTGATACATGCCCTTTTAAAAAAAACAAAGCTCTGTCCCGCCCTCAGAGAAAGTAGATGGAATCATTGAGGTGCTGTTTGCTCTGGACTGAGAAACTCCTTGGAGTCCAGCAGCGAACCTGGTGTCCACTACGCAGGAACATGCTGTGAACAGTGAGCAGAAGCCATATGATGTGAGCCATGCTCCCCAAACCGGAGAATGAATAGGTCCTTGGGATCCCTGGACTTTACAGCTGTCCACAAGGCCATGTTAAGTAGCTAACAATGTCCAAATTGGTCATAGCATAGGCCATACATCACAGAAAAATGCTTAGTGGTAGAGACTACACTTATACTGTTTCACACCAGAGTGTCAAAGCAGTAAGAGTGTAGCAAAATCCAGCATGTTACAGTTTCTAATGCAAAGCAAAGATTCCCTTCACTGGTGCTTTATTGGTTATAATCGGTTTTAACTGCAAACCGGAGACCTACAAATAATGATATTGTATGTGTATATTGCTTCATATGTTTCTTAAGAAACATGGTTAACTCACTGAACATGTGTATTGCATTTAAGAAATAAGGCTTGTGCAGTGCAACGCAAATGAGTTCTTACTGAGTCGCATGCATAAATATGCAACCAGCATGCAACCTGCAATTTGGAGTACCATGGGATGCGCGATTACCGCACCATTCCTAATTGCTCACCTTGAAATGAGGAACAACATGCTACTTTTGTTTTCACCCCTTCATATGTGCATAAATTCAGAATATGTGCCATTTGCCGTCAAAAATCTTGCCATGTTTTATCCGGAGGATTTTTCACAAGTCCACTGTGCGTGTTGCGGTAATTGCCAGGACACCTTTTATTTACGTTCAATTCGGGACTTGTGCAAGGGTTGGAACGAGGATCTGAAATGTAATTTCCTCTTCATGCTTCTCTTCATGCTTGCAGTATTAAAGAACGTGCCCTAGATCAATTTTTACCAAACTGGTCAGAGGGTCACAAGTCGAGTTTTGGTCCTGACAATCTTGTCACAATTTCCAGTTCCGTTGTTGGGGCAGCCATGCGCTCTATAAGCCCAGTTAACATAACATAGGGAATCAATACCTAGGCCGCTTCCTGTGTCCTATCCCTTTGCCGCGTCTTTCTGTTTGGCTTTCTGCAAGCGCTGGGACGCCCCGTTGTTGGGGCAGCCATGCGCTCTATAAGCCCAGTTAACATAATATCAAAGACACCGGTCAAATCTTAGGCTGTGTCTTCTGACAAATTGCTCCTCAAACATTGGGCTGTTGTTTCCTCTTCTTTCTCTGACTTCAAAGTAACAGCAGTTTTTCAATTCCATTATATACCAATCTTACTGGATACAGAGATTTTAATAGGAGCTAAACAAATCAAGACACTTTACTTGGTGATGCACAAATATGTACAGAAACCCGATTTCCACACATTAGCATTTGTGTGCTATTTAGTTTTATCAGCAAAACTATAGGTCTGTGCAAATTTAGTGGCCATTTAAATAGAAAATGTGCTGTCTGTAAATGACAGTGGTTTCTCACACGATGCTTTAGCTGCATTCAGGAATCGCGTGCCTCATGTCCATTAAAAGTAGACAGATTGCGAAAGTTTGTCGTTTGAAAAATTGGGGTCGTGGGTCTAAAAAGTTTGGGACGCTCTGGCCTAGATGAATATGTAAGTGACTGGATGCATGGATGAAAGGATGTGTTTGGAAAAGGGCAAGAGTAGAGAGAATCCCTCCAAAATAACTGTGACACCACCTAAGTGAGCATCATGTAACAGATTGTTTTCTGTAGACAATAGGTTGGCAGGCCGGTAGCATGTAAAATATCTAGGAAAAATAATATAATTTTTCCTAAATTTTTAGACATATCAACACTGACCTGTGTTCATCCAACTTAGACCACTGGAACTAAGAAAGTGAGATAACCTTGCTAATGTATAATCTGCGTGTTGCACACTGATCCCTGCAGCAATCCCAATAATCTCCTATACCATCTACTCTGGTTAAGAGCCTATGACTTCCACCTTACATAAATATCCCAGAAGCAGGAGCATTAACCTCTTGAGCAATCCTACTGTATTTGGAACCCTGCACACTAATCTCTGCAGCTGAAGCATTAACGCCCTGGACTACCGCACTATCATTGGAAATCTTATCTCGGATTGTATACAGCTTCCTTTGGCATGTGCTCGATTCTGTGAGCTATACTGCAGACTTTTGTTGAGCCGTTTTTTGGTCATAATACAGAGATTTGCTTCTTTCTGGAGACGTGAGTGTCTTTTAGCGTCATGTAATGAATGGCTTGTATGCTATCTGGTATTTATACAGGTCTACCCTAGCCTAAAGGCAGCTTACTCACTATCTGTCATTAACTGTTCTCATGAGTAGGTTGCCCATGATTGCTCAATATATGGATATCACCACTACTCTTCGCTCTGTCTCACGTTCTCCTATTTGCTTTCTTCCCTTTTTATCATTAACTGTCTATTAGTCCCTCTGTATCATCCCTCTTCAAATTGCTCCCCTCGTCCTTGCCACATCTTCCCTCTTTGCATCTCTGCTCTCCACGGCACCTTTCCTTCTCTTGTGTTCATACACTTTTCTTTGTCTGTCTCAGCTTTCCACGGTCTTGTCTATATCCCCTCTCCGTCGCTCTGAAAGTTGTTGTATGCTGCTTTTTAGGTCTCCCACCTGGCGACGCAGCGCGAAGCGCTGTCGCCAGCGAGACCTGTAGTCGTCGACTTGGCTTTCAAGGGCTCTCAGGGGAGACAGGAGATCTGCAGGCTGGATCGGACTGGATATGTGGACGCGCGTATGAACCACGTACAGTCACGTGATGTGCACATCTCCTGCCCCCTTCTTCACGGGGTCAAATCCACCAAATGCCCAAGACGTGGCAGCACACTGGCGCTTACAATAAAATATGCCCCATGGAGTGGCCCGCAATAGCGGGACCGCTCAGGACAGGCACTCGCTAGTGTCAGCATGCAGCCCCACTCACCGGGCTGCTGTGCAGACTCCGTTTCCTATCTTGTCGGCCGGGGTTCCCAGGTGACGCCGTGCAGGGGTTTCCTCAGCATGCAGGAGCCCCTGCAGAAACAGACCTCGTCTCTCCACTTCAACCGGGTCCCAGATTTTTGGGAACTTCAACCGCTACCGCGGGGCTCTCCCTTCCTCATGGGAGCCCCGCATGCACGAGCCACACCAGCCTCTTCCGGCTGCGTCACAGGCCCCGCCCATGTCACGGGCAGGGATGCCTGACTTCCTGGTTTTGCCCCCTGCTCTTCTCAGCCGTACCTCCAAATAGGACACAGCCCTCTTTTGCCCAGAATGTGGGGGCTCCGGCCGTTTTATCGCCACGTCCCTTTGTCGCAGGCCTATGCTTGTAATTAACATCTATAATCGAAGCGTTAGTTTCCAGAAAGACTCCTTCACCTTGCACTTATTAAACAAAATACTGTCTTGTAACACTAACAACCACTACGCGATCATTGCAGGTGATCTAAATTTAACATTTAAGCCTTTTGGCTTTATCCAGGAGCTAGCTGCTACGGTTGACACTTTTGGGGGCATCTCTGAGCAAGTGGCTCCACCAAAAAAAAGAAATTGTCATGTTCGGCTTTGCAAATGGCTAACTTAACTCTCACCTACTGCATTCATGCCTGCAATGCCTCTCCTTTTCTGACAATAATGCTGGTCCGACATTTCTAAGGTGGACTTATACTAGTAACATAGACTGTGTCCTCTTTGATGGATTTGGAGATCAATGAAGCAGGGGGTGAGCACAACCGAGCTAGGCGTACAGGTTTTGTGAAAGCGCAAACCAAGCGAATTTTTGGCAGAACGCTGCAGACCTTCGGGAACTGTCTGCCCAATTTACGCCTCCATATATAGTGCCTAATCGCCTCCTCTAGGCTTCTGAGTGGATTCACAGACGTGCGTCAGAGACACATGGCAGGAGACAGCGAGCTGGACTCTGAATTCTTCCACTGCGACAATTTCTTCAGCTGCCTAGGTTGGCGAAGCAGAAGTGAGAGTCGAGTCTTGGCCTCTCTGCTGAGACTTCAACAACGTCTCCCTCTTTAAGAGGATATTGCATCTGCTCATTTTTAGCAGACCTAATGCCTTTCACAAAGGCATCCGTTTATTTATTTATTTATTTTTTAATCGATGTTGACCCAACATCAAGTTCAAAGTCATATCCGAGAGGACATTCACTCTTAATATTAAGTATGTCATTTTAAATAACACAGACCTGAGGCCTGCCCGCATCCTTGTTTTGCTATTTCCAAGCAAACCAGATGTTTGACAGTCAGTCACTCCATTGGATAAGTAACCCAACCTTCTGGTTCTAGAAACCAACACTCCCAGAAAGTGAGGCTAGTGGGCAGCGGCTGGGAGCATGCACGCCCATAGTAAATTAACATCCATAAATTGAGAGCTCTAAAGCTGACGTGCAAGGTGTTCATCCGGCCCACCCTGATTTTTTATTTTTTTGCCTTATTACTTTTACATTATAAATAATAGCCTGCATCAACGATGCAGCGAAGGCAAGCTTCGACAAAAGCAATAGCTATTGCGTTTTAATAACAATGGTGGTTCTACATTTAACGCCAAGTTTATGCGTGGTTTTGTGGATAGTTGAATGGATGATGGGATGAGTGAATACATGAATTGGGTGACCAGGTGTTGAAGACTTACAAGCGGAACAGGTTACAGAGACGTATGAGTGGAAATTGGCAGTCCCCACCGACACAGAGGGGCTAAAGTGGCAACACTCGCTGACAGAGTAGGTCTACAATGTCGCAACATGCTCAAGGCCAAAATACCTTTAAAACAGTAAATTAATGTTTAGTTTATACTGTGTTTAAATAAAATCTTATGTTTTCCATGTGATTGCTGCAATATGCAGGATCGGGAGCTTTGTGACTTGTTTACATACTAATTAGACAAGCAGAGGTTACCATACCACCAGGAGGAAAAGATGGATAACCTTGCTCAGAACCCTTATCACTCGAGTGATAAGCAGGTGGCTTTATACACAAATAACTAGCATAAAGCACTCAAACACTTCAGAGTGCTTAGTTTGCACATGCTGGATTTTACTAATCAATGCTTCAAGATAGCCCTTCAGCCTCACTTGCGTTAACATAAAAGGTCTAACATGGATTCTGCTAGAGAAAGGGACATTCAAAAGTTTTTTTTTTACTAGACATTCCGTTTCTTGAGCATCCCAATGCAGTTACCATTACCCCTTTAGGTTAGGCCACATTTTATGCTGAACTGGAAAATGTATGCAAGTGAAAATCTCATGTTCAAAGCTGCACTCCAACCGAGGAAAGGATGAAAGGTGGAGGATCACTTGTAGTAAAGCTAAAATCAATTAAACATTTACTAAATTCATAAAAAATAAACTGGATTGTCCACTGACCAGGTGGTCAAAACTACTAAGGCCTTTTACAGATGAGCTTGGGACATGACTACACAGTACCTTGAACTGCCTGGCCACAAAAGTATGCACGGACGGTAGTCGTGTAAGTAGAAATGATGGTGTTGGTAACACTGATGTTATTCATGGTTTAATGGTGGCTGTAATAGTAGTTGTTAATGCAGTGTGGTGATGTTGGTAGTGGTAATTGTGGTGATGGTAGTAATGGTGGACGAGCAGAGCAAGACAGAGAACACGTGGCATTAGGAGAGTACTTGATGCACGTGGAGAGGTGGGGAGGGGCAGCAAAGAGAACAATGCTGGTGTGTGCTCTGCGATTCGTGCATGGGAACCCAGGAGGAGTGCAATGGGGCAGCATCAAGAGATACTGGGCACGTGGAAATCAGCACAGCAGCTAAGGAGCCATATTGCGAGACAAGAAAGACTTAAGGGTAGGACCAATGTGGGAAATGTAACAAAAAGCAATCAGGCACCCACCTCAAGATCAGGCTCTCATTCTAATCCTAATAAACATTTAAAAAGCCTACTGCAGTTAAAAATACACGGGTTGCTTTCTCTATTCAAACCATATATGAGCTTATAAATTGACGATGTGATGACAGTGTCTTTTACAGATGTAAATTAGTCGTTTATGTATTGGAATACAAACACTTAGGAGAGATATAGGCAGTCCGCTCCATGTATATGTTAAAGACTTGGCAACAATACATCTTGCAGACAGAACGACTATAGAAAACAAGCATTTGCAATGCAATAGGTCTTGCATTGACACGCGTTTGAGCTACTGACATTGCAAATAACAATGCCTTTTATTTTTGTTTTCTTTTAAAAAAATATAAATAAAAGGCATTGTTATTTACAATGCCAATAGCTTAAACTTGCGTAACTGTGAGACCTATTGCATTGCAAATGCTTGTTTTGATTTAGCCTGCAACAATGCATGAGCTCTTGCTTGTGAGACACAATTGTTTACAATGCAGTGCTTGGAGCCTGCCAAGTTCTTACCATTTGTTGGCTTCAGTGTCACTGTTCTTTGCAGACTCCTAATTGACCAGCGCAGGCCAAGTGTCATTTTAGTTTCTTTCTGTGGAGCAAGGGCCAAGCACAGATTGTTTCAACTTTATCAGTGATCGTCCATTGTTCATGCTGTGATTGGATACTTTTTTCCCTGTGGCTACTCCCTCCTCCCACTCACCCATCTCTTCTCAGTTTTGATGCTTTTCCTTCCTTTCATCCTCCCTCCCTCCCAACCCACCACTTCTTGTTGGTGCCTCCTGCCCCCACCCTACCACTGTCCTTGCTTGGATAAGTTGTGCATTCAGAGACAGAGGTCAAATGTCAGGCTGTGTCTTCCAGGGAGCTTGTTTATTTTTCTTTCTAGGGCTTCAAAGTGAGAGGGTTTATGTGATAATCATGTAGGCTGCCAAGGGTCTGCTTAAGGAAAAAAAAATTCTAGCACACAGCAAAATTTAAATATCTGTAAATGAACTGTGCTGACGATCAAATCAATAGAATGAGTGATTACTTTTTTCACACATTATCATTTGTGTTCTCTGTAGTTTAATCACTAAAACTGTATGTGAGTGCAAATGTAAAGGTAATTTCAATTGAAGATGTGTTGTCTTTAATGGCAGTATGATACCATACCATGCATACTTTACGTTACCCCACTCCACTCTACTCTTTACCACTCCATGCCACTGCACTCTAATCTGCATCACTTCACATTACATGAATCCACACTGTGGCACTGCACTCTTCACTGCACCACTCCACTCTACGCCTCTCTACTTTATGCCAATGTACTCAACCCTACACTGCTCTACTATGCACCTCTTCACTCTTCGCCGCTGTACTCTATACCACTCTGCGCCACGCCACTCTGTGCCACCCTACTCTGTACTCTATACCTCCGCACTCTATACCAATGCACTCTTTACCACTTCAATGTACTCCAATGCATTCTATGCCAATCCACTCTACTCCACTCTAATCTACTCTGCACCACTGCACTCAACTCTGAAACAATTTACTGTACGTCACTGCACTTGGGACCACTCCTCTCTACTCTGCACCACTGCACTCTATGCCAATGCATTCAACACCACGTTACTCAAAACCATAGCACTCTATGCCAATCTACTCTGCTCCACTGCACCCTCCGCCCCTATACTCTACGCCCCTGCACTCTGTCACTACACTGTATGACATTCTAGTCTAGTCTGCGTCACTGCACTCTGCACCACTTTTTTCTACTCTACACCTCTGTACTCTTTGTTACTGCTCTCTACGCCAGCCTACTCTGCACCACTGCACTCTACTTTGCTCTAATCTGAACTACTGCACTTTACACTACTCTGCTCTGCCACACCACTCTACACCTATTCACTCCACGTCACTCTACTATACACCACTGCACGACAGAATACTCTGCAGCACTGAACTATCTGCCTTTCTGCGTCATTGAACTCTATACCACTGAACTCTGTCACTGAACTCTGCATCACTCCACTCTACCCCACTGCAGTCAGCACCAATCCACTCTAAGCCACTGTACTCTGCACCACTGCACTCTACAACACTCTACACCACTGCGCTCTACGCCACTTCATTCTACTCTGAAACAGTTTACTCTACGCCACTGCAACCTACCCCTCTCTGCACTATTCCACACCACGCCATTCCACACCACTCTACACCACTCTACACCACTCCACTGCACTCTACGCTACTTTACCCAAAACCAATACACTCTACACCACTTCACTCAATGCCAATCTGCTCTTCACCACTGCACTGTATGTCACTAACTGTACTCTATGCCACTGCACTCTACGCCACTTTATTCTACACCATTGCACTCTACGTCACTTTACTTTGCACCACTGTACACCACTGCGCTCTTCAGCAATGCACTCTACACTACTCTACTCTACACCACTGAACTCTTTGACACTCTGCCCTGCAGCACTGCACTCTCTGCCATTGAACTATGATAGAGACATCTATCCACAGATTCCCTATTTTCGAATTCTCCCCAGACGCCAGACTGGACATGGAAATGTTTGTACACCGGTACCTCTGGGCGCTGGTAGTGAGCATCAAGCGATATCGTCCACCAGATGCGATGTCAACGGAGTCCATATAACCTCTTCTCTGACACGCTGACGTCAGTTTCTACTTTTCCACGCATACAACGTGGATCAGATCAGCGGTTCCTCTGCACATTGTACGGCATCCCTCGTTGAAAGGAACAGTGTTTCTTTTCAAAGTCCTCTGGATTTAAACCCTGTGGGTCCTGTGGACTGCAAATGTCGGCCACAGACCCCCATTTTATTTGTATGTGGGGCTTTGGAGAGCACCATGACTCCAACGAGTGTGTCTCATGTCAACGGCTTTTGACCGAAGGTGCTGAAGGAATGGCTGACAAAGCTTCTTGCAGCGCGGTTGGCACTGTCTTCTAAGATGTCCGATTCGCGCTCCAAGGACCGAAGGACCGAAGGCAGGTCCAATGTGGAAGTCACTCTCCTTTGATGTCCAAAAGTGAGTCTCAACCCAGGCAATTGAAGTCATGACCAAATTCATCACATGAGGCCCGCCACCGGTCTTCCGCTGAAGACTCGATGCATGAGTCTACTCCTTACCTCCCAACCTACCCTGGAGCTGGGGTGACTCTGACCCAGATGAGAGAATATTACAACTCTCTCCATAGTTTCTTTGGGTCTTCACCTTCCCCTGAAGCACCCTCGGCCTCAAGGAGGGGCATGACACCATGACTTTGTCCATGTCGGTAGGTTCGCCCTCAGCGTTTATCTGGTTATTGGATTCAAAATCCGTTCGGAAGTCGGTGCACAGCCCTTTGGGGTTATCACCTTCGGCATCGGGCCTGCTCCTCTGACTCGGCAACAGCGCCAAGGTCCAACCTGATGACTTCAATGACAACGCCGTCGGCTCGCTTGACACTCCACCTTCTTGCCACACTGACATAGAGGCGTCACCTCTTCGACGCCAGATGCTGCATTGGTGGAGCCGTCCGTCCTTCCTCCTGCTTTTCCTGCAGAGGAACATGATGTTGGGGGTAAAGGAGAGTTTTTCCAGCCCGTTTCTGATACAATTTAACCTCCTACAAAGTCTAGTTGGTTGGTTGACTTGGGGGAAGCTAGTGCTTTGGAGTCTTCTCCAGCCTCCTTCTGTCATCTTCTTGTTTGGGTACAGAAGTGGGCTTTTCTCTAGCTGATATACTCGGATGGGTTTCTACAGTTTTGGAGATATCACTTCACTCTATGGAAATGACAACAGATCCATTACTTTGAGTCTTATATCAGGACCAGTCGGTAGAGCCGGTGCTTCATTTTAGTGAGGCTCTTTATGATATTCTGTTGGGGGCCTGTGCTGAGCCTAACGGGGCCCCCTGTGAATCGTTCTGATTCTCACAGACATCGGCCGGCCCCTAGAGATCCATTGTGTCTCCTTAGGCATCCACCTCATCATAGTTTGTGGTGCAGTCTGCCATGGCCACCCAAAATATTGATATGTTCCCTGCTGTCCCCCCAGAAATGAAGGCCAATAATTTGGATAGCTGTAGTAGGCATATATTCGCCTCCACTAGTTCAGCACTGTGTTCTCTCAATACTTCTTGTGTCCTTGGACGCTTCTCCCATGCATTATGGAACTCTATAGAGTGACTGCTGCCCTCTCTACGGAAGGAGACACAGAACGTCCATGTCCTGTTGGTATGGTACAGCCAGCAGCCGGCTAAATTTATTATGGACACTACTGATTCTATAGTTCGGGCAACGGCCTCTTCACTCTGTAGGCGTGCCTAGTTGTGCAGTTCGGGGTTCCATATGCAGTTTGGGCCACTTTATTCAATATGCCTTTTCATGGCGTATACTTTTTTGGTGCACATGCTGACTCTGCTTTGCGGAGATTTAGAGATAGTTGGGATGCACCAGAGCCTTAACCGTGCCAAATGTTTCCTGGTTTTTGTCTAATGGTTCATATGGGGAAACCTTCCATTCCAGTATGAACCATTCATGGAATGACACCCATTGGCTTTTCTTTTCAAACTTCTCTTTAGAGGGTTATACCCGATGAGGTATTCCTGCTTGCTGCCGGTAATTTTGTTCAGTTATTCAGTCAGTGACATGTTAAGTTTCCATTAATATGAGATATAAGTTATTTTGTAACTTCCTGTACACCCGTACTAACACGTTTTTTGCTGGGCCTATGTTTCTACCCAAGTTCTTTTTCTATTATGAGTACTTTGTTTGGGTTGTGCGGATGCACTGTGACCTTGTTCCCTGCTCTGCAGGGATTATCCTTGGTATGCCTTGTCGATACTTTGGGTTTTCCTCTGTATGCTTAAATTCCCTTATAGGGACTTCAGTTACCTATGTTTGAACATGGTGTGTTAGTGATCACGATACGCCCCATTGAAATTAAAATTTTTCCTTCTTCTAGCCATGAGGTGTTTTTACCGTTATCGCTATCTTCGTTCTATATGGGAAGTTTTGGAGAGGGCAGGGCGGCAGGCAGAATCCATGCTGGATGGGATTTAGCCTGGACCAGGACTTTCTATGGCAATCTTATGTTTTGCTGTGTTTTGGCAGCACTTTTATCTGACCAGAGGCTGTGAGTGGTGAAGGTCTGTCTAATGCTATATTTCGTAGTTCACCTCTGCCTAGAGATGTCCTTGTTCTGGTGCCTCTGTCCTTGTCACATTTCCTCTTCCTCCTCTCTGAGAGGATGTAATTTCTTCTCATATCGGGAATGCTTTATATTTCTTGCTTTCACTAGCCATTGGTCATTTACCAATTCTGGTTGTAATCAGGGCATTTTCTTACTGTCTAGTTGTTCTCAATGTCAATAAATGTCTGGTTCGTCGTTACGCACCAGCGCCAAGCTGCACTGCCTTTCAATGTGAGTCACAAAAGGCAAGACACCAGAATTCAATGTTCATCCAAGTAATCCAAATGTGTTCCATATTTCTGAGCACTTTTCAAAACAGAGGCGTCACGATTCCGAATTTATAATGCCAAAGAAATGCCCATCGATGCTTTATTCTTATAGCACACCAGAATTCACAATGTATCCTGCTTAGCCATGCTGGTATATAACCCAATGCATTTTGTGCTTGAAACCCCGTATTCAGGGGTAACTGAAACGTAAAAAAAAGCTCATCAGATTCATAGAGAATCACATAAAACGTGCATTAAAGAGAACCAATATGCATTCCATAAAGTGGATGAGAAACAACCATCATGCATTATACCCAAATACACCGAAATACTGTATGCACAATGTGAGAAATAATTGCTTGTATAAAACAAAAACATAAAATACACACGTGAACTGTACCTCATGCTGACCCGAACCATGTGCGAGAAACATAACATTTAACAATGAACCCATGGTATCGGTGCTGTAAAAACTGTAACTGTTCGCGATCGTAAATCCAACGGAATGGTGCGTGAAGTAAACTGCTAATTTTAAACCCATTGTAAACACCGCAGGTGCAACATATCCACTTGAACAGAACATGTGACTCTAAGGGGGTCATTAGGATGGCGGATTTCCCGCATACTCCGGGCCGGCGGAAGCCACCGCCGGCCCGGAGTATGCGGGAAATCCGCCGAGAAGGCCTGAAAGACCCACCGCCAAATCAGGATGGCTGGTGGGTCTCCCAATCCGTCCGCCGCTTTTCCGCCGCGGTCGGAAGGCGACCACGGCGGAAAAGCAATAACATGGCTGGCGGTGTCTATCAGACACCGCCAGCCATATTAGGATGCAGGGTGAGTCATGCTTTTCCGCGGCGGCTTTTCCGCCGTGGAAAAGCATACGGACAGTCACTTTGGGGGCCCGTTGCGGGCCCCCTGGGTGAAGGTTGCGTGGGGGGTGCACATGGGGGTACCTATGGTACCCCCCTGCCCTTGCGTGCACGAAGCGGCAGGCACCGCGCGGTGCCTGCCGCTTTGTGCATGCAAATGCACACCTTTCGTTTTTTGCATTGCGGCAGATGCTGCTTCAAGCAGCATCCGCCGCAATGTAAAACATACAGGATGTGACCGCCAGGGTGGCGGTCACATCCTAATTGCTATGGAGGGACCGCCGCTGCCCATGCGGACGGTCCCTCCAACTCAGGGGTGGCGGACGGACGCAAGTCCGTCCGCCATCCTAATCGGCCCCTATATGTCGAATCGAAAATATAAACATAAAAGAAATACTCAAACCACGCCACACTAGTGACACATCACGTTCCAATAAAACGTTTAAACACATTAATAGTTGCAAATGAACTAAACATATGATGACAATAAGCAATGCTGCACTAATACAATCCAATTACAAAGTTTGTTGGCTGTTTACACATGTAAAACAATAAAAACAGTCCTTTAGGATTAATGGCTCGTTGGTTTAGTGATGTAAAATATCTCTCTTTGATGAATTCAATATGACTAAACATCAGAAAGATTGCCAATACTGATTCCCATTCAATCACCCATTAACAACATGGTCACACAAACCAATTGCTATGATCAAAAAATGAATTTTTCAACAAAATTACATTTTTATTTTAAAGTTTTAGTTATTTGAAATTCTTTTTCGAAACATTTCTTGAAAAGCTGATACATTTTAGGATTTCCTTACTTTTTGATATACACTGGAATCACACAATTTAAAACACAAAAATGGGACAAGCATACACATTTCATGTATTAATACATATATAACACAAGACCAAAACAATATTTAAAATAACTTTCGGCTCAGGTTCTTTACAGTTCAGACTGCAATATTGTCATGGTACCCCTGACTGCTGCCTAATTTGGGAAGATTAACAAGCATTGACAGGGGCAATAGCCAAATAGTGACCCTATTGGGCTCACACAGAAAATGTTTTTAAATTGCTTAATTGTGCGCAACAGTGGTAACACATATAATTGAACACTTATTTGGCCGAGAAAGAAGCTGTCGACGCGTTTCGAACCCTGACACGTTTCTTGGAGGGCTCTTATAAGGACACAGAACGCTACAAGAGCTGGAATAAAAAAAAATATTAACAAAGCTGTATTTAACAAACAGTGTTACTCAACACTTTCACTCTTTCATCACCAAACAACCCAATATCTTTACCTCCATCTCCTATATTCACTTAATGTAACTCGCCTATGGACTGCCACAATCTAAACCAATCTATGAAAAAAGACAAAACCCAAGACTAAATATTAGTTGGATTTCTGAAAAAAACTGAAAACGCTGAACGGATACCTCACATCACTGGATCACTTACTTTGATTACTGCCCAATTTCCAAGTACAGAGTTCTCCTGCCTCAGGATTCCCTTCCTATCTGTGAAATAAAAAAAAATACGTTTTTTTAGTGTTGCCATATATTTATTGTGTATGTTAGGTTGTGTGTACTCAATAAAAGATTGTGAGAAATAATCTATGTTTTTCAAAACGTGCGGGCACGGAATTCTTATTAAGGTCATTTCGGTCTTTTGCCTCTTTGTTGTTCAAAATATGCAGGCACAAAATTTGGATTTAAATCGTTTTGGTCCCATGTCTCTTTGGGAAAACCTATGTCCCAGTTTGTATGCGAAACGCGGATCCGTAGTGTGAAAAACTGGTAATGAATGAGTCAACTTAGATTTTTATTTGTGGGCATTTATGTTGCTGACATGACCTAAGATGTGTTAATCCTTCAGCACTGCCTGAAAAACATGGTTATGGACATATATGTAAAGTAGCACAATCAGCATCGGTCTCTGATCACTGGTGTGCGTGGATGCCTTGCTGTTTGTAATTTTAATGTATTCCAGTTCCGAGATACGGACCAGAATACACTTGCAACTTCACAAAAATCATCAGAGCATAACTCTACACACTTACCAAGCGTAAGTTAGGGAAACATTCAATATTGCTCTGCTTTTCTTTACGTTTAGACCAAAAAATAATCCCATTCTTGAGATGGTTGTGCCTATGATGACCCCTCCAGAGGGGAAGAAGATATGTTGTGAGTTTTATGTTTGAAGGCAAAAGTACATTCCAAAACCGAATTAGAGGCTTCTGGGAGTTTTAGTTTGACGGTTGCAATTGGTCATGAATTACTTTGTTGGGACAATATTCTATTCGCCAGGTTTTTTTATGCATTACAGTTGATGGCAAATGAGTCCAGGTCTAGTAGTAGATGTTGAAATATATAGCAAGAACCTTGTGATCTAGGCATGCTTTGAAACTAAGGCAAATAATCTATTTAACTACGAAAAATCTTTGCAAAGTCGTGGTCCATCGGTTGGGTCCCATTTACTAAAATTGTTCAAAATAATATTTTCGTTGTTCTGAAGTCTCCAGGTGAACTTGCTTACTGAAACTTCAATTTGTGTAGTTGGTCGTGAAGCAGAAAATTCTACAAGCAAAGGGTGATAGTCACAAGTTCTGAAGCTCTGTCAGTTCATTTAAGCCATTGATTGCGGTGTTGAACTTCACAATTAAGAAGGCTTGTCTCTGGCTCAAACGTCGTTCAATATCACGCCATATAATGTTGTGTTCCACCAATGAAATCACTGTCCATTTTAATTCTGCCTCTGTGTTTTTTCATTTATCCCGTGGTTGACCAAAGGAGCTGTTGAATACTATTTCCGAATTCTTGATTTATGTTGGGTGATAAGTTGTCGAACTTCTTGATTTGATTTCCCAATGTACAACATGCTACATGGGCAAATTATTCAATCATGGTCTGATAGGAAAACAAGCTCCCTCCAATTGTTTGGTTGCAACACAAGCTGGTCCCACATTTATGATGTCCCTTAATTGGGGGTAAATTTAAGTGATGACGCATGATCATTTTTGTTGTGGGCATAGGAAAAGCTGCCCGGACAATTTGATCGCCAGCGCTTTTTTCTTTTTTAAATGCGAACATTGTTTTTTTCAAAAGAGTCACCCCACTTTGCTATCAAATGCCAATTTTGATTGATAGTCTTCAACTGATTGGATTTTGTGCAGAATGTTGAGACGAAAACCAATCGTTCCAGTTTTGTTTTTCTTTTTTAATTAGTAGTTCTTCACGTGGTGTCTACCCCGCTCTTTTCATTGACCATTTAAGCAATTTATTTGGGTATCCATGGTCCTTCAGTTTAGGTACCAAATTATTTGCATAGAACTGGTAGTCTGATATTTCGGTACAATTTCTTCTGCTCCTCAAAAATTGGCCATTGGAGAGGTTATCTCTTACGCTGTGAGGGTGATGGCTAGTCTTGTGCAAAGCTTTGTTTCTGTTGGTGGGTTTGGTATGATTCTTTTTAAAACTCCATTTAATACTCCATCAGATGCATAAACCTCAACATCTAAAAATGTGATGCGGGTCACATTGTGGTATGTGCTAAACTTGATGTCTGGTCATCTGTCATTAAGACAGCAATGGAATTTCTCGAGAACCTCTTCTTTTCCAGTCCATATGAAAAATATGTCGTCTGTAAACTTAACCCAGTTAGAAATCTGGTGTATAAATGGATTGTTGTTAAAGATGTATTTTTCTTCAAACTTAGCCATGTATAGTACAGCAAATTCCGGCGCAAATGGGCAGCCCATGGCGGTCCCTTTTATCTGGTAATTGAAGTCCTCACTAAATTTAAAATAGTTCTTCTTTAACTCCATCGCTAAGTGGGCGGGGCGGCTGCGCGGCGGCCGCATGCTGATGACAGAACCGCTCCGTCATCAGCCGCGGTTGGGCTGTGCTCATGACGGAGCGGTTCCGTCATGGCCCCGCCCGCTCAATAGAACGCGCCCCGCAGGCGCGAAATCAGCGCCGCGCAGGCGCGGCGACAGGGCCATGACGGAACCGCTCCATCATCAGCACAGCCCAACCGCGGCTGATGACGGAGCGGTTCCGTCATCAGCATGGAAAGGGTTAAAGAAAATATTGCCAAGCTCATAATGAATTCTGTTGGAACTTGTTCCAGCTTTGTCCTAATCATGAGGAATGATTCCATTGCCTCTAGTCCATCCTCCTCCGGTATTTGACTATATAAGCAGGGATGTGGAATTCCTTTAGCCCGAC
Organism: Lissotriton helveticus; assembly: GCF_964261635.1. Lineage (NCBI taxonomy): Eukaryota > Metazoa > Chordata > Amphibia > Caudata > Salamandridae > Lissotriton > Lissotriton helveticus. Next base: position 993,841,270 of record NC_136057.1, read on the forward strand.
GCCCAGGACATATTGTTTGGGGTCAAGGGCAACAAGTTTTAATGTGTATTTTGTCTTTGGGGCAAGTAGGCCCAACCCCCTGCAGCACAAACCCTTTGGCTGCCAGTTTGCAGTATCACATTAAGGATCAGGGAAGAGCACTGTCTAAAGTTACGTTAATATTTGTGTGCATATGTTAATGTTGTTAAACCTTGTGTTAATGGTTCATTAATTGAAAGCCTTTATTATTAAGGTGAGCGCTGTAAGTAAATGTAAGTTCTGACTGCACTACTGACAGTGGTTCCAGTATAAAAATGTGTACACACGCTTTCAAAGTTTAGCAATATGATGCTATGCATTATGCCCCCACAATGCTTTCTATATAGATGCAAATATTTGCAGAAGCTTCAAAGCAAGATTAATGATTCTTTGCTTTTAATATAAAATGTTCCTAAAAAATAAAAGTAGGAGTTTGTTTTTGCTAAACTACTGTAAAATTTCAGGTACTGTTTCTTTGCAGCGTCATTTAGTAAAATATGTTGATGCATGCTAGCATTTCCCAAAAATATTCTTATTGAGAAATCAGTGTAACCAGTTTTAATAAGATTATGGTAAACATACAAGTAAACAAGCATTGGCAAAGCCAGTAGGTCTGAAATGGGGGGTCAGCTTTTTAGTTTTGGCAATGCGTGACTTGTTTTGGCATTAGTTACTGGCACGGAGCAAAACTAAGAGAAGAGATTAGAGAATTTTAATAAACACAAAGGATCATGGTTAATGCCAGACCAAATTTGGGACCCAATTATTAAAGAAAGTCTCTAAACTACACCCTTGTTATATGTCCTTGCATTAAGTGCAGCTATATGACTTTCGTGATATTAGCCCTGGCATAATCAGAGAGGCTATACAAGAGCTCTTATATAATGAGATTGCTGCCATAATTTGTCGCCATACTGCATGGCACCAAAGAGACAAGTGGATTTTCTTACAGGACAAGTAGATTTATGAAGCAACCTGCCCCCATGGACAAGTAGATATTCTAATAAATTCCACACCCCTGTATCAAATATCACAAGCCTCTGAGTTCTTTCAGAAAACTCTATCTGCTCAATTCTGTTGATAAAATGCATTGTATCTCTCAAATATGAAGGGACTTTTTCCAGAAATGGTTTTAAGAAAAAAACGGCATACAGTGAAATTGGTTCCAAGACTGATTCGCAACCCGCTAGTATCAGACGGTCTGGCGGATGTTTTTCATCTTTGTGTGCTTTTGGTAACATGTACAATATTGGAATTGAAAGGTGTTTTTTTGATCAGATAATCAAATTTGTTTTGTCCAACAAACCCTGAGTCGAAGCCTTGTTTCACTAATGTGGCTGTTTCTTCTTGTATTTCTCTGGTTGGATCACTCTGGAGTCTCCTATATTCAGTTTTTTTAATTTGTCTTCATGCTTCTTTTTGCTACTCTGCGATGGACCAGATCACGATGGCTCCGCCCTTTTCCACCGGCTAGATTATTATTGAAGGATCATTTTTAAAACTCATTAAAGCATCTCTTTGTGCTTTGGAAATGTTATGTTTCACACCTTTCTTTTTCTTTCCCATGTCACTGATAGCTGAGAGGATCCTGTCGCTGAATGAAAGAATTTCTCTGGGTATTTTATTAAATAAAGGGGAGAAAGTTGGTATATTGCGATGTTATTATTTGCTGGACCCTCATTTTGTGAAAAGAAAGCCTTGAGTTTTAATTTCCGGCAAAATTCAATTATTTTTGCTTTCGTCCTAACAAAGTCTGTACTCTTTGTTGGTGCATAAGAAAGTCCTCTCTCTAAAACAAAGCCATTTTACTTCTCAGTGCTGATGGTTGGTTGTTAATTTTCAACTAAGATTTCCTTCTGGAATGTGCTACTTTAATGTTCTAGTTCCGGTCTTTCAAGGTATTTAAGGAAGCAGAGGTCTTTCCTGCAATCTTTATCCTGGAGGTTCTTTTCCCTCCTTATGGGGTGTGGTAGGGATTTTGGCCCTTAAAGGTCTGTTAAACATATCTGAAAGAGACACGTTAGTGATAGATTCCTTACCTTAGAATATCCCCAGGCGTCAGACTGGATCGGGAAAATTTTGCGTAGTAATACCCCTGCGCGCCGGCAGGCGTTGTCGTCGGCGTCGCTAACGCCGGAATGATGTCGTTGGAGTACTTAGACGCCGCCCATGCGGGCTGACGTCAGTTCTTCTTTTTTCCGCGCCAGCTAGCGCAGATCCGGAGAAGCTCTACCACTTAGTCATTTTTTTGACTAAACTTTTTGATCTTTTTGATCATTTCTCTACTCGAGTCTTCGACTCCGATGGTGCCGGTAAGGATGCCCAGGTTCAAACCCTGTTCTAAGTGCGACCGACTGATGTCGGTTACTGACCCCCATCGCCGGTGCCTGAAGTGTTTAGGCCTCGACCACGACGACCGCACCTGCTCCGACTGCCGGGCCCTGACGTCTAAAGCTAGGCGGGACCGGTCCCGCAAGCGACTCGAGCTCCGGCAGTCGGCCCCGCGCCGCTCCAGGTCCCGTTCCCACGGGAGGTCGAGGGACCGGTCGCGGGGTCGGAGTCCTCGCAGCTCCGGGAGTGGACATTGGTCGTCAGGATCCAAGTCCTCAGGTAAGAGGCATGAGAGGTCGGAGAGACGTCATCGTTCCTCCGACCCACCCCGACGCTCGCGCGATGCGGCCGGGGGTTCGGGTGACCCCACCCACGCGGCTCCGCCGGAGTTGCAAGCGTCGCCGCCTGCCCCACACCTTCGGGTCCCTGGGCATGACGCGACGCCAGAGGAGGTTGAGTGGTATCTCATGGCCATGAGGTCCCTCCCTTCTCAGCCGGGTCCCGTGGCGCCTCCGGGCCCAGCGGCCCCGGCTGGAGGGCCTAGCGGGTCGGGTGCTTCCGCTCCGACGCCGTCGGGTGCTTCGGCCCCGGCGCCGCCGGCGACTTCGGTCCCGGCGCCGCAGGCCCTCGCTGGATCCGCTTCCGGATCCGGGTCGTCGCCGGTCGACCTCACGACCTCACCGGCGCCGGCCCTGCAGGTGTCGCCCCCGGCGCCCACTATGGACGCCGTCCCCAATCCTCCCTTCGGTCCGAATCTGGCGCCGGAGCAGCGCCGCTGGGCGCCGCTTCCGACGGCCTTTGGAGATTTCTATTTCCATGAGACGGCCCCGTCTGCTGACCCTGCCCTGCAGGAGATGGGTGACGAAGGTGATTGGGAGGGGTCTGTGGACCCTCTGGCACAAGAGTGCCAGTCTCAAGAGGACTGGACATATGAGCTTGGGGAGGCCAGTGGAATTGACACTTCGCCAGACACTGGATTTTTCTCCCCTCTCACCGTGGCTACAGAGGAGGGGGCTGCTTACAGTGTAGTGTTGACGACGGCGGCCAAGGCCTTAAACCTTGAGCTCCCCGTCGCGGCCATGAGGACTAACCTCCTCACTGAGGTCCTTAAACCGCAGGCAAGCTCCAATGAGCCTCTGCTGCCGTTTAATGAGGTCTTGTGTGACGTTCTTGTGGGCACTTGATACAAGCCCGCCACAGGTCCGCCTGTGGATAGGAACGTGGCCAGACGCTACCGCCCGGCCCCGGGCGACCCTTGCTTTTTGTCCACCTATCCCACCCCCGAGAGCCTGGTCATCCAGGCCTCCACTTCCCAGGCCGCATTCCCGACGGCTCCGCCCCATCGGGAATCCAAGAGGTATGAACAATTCGGTAAGAAAGTGTTCTCGTCCCTGAGTTTGGGACTGCGGTCTGTCAATACCGCTTGCCTCTTGGGCCGCTACACCCACACCCTGTGGGACACGGTCGCGGACGTGCTGCCACAATGTCCGGAGGAGGTCCGGGCTAAACTTGCCGAAGCCCTTGTGAAGGGCCGAGATGCAATGCGATATTCCATCTGGTGTGGGCTGGATACCACAGACTCACTGGGCAGGGTGATGGCAACGACGGTGGCGGTTCGACGCCACGCCTGGTTGAGGTCCGCCAACTTTTCGGCCGATGTCCAGGCCACTCTTCTGGACATGCAGTTCGATGGCCGTCGCCTCTTTGGCGACAAGGCAGACCATGCGCTTGAGCGTTTTAAGGACTCCAGGGCTACGGCCAAGTCCTTGGGCGCGCTCGGCCACACGCCAGCAATCGGATGCCTTTCGCTCCTTTCGTGGCCACGGAAGGGGCGCCCCAACACGTGCTGCCAGTCACGCACCGCAGAATGTTCAACATCGCGGTGGCGGCCGTGGAAACCGCCGTGGCGGCGGTCGGGGAGAACGGCGAGGCCAGTCCACACCTCCCTCCGCAGCACCTGCCTCAAAACCTTCCTAGTCCGTGTTTTCAGGCCCATGTGACGCCAGTGGGGGGCAGGGTTCGCCATCACCTCTTCCACTGGCGCACTGTCACGTCGGACAGGTGGGTGCTGCAAATCGTCCGAAGGGGCTACTCCCTCCCCTTCGAGGCAACCCCTCCAGCCATACCACCGCAATTCCACCGCGTGTCGGGGGATCACTTGCAACTTCTGCAAGAGGAAGTCACGGCCCTCTTGGCCAAGGGGGCCATCGAGCACGTTCCTGGGCCACAAGCAGGGTGTGGTTGTTACTCCCACTACTTTCTGGTACCCAAGAAGGGCAAAGGGGGCCTACGCCCTATCTTGGACCTACGGAACGTCAACGGCTTCCTCCGGAAGGAGAAGTTCAAGATGCTGACTTTGGCTCAGGTCTTAGCTGCCCTGGACCCTGGAGACTGGATGGTAGCGTTGGACTTGCAGGACGCTTATTTTCACATCCCCGTCCTGCCGGCCCACCGGCGTTACCTGCGGTTCACGGTAGGCCACGAGCACTTTCAGTTTACCATGCTCCCCTTCGGCCTTACCAGCGCCCCACGGGTGTTCACGAAAGTGATGGCGGTGGTCGCAGCTCATCTGCGCAGGTTAGGGGTGTGTCAGTCTTCCCCTACCTCGACGACTGGTTGTTGAAGGCGGGCTCGCCCCAGACAGTCGTCAGCCACCTCCAGACTACGGCCGACCTCCTGCACTTGCTGGGGTTCTCCATCAATGTGCCGAAGTCGCACCTGTGTCCCTCTCAGAAGCTCCTCTTCATCGGAGCGGTTCTAGACTCGGTGCAGTTTCGGGTTTATCCTCCCGAACAGCAGGTTCGGGATATTCAGGCTCTGATTCCGATCTTTCAGCCTTTATCCCGAGTCTCGGTCAGGTTGACTCTGCCGCTTCTGGGGCTGATTGCCTCCTGCATCCTTCTGGTGCATCACGCCAGGTGGCGGATGCGGGCTCTGCAGTGGGACCTGAAGTTTCAGTGGGCCCAGCATCAGGGCAACTTGTCCGATCATGTCTTGATCTCGGAGGGCACTGCAAGACAGTTGCAGTGGTGGCTCACGGACCACGATTGGATCAGTGGCAGATCCCTCTCCCTATCCCACCCGGAGCACGTGGTTGCGACGGACGCGTCTCTCCAGGGCTGGGGAGGCCACATGGGAGAGGCGGAGATCAGAGGCCTCTGGTCTCCGGCGGAGTCCCGGCTCCATATCAACCTTTTGGAGCTGCGGGCGATCCGACTTGCACTGAAGGCATTCCTCCCCTCTGTCCGGGGGAGTGAAGCGCAGGTGTTCACGGACAACACCACCGCCTTGTGCAACAGGGCGGGGTGGGGTCGTGGACCCTATGCCAGGAGGCTCTGTGCCTCTGGCAGTGGCTGGAACATCAGGGCGTGACCCTGGTGGTTCAACACCTGGCAGGTTCTCTGAATGCCAGGGCGGACAAACTCAGCCGTCGGTGCATGATGGATCACGAATGGCGTCTGAACTCGGACGTGGCGCAAGGCCCCTTTCAGCAGTGGGGAGAGCCTTGGTTAGATCTATTTGCCACAGAAGAGAACGTGCAATGTCATCAGTTCTGCGCGTTGGAATTTCCAAGGTGGCACTCGCTCGGAGACGCTTTTTGTCGCGAATGGAGTTGCGGTCTATTGTACGCCTTTCCGCCTATACCACTTCTGCCCAGAGTGCTGAAGAAGATCAGACGCGACCGGGCCCAGGTTATCCTTGTGGCTCCGGACTGGGCACGAAGATACTGGTATCCCGAGCTACTCAGCATGTCAGTCAATCCCTCGATTCGTCTGCCTCTTCGGGAGGACCTTCTGTCGCAGCAGCAGGGGACGGTTCTCCACCCGAACCTCTCCAGTCTCTACCTACAAGCTTGGAGATTGAGCGGCGGCTGTTGAGGCCATTTGACTTGCCTCCTGAAGTCTGTAATGTCATTCTGGCAGCCAGGCGTCCCTCCACAAAGTCGGTATACGCCTGCAGGTGGAACAGATTTGTGGCATGGTGCACAGCAAAGGCTGTGGATCCACTCTCTGCACCCCTTTCTGAGGTTCTCCTCTTCCTTCTTTCTCTTGCCCAGCAGGGCTCTGCTCTGGGCACTATCAAGGGGTACCTTTCTGCCCTTTCCGCCTTCTTAAGGCTACCTGATCAGCCTTCCTTGTTCAAGTCCCCAATTGTAAATAGGTTTTTGAAGGGCATCACACACATGTTCCCTCCTGTTCCTTTCGTGATGCCCCAGTGGGACTTGAACCTTGTTCTTACTTACCTAATGTGTGCTCCCTTTGAGCCGCTCCATAACTGTCCTCTCCGTCTTCTTACTCTGAAGACTGCTTTCCTGGTTGCCATCACCTCTGCCAGGAGAGTGAGTGAGCTCCAGGCTCTTTCTTCCACACCTCCTTTCCTCTCGGTCTATCCGGACAAGGTTGTGTTGCGGACAAGACCCTCTTTCCTGCCCAAGGTTGTCACGGCCTTCCACATCGGGCAGTCCATTACCTTGCCCACCTTCTTTCCGCCTCCGCATCCCTTGAAAGAGGAAAAGAGGCTCCACCGTCTGGCCCCAAAATGTGCGCTCTCTTACTATCTGGATCGCACACACCAGTTCCGGGTGGATGACCAACTCTTTGTTGGTTACGTGGGCGCTAAGAAGGGAAAGGCGGTGCACAAGCGGACCATCTCTCGGTGGATCATCTTGTGTATCCAGGCATGTTACTTCTTGGCTAAAAAGGAGCCCCCTGTTGGTTTGCGGGCTCATTCCACTCGGGCCACGGCGACAACTGCCCTGGGCCGGGGAGTGCCCTTGCAGGACATTTGCAGGCAGCTACGTGGGCCTCGCTGCACACGTTTGCACGACACTACTGCCTGGACAGCCAAGTCCGGAGGGATGGCTTCTTTGGCCGTTCCGTCCTCCAGGACTTTCTGGTGTGATTATTGGTTCGCAGACCCACCACCGGGGTTGGTATTGCTGGGGTATCTATTCTAAGGTAAGGAATCTATCACTAACGTGTCTTTCAGATGCACAAATTACTACTTGTGTAACGATATATCTGTAAGAGACATTAGTTAGTGATAGATTCCTTACCGATACACCCATCCTCCCCGTTCTGCGAACCGATATCTAGGGTTAAGGTCATCCCCTTTCAGGGCCCTAGTTTCATGGCACCAGTGTTGGTTCTATCATGGCTCTGCGTATCTGGCGCGGAAAAGCTGTGTATCAGAACTGACGTCAGCGCGCATGGGCGGCGTCTAAGTACTCCGACGACGTCATTCCGGCGCTAGCGATGCAGACGACTGAAGCGGAGCCGCGGACGACGCCTGCCGCGCACAGGGGTATTGCTACGCAAAATTTTCCGGATCCAGTCTGACGCCTGGGGATATTCTAAGGTAAGGAAACTATCACTAACTAATGTCTCTTACAGATATATCGTTATACAAGTAGTAACTTGTGCTTTCGACCTTAATTATGAATTTTGTCTGATTTAACTAATTATTTTCTTCTTCCCTTTCTTCCTTCGGAGGATGAGGACAGAATTCCCTTTTATAGTAAAGGGTACATCGTGTCTCAGGTTGGGACATTACTTTCTGGCCTCAGTCCTTATGCTGGCTCGATCACTGCCATCCACCTTTCTGTTTCATAAGGCTTTCTCCTGTTATGACAGCAATGCACTCATTTCCTGTTGAGATTGTTAGTCAGATTTAACTACCTGAAATCATTGATTGGTTAGTGCCTTTCGTGTGTTGGCCTTTATTTTACCTATAGCCGAATAGACCTTGCTTGTGGTCTTATTCCCCTTTATGGCAGGATTTTTTTCAGGACTGTTTTCATGTGATTCTTTTTGGATAACCTACTCTTGGTAGCTTTGTCAGGCGGAGACGTTTGCTTATACGCGATTGTCATGGTTGTTCTGGGACGGGTGATGTTTGTCACACTCCCTCACTACTTTTACATGGTATTATGATTGTTGGTGTCCAATCTATTGATAATATCTATGTATTTATAGTTTTCACACCGTGCTGTTGCATTCTTGGTATATTACCATTATTGTTGGTAGTTATATTTACCTTTCAAAGGATACTTCTGTTATATAGGGGCTCTTGTTCCTACACTGGTTGGTCTCCCAACTTGTCGACGGAGACTGGGGGTTCACTTACCAATGGTGATGATGATACTCCTGGTATCCTGATGTTCTCTTGTGTAGGAGTGTATATTTCTATACATATTGATCATGTGTATACAGGTATATGTTATAAATGTGTTAATGAGGAGTGTATGTCTTCTTTTGTTGCTGCACTCCTGCTTGAGACTTTAAATTGACCTTGAACTGGTTCTTGCTATATGCATTTTCACTCCTTTTTTATAGGGGCCCCTGAGTTACATACTTCCAGAGGGTGGTTTTCTCTCTGTTGTGGGTTTTCTCTGTCTGAGAGGGGTCTCTGCCCTCTATTCTGCTATTTTTTGCAATGCTTTTGTTCGGCTCTGTACAGGTGTTTTTCTCTTACACTCTTCCTCTATCTCTTTGTGAGTGTGTGCTCTGAAAATCCTCTCACTCACTGTTCTCAGTGAGGGGTAAAATTCCATATCAAAGGACTATTCATTTAATTCAGGGATAATGATTAATGTCCTTGGCCCCTAAGTTTTGTTCATTTATGGAGGATTATTACCCTTGTCTATTGTTAATCTGTCATCCATTTCTGGCTTTTCATGCACTTCACATGCTTTGGAAGCCCATACTTATAAAGGAAATAAAACAAGACTAAAGCCCCAGAAGGCAGTATAGTGCTGTTAAAAAGCCTGCACTGGGTAATGATGTCACATTTGACTTCAGCATTGTCTCTGAAAAGTGAGCAGACTTAGAGTGGTGTCTATCAAATGTCAGCATTATCAATGGTAGGCTGGCAGGACTGAGGAATAGTCGGTCATATGCATAGTTCACCTTTTTAAAAGTCTGGTGGACATGGATAAGGGACAGTGAGATGGCAGAAAGGCTTTTGGGCACTGTTCAGATTCCGTCACATGGAAAATCCCCTCAGAAGGTTGGATGTCTAAGGCAGAATCAGCAGGCCTGCCAACTCGTATGCTGCCACCATGGGTCACACGATATTGACTTCCTTCATACTGTGACTTCGTGGGGAGACAATGCCACATGGTGGCAAGGAGATTGTGCTGGAAACCAACGCAAAGTGTGGTTTTACATCTCCTCTTTGGAGGCTTTTTGCAGCCAATTGCCATTAAAGGGTGAAAACACACAAGGACACTGACACCAGCCTCATCAAGCATTTTTGTGGGATTAAGGGGTTTAGTGGGTAAGGGGCAGAAGTATCTCTTAGATAGCTCTCGGCACAAGGCCACCCGCCCCAGGCCACGCCCTCTGCTGACATTTTGCAGGTCTACATCAGTTAGATCAGTCTTGAATCAAAAAGCGGCAAAAGAGTTAGGGCGCAGTTATCCATGTCCAGTGCAGCCTCTTATATCTCATTGACTGCCCAGCACTACTGCAGCACATGATCAAATATAACCTCGGAAATATAAAATGTTGAGTGCACCTACAGGGAGTCAAACCCATATTGCTGCTTTGGGGGCACTGCTCCAATGAGCAATCTCTCCTGATCTAAGGCCATTTGGAAGCCTGATGGATCAAGTAACTTTATTAGCTACCTGAATTGTCCTGGTATTTTCCTGCAGAAATGATTCCAGATTTTGCCAGGAGTCATTTCGGTCAGAAATGGGGCAAAAGTGTGATTCTGTGCAGTATTTTCCCTTCCTTCCTCAAAAACTCAGATTAGGGAGATGACTCTCCCTAGGGTCATTTCCACAGTACTTTTTGAGTTTAGAATGCTTTATTGAGATAATAAACAAAGTAAAACATCAGTACAGTCATGTAGCGAGCGGCTAAGGGTAAAAGCAAAGCATAATATGAAAAACAGTATCAAAACAGTATCCTCAAGAATCAGTTTACAAAAGGATTAGGTACATGTTAAAAACATTTAAGTATACGCCAAGTGGAATCAATTCTGCAATCTGGACAGAAAGGAAGTTTGTGGCAATCATAACAAATCTTTTTTAATCAACAGAGAAGTAGTGGTAGCATTCCTGAAACTAGCAATCACCTTCAGGAAAAGTATGGAGGGATAATTATGCTGCTAATGCCCTCGGCATTTTTAATCTTTTATTGTATAGAAATTATTTATATATTTTTAAACTGTTTACGCTGCCCGTTGCTTCTGTCTTTTACATTGTCTAAAGAAACTTGTGTTTTATAAATGAATTATCCGGACTGTTTTTAACTGTTTGTTGATGAACTGTGCTTTTATGATTGTAATGTTTGCAATCGAATAAAGATATTTGAATTGAATTGAATTGAGGTAGCATAGGCTCTGTCTAATCTGTGATGGTGACACAATAATTTCCACCAGGCTTGGTACAAAATTTTTGAAGTGTCCTTCCAGTTAGTGGTAATAATCTGAAGTGAGATGGCTAAAAAATTGTTAATAAAGTTACCAGCATTACTGTGAGTTTCCCATACAGGAGAAAAGCTGCCCAGAAAAACATGTGTAATATGGAAAGGGACATTAGAAGATAAAATATCGTTTAATTTCAACCAGATACGAGACCAAAAGGATTTAACAAAAGGACAATGGAAAAACATGTGAAGAAAATCCCCATTTTCATTGGGACATGACCAGCATTTGGGGGAATCTAATAGTTTAAATCTATAGCGGTCGCTAGGAGTAAAAAATAATCTATTATAAAAGTAGTATAAGGTCTGTGTGGTGCTGGCAGAGTGAGAGGAGGTATACGTTTTTGACCAGAGGGAGTCCCAGGTATGAAAGGGAGGTCAAGGGCTAAGTCTTTTTCCCATAAGCGTTCCAAACTGGATTTGGTTCTAATTGTGGGGAAATGGAATAGTGTCTTATAGATGGTGGCAGCTTTAAATTGGGTGGAAAAATCAATAGAAGGAGGGGATGGTTGTTCAGGTGTAACAATAGGGCTATCCTGAAAATAGAAACAAGTAAGAGCTTCTTGAAGTAGGGGATAGTGAGAAGCGTATAGAGAGGAGATACCATAAGAGGTTTGGAGTTCAGAAAATTGCATAAAGGACCCATCCTTCATTAAATGTTGAGGAGTGGTAATGCCTTTATCAATCCATCCTTCCAAAATAAAGCACGATTATTGATCTTAAAATGTTTGTTATACCAGATCAGGATGCATAGGGACCGATCAGCCGGAGGAAGATGAGATAGGAGATAGTGAGAGCTTTGGAGTGAATGAAAATAGGAGAGGAAAAAAGTTTCGGGAGTAGAGTAATACGGGTAACTGAAAGAAAGGAAAAAGGAGAATATTGGACCTGTTCTAAGGAACTCCATGCTGTAATTCACGGAACAGTGGAGTCAGACAAAAAGGTCCAGATTTGTTTAAGGCTGAATGCCGAATGATATCGTCTGAGGTTGGGAAAATTAACTCCGCCCAGTCCCTTAGAAAGTTAAAGATGAGCCATTGAAATCATAGGTTTACGATTATTCCAAAGAAACTTGGTCAATGAGCTAATAATGGTACAGAAAAAAAAGTAATCGGGAGAGAAACAGGGAACATAGAAAGATAAAAATAATGATTGGGAGAAGCATCATCTTAATTGTGGCTAATCTACCCCACCAAGAGAAGAAAAGTGGGGACCAACCATATAAGAGAGCAGAGAGTTTCTTAAGTATATCAGCATGATTAATTCTAATAGTGTCTTTGATATTGTTGGAGTAAAGGATACCAAGACATTTGATATGTGTAGAGTTCCAATCGAAACCGGAATCAAGGAACATAAAGGGGAGGCAGAATTTGTTTAAAGGCAAGATTTCAGATTTGTCAATGTTCAATTTATAACGGGAAACATTAGAGTAATCCTTTAAGAGGGAAAAGAAGGCCGGCAAGGAAACGGGATGGATTAGAAATGAATAACAGAATATTGTCTGCATATGCAGTAAATTTGATATCTAGATTATTAAATTGAAACCCCGTATAATGCTGTGAGCATCTAAGAGTTTCTAGGAAGGGTTCTAGGGCAAGGATAAAAAGGAGGGGGGAAAGAGGGCAGCCCTGACTAGTCCCCCTGAGAAGAGGAAAATATTGAGATTGCAACCATTTACCCAGACGTAAGTAGTGGGTGCAGAGTATAAAAGTTGAATACATTTAATAATAGGGGGCCTGAAACCATGCCTTTTTAAAGCACCAAATATAAAATCCCACTTAACCCTGTTGAATGCTTTTTCAGCATCCAAGGTAATAGCAGCCACAGGAGAGTCAGGCTTGGAGGCCAAATGTATGAAATTATGAAAAGTTTGTGAAATATCTGTGATAGAACGTCCCTTAACAAAACCGGATTGGTATAGGTTAATTAGATTAGGAATACATTTACTGATTCGAAGGGCGAGGAGTTTAGCATACATTTTCCAATCAGTGTTCATTAAAGAAATGGGCCTATAGTTCTTACACAGGGAGGGGTCCTTGTCTTTCTTAGGTATTAAACAGAGCATTGCTTGCGTGAAAGAGCCTTGCGATGCATCAGTGAGTAGAAAACAATTAATCAGTGAAAGGAGGTGGAGGACCAGAAATGCTTTGAAGTGCAAAAAGAATCGAACAGTAAAACCGCCTGGTCCCGGTGTTTTATCTTTGGGCAAAAGAGCAATGGCCTCTATATATGATATGATATGAAAGCTTTATTCGATTTCAAAGTACATAAAATCATAAAAGCAACAAGTTCATTACATGGACAAGCAAAAGAATCATACAGGTATAATAAAAATAAAAAAATACATATGTTTTAAAAATTAGTTAAGCTTTTCCTTTTCCTTAAAATACTTTTTAAAAAGCCCAGCATTACGGCCACACAATTTACATCATTTAAAGATACTAGAAACAGTAAAGCTGGGTGGCATTGTCTCCATGTGCCTTGTTTTTTTAAAAGTGGTTTAATCCATCTAGATCTTTCCACCGTGTAAAATTTACAGAAGCAAATTACATGCAACATGGATTGGGTAGACAAGTTATCGCACGGGCATTTACAGAGATTTCTTCCCCAATCGTTTACTTTAGGAAATGTGACTAAACGAAAAAAGACATCAAACCTGAATCTTGTTAATAAATAGCGGTCAAATCCCTCCAGACACCAAATTAAATAAGGCAGAATGCTGTAAGAGAGTAGGGTGAGTTGATGCTGTAATACAAGTTTTTTGTTTAACTCCGCACCTAATCTAAGGGATTCTACGTGATACCAACATAACTGCTTCAAGTCCTTCCTCGATATCCTGCACAATGAATCAGGATGGTGGTAAAACTCAGGTCTTCCTAGATCCCTAGTAAATTTACAAATATACATCAGCCAAGGTATCCTAGTGACTCTGTCCAACCCCATACAATCCTTGATGATGTTTCTATTTAAAAAGAGGTCAGGCGATGTCCAAACTCTATGCCAGAGCAAGAGTGGTTGAATACTGATAAGGTCGCTCATGTAGCAAATACCCAATTCTGCATGACAATTAAATACAGGGGAACTAACGGGAGTTGCCAAAATAAATCTTAAAAATGCATTTTCTACCTTTTGTATGGGGGTGGAATTGGAAATTCCTCAAATACCTGCCCCGTAAGTGGCTGTGCTTAAGCACTTAGCCTGGTAAATCTTTAGCAGAATTTCAGGCGGGTCTCTTCCCCATCTTTTTAGAGAAAGACATGAGTGCAGCTGTACCTCTCTTAAACATCATAGTCCTATTTCTAATGGCTGGCCCCCGTGACCCAGTTTCTTCTAGCACAATACCCAGGTATGAAAAAGTTTTGGTAGGCGCAATTTTCTCCTTTCCAGCAAACAAGCGACACTCTTTATTCCTAGGTCTGCCGCAGGTCATAACAAAAGTTTTGGTAACATTAAGTTTTAGACCCCTGTTATCCATAAAGTTTAAATATGTGTCCAGTGCCGTTTGTAAACTTCTTTGGGTCCGTGACATAATCACGGCATCGTCCGCATACAAGAGGGACACAATTTGTTGGTGATTTATCCGCGGGGAATCACGTACTTCAGCCACCAATTCCTTTTCCAGATCGTTAGTATACAAATTAAAGAGAAATGGGGCGAGTACGCACCCTTGTCTCACTCCCCGCATTACATGAAAAGGCTTAGTGCATTCACCTTTCGTGCCAAATCTCACTTTTGCCCTTGCCCCATCATAGAGTTGTCTTAGGAAGGAGATTAACACTTCTTCCACCTTCATGTCCCTCAAAATCTGCCACAAACGATTATGGATAACACAACCAAACGCAGCGCTTAAATCAACAAACACTGCGTAGAGTTTGCCGTCCTTAGTCTGGGTATATTTACCTATGAGCATCGAGAAATTTAGGACCTGCTCTAGTGTGCCTCGTCCCTCCCTAAATCCATACTGTACAGGGGATAAGATGTTAACGTCTTCAGCCCATTGTTGCAGGCGATTCAGAATTACCCTCCCTGTAACTTTCATAAAAGAATCCAGGAGGGATATGGGGCGATAACATAAGGGATTTTCCCGATACCCCTTTTTAAATATAGGGATGATGATAGAATCCGCCCAGGTATCGATAAAGCCCAACTCACAACTAGCATCGAGTACACGCGTGAGTAACGGCGACCATAACTCAATCTGATATTTGAATAGGTCTATAGGGATGCCATCTGCACCCGGGGCTTTATTGCCCTTGCTCTGAGTGATGGCATCTGAAATTTCAGTTACTGTAACTGCTAAATCAATTGGAACAAAATTATCCTCCTGTGGCCCCTTGGTTTTACTCCCCATATCTACCAGTTTATATGCCCCGCCTGGATTATAGACCTCTGCAAAGAAATCTATCCATGAATCTTCTGTTATCGCTACTTCCATTCTCGCCATGTCCCCTAAATTAAAGAACGGTGCCTTAACAGCTGCCCAGAAGGAGGAACTATCTCTTTTTAAAGAGGCCTTATATAGATTCGCCCACGCATCATTCTTAATTTTACGTGTCCGTAACTTTCTTGCCAAGTTATACTCATGTCTACACATTTTAATTTCTGCCTGATTTCTCGGGTTTTTACGCAGAGCCCTCCTTAATTGTAAATGGGTCTTCGTGCATGTTGAGTCAAACCACCCATTTCTACGTGGTTTCCTGTCTCTGACGGGGCGCTGTAGGTTCGCTTTAATAATCCTTGTAATATTAGAAAAAGAGTATAAAACTTCTGAATATGATTCCTCATCCTGAACACATTTATTAATAGATGTTAATGCTTGTTTAATTATGTTCATATTGGTGACCTCTGGGTTGCTCTGAGACCAACTAAGAGCATACCCATTTTGTCTACTTAAAGTACAGTTGGTTGTCCAGGCCAACCTCTCTACCAATGTACAATCTTTATTTTCAGGAAGATGGATACCAAAACTGAGTGGGAGATGGTCACTCACCCCTATCATATGGGTTGCAAAATCAGTTAACCAGTGTGAGTGGGAATTGGTAATGGTGATAAAATCAATCAGCGTGCTGTGCCCTCTCCCTACATACGTGGGGCTAAACTCCACTGGAGGCCTACATTGCGTGTTAACGAAACCAATATCAAATGAGGCCATCATGCCATTTAATGAGTCGCCCCCGTTATTTTGGGAAAAATGAGGTTGGTTCTCGAATTTATACTTTTCATGATCGCCACAACCGCTCTGGAAGACTCAGGCGGGAGATTAATTACTGGCAAGGGGACCCGATCTTCCTGTTGTGCTTGTTCTGTCTCCCCCCGCCCCATTATTCTCAGTTGATTCCGGTAATGGTGTAATGGGTGTATTAATTTCAGGGGGTTTGCTTACTGATAAGTTCGGTTTTTGAGCAGTACTATTGCAATCTTTAGTGACCGTGTTTGTGGTGTTAGGTACAGGGGCTTTGGATTCTCGGTTATTACTATGCACTGACCCACTATCCGTGTTGGACTTAGGTCCTGCTAAAATATCAAGCCTACGCGTATTATCGTTTGCTAATTCACTCAGGGCGTCAAGCTTCCCATTTATGATTTTCAATCTTTCGATCAAGGGGATGGTGAAAGATCGTAACAGATGCGTCATGTTCGAGAAGGACATCGCTAGCTCCTCCTCTTTCCCTAAGGTTGGAACTTTATTATGGGTTTGTGGGTCTTGGGCATTAGGTCCTGGCGGGGCTCTAATATACTTGTTAGATGTATGATGGGATTTCTTTAGAAACAGTGTGCTCGGGACACCTGATGGCTTTGATACTTTGGCGTTCCTGCCCGCCTGACGGCCCCCCACCCCTCTTTCTTTTGCCAGTTAACTTGGGGCGAGATGGTACTTTTTCTTGGATGTCTTGAGTGTCTATAGGCTGTAAACTTTTCCTAGCCTCTATCGGATAAATGCTCTCGGAGGATGTGCTACTGCAAGATGAAATATTCAGAGTAGACACTGCTTCATCCCCTGTCAAATAATCGTACTGTAAATCAAGTTTTTCCAGGTTAATAGGGCTACATGTAAGTAAGGTTGTAGGTTCAACATTAGCCGGGGAAACATCATGTATTAAATCGCCTAGTGAAGAACGTTTCACACTCAGAAGCTCCAACGACAGGCGCTTTTCAGGTAATGCTATTTCTCTACCCACAACCCCAGCCGCTCTAGTGAAAAAGTCATCAAGGTTACCAGTAAGTCTTTCCCCGACAGTGGCTGTTGTAAGGCATCGCTTCCCCTCCAATCCAGGAATAAGGGCCATGGTTGATCGGATGCAAACAATATCAAAGTCTTAGGTGATCTTACCGGAGATTGTAGGCTTTAGAGGGCTGGCCCAGCCCAGCCTTGTCCGGCCCTGGACGGCCGTAGAGGGCCCGCCCTTTGCCCGGTGTCCCGCGAGGCGGAGCCTGCACAGATTTTATGCGCCTCCTGGCGCGGTTTGTTGGTCTTGGGCCACAAGGGCTGTTGGGGATTGTGGTCCCTGCCCGCACTCCGCTCGGCAGCCACACCAGCAGATGTCAGGAACTGGTGGGACGGCGGGAGGCAGGGAAGGAACTCCGGCGGTCTGGCGGTGCCTCACTATGCAGGACTTCGCTGTTGGCAATTAGGTATGCTCGCGGTATAGATGTCCGCGCAATTACACAATGCTACCCCGCTCAGCAGGAGCTTGCACAGATTTTATGCGCTTCCTGGCGTGGTTTGTTGGTCTCGGGCCGCAAGGGCTGTTGGGGATTGTGGTCCCTGCCCGCACTCCGCTCGGCAGCCACACCAGCAGATGTCAGGAACTGGTGGGACGACGGGAGGCAGGGAAGGAACTCCGGCGGTGCCTCACTATGCAGGACTTCGCTATTGGCAATTAGGTATGCTGGCGGTATAGATGTCCGCGCAATTACACAATGCTGGCCTCTATAAGTTCTCATTCGGAAATAGGGACATACAGGGATGTAAGATGAAGGCAACTACCAGGGGGTTTGGGAACAGTTTGAAAAAAAGAATCAATAAGATCTGGAGAAGGATGGGATTCGGGAGTGTAAAGAGAGGTGTAATAATCAGTGAAGCATTCGAGTATCTTCGCATCTGAAAGATGAAGAGTCCCAGAGTTATCCTTAATGGCTACAATTTTGGATTTTTGCTTTTAAATTTTGAGATAATTTGCTAAGGATCTTCCTGCTTTGTTCCGTCCACCATACATTTTCGCATTACATTTGAGAAGAATGTTACAAGCAGAATCCCAAGATAGTTTATTATATTGCATTTTTGCTTTAATGAGAAGGGGTAGTGTGTCAGGGAAGTTGGTTGTGAAGTACATATGCTCCAAGGTTTTAATTTGTTTTAAAAGCAATGTTGAGTTCGAGAGGGCTTTCTTTTTTTCCGGGAAACAAAATCTATAATTAAGCCCCTAGCAGATGGTTTGAAGGTATCCCAGACCAGATTAAATTGAGAAACTGAGGAGAGATTATGAAGAAAAAACTCTTGAGCAAATAGGGTGAACTGTTCAGAAAATTGAGAATCCAAAAGAAGGGAATTATTAAAGCACCACCGCCGAGATGTGGTAGAAGAAGAGGGATAATCCATGTCTAGGATGACGGGGGCATGGTTGAAAATGAGAATGGAACCAATTACAACCTTATTCATGAATTGTAGGGTAGGTTGTGTGAGAAAGATGTCATCATAGCGTGAATGGGACTTGTGGATAGGTGAAAAAAAAAGAAAATTCTAAAACGTCAGGATGAGATGTGCGCCAAGCATCGATCAATCCCCTTGTAGTAATGGCTTTAAGGAATCCTTTTTGCATCTTATTTGGAACGTATCTGGTTTGAGATTTCCGATCAAGGAAAGGATCCATAAGTTGATCACAGTCCCACCCACAATCAAATTTTCAGCAGAGTGAGAGGAAAGGAGGGTGGGAAAATCGCTCCAAAAAGATAGATCAATACTATTTGGACCATAAACATTACAAAAGTTGAGTGTTATTGACTTTGACATTTAAATATAACCATCTACCATTTGTATCAGTAAACTCATTTTGTAAGAGAACGTTAAAGGATTTATGAAATAAGATTATTACACCGTTCTTTTTGTTAACAGCTGGAGAGCAAAAAATGTCAACCACCCAATGTTTACGTAACAAAGGTAAATCTTGTAACTTAAGTTGTGATTCTTGCAACACCGCTACATGACAATCCAATTTAGCAAGATGAGATAATGCCTGTTGTTTCTTAACAGGGTTACACATGCCTTTAACATTCCATGAAATGATGCGAAGACCTTTCATGAGGAAAAAGTATAGAAAGATAGGCAGCTGGAAAGTAAACTAGAATGAGAAAGAACCATAAAAAGAAGTGAATATAAAACCAACAGGGAGAAGAAAGATTTGTGCATAAAAACAAAAAGGCATATATAAAGAAAAGCAGGAGAGAACCGGTAAAACATAAAAAGAAAAACAGAGCAAGGAGGAAGGAGAATCAGAGAATTGACTGAAAAGAACCAAAGTAAGAGGCAGAGGAAAGTACGGAGAAAAAGCATTAAGGAAAAATGCAAGAGTCCAAAGATGAGAAGAACGTGAGTGGACCCAGAAGCGAAGAAGAAGAAAAGGAAAGAAAGATAAGAGGGAAAGAAAGGAACAGAAGGAGGAGAGCAAAACCCCTCCAGAAGAGATATCGAAAAGAAGATGACGGAAAGCCTGAAGGCTTCAGTCATAGAAAACAACAAAAAAAGGACATTAATGTGTGAGGGGGCGGCGAAGAACAAGACAGCCACTCAGAAGAGGGACACCGAGAATAAACAGGTCACCAAACGAAAATGAATAAGAATATGGAATAATATCCAAAGACAAAGAGGGAAAAAATTAGACAAGATGAAGGGAACTTACCAGACAATAGGGCAAAATGCAGCGAGGTAAATTGTACATTACATACACGAGGGTAACATGGGTAATGAATGTCATTAGCAGAACTGGAAAAGAGAGACCTAGGAAACATGAGAAAGAACTAACAAGGAAGCATTAAACGTTGGTAAACTACATACTAAACACCCAACAGAACAGATCAGAGAAACTGTAACAAAACAAGTAAGGTTTGCTCAGGTCCATAAGTTCTCCTTTGTGAGCGTGAATAAACTTCTGGAGTTCGGCTGGATCTTCAAACCTCAAAGTTCTGTCCTTGTAAGTAACTTTAAAGAAGCAAGGATGGATTAAACCGTAACGGCATTCATGGATCTCAAGGCGGGTCTGAGGTCAAGGAATTCCTTCCGCTGGTTAGCAGTTGACTTAAAGACATCTTGACTGAAGAAGATTCTGTGACTGGACCATAGCATCTACTTATGTTGCTTAGCAGCGTTGAGAATTGCCATGAGATCCGAGTATAAAAGGAAATAAGCAATTATACCTCTTGGTTTTGAAAAAGAAGATGCACTCTGAGGCCCCAATCTGTGAGCTCTTTGGATATTGAATTCTATGGATTTAGGGAGACCAGCGATCTGAAGGACTTGGGTTTCCAAAAAGGTAATCATATCTGAGCCTTCGGAACACTCTGGAATACCATAAATGTGCAGGTTGTTGCGCCTATTGCGATTTTCCAAATCCTCTGTGATTTTTTTGAGTTGGCTAACTTCCTTAGTGAGATTATCAACTCTGGCAACAACATCTTGAGTGTCACTAACATTTTGCTCAACATCTGAAAGTCTTGAATCAAGTCTAGACCATTTCTCCTCCATCCTTTGAAGAGTGGCAGCGGTATCAGTCATAAATGGCCGAATGAAGCGCAGTTCCTACATAATATCTTCCAACGTGAGAGGAAGCGGTGACTTTGAAGGGGAGGCCGGGTCTTTCTTGATGCGTTTACCAGAGCCAGCAGTTGATTTTTTACGCCCTCCAGAAGAGGTCCCCTGGGATTTATGTGGATGATCCATAGTGGCGTAACAAGTAAAGTACTACAACTGAGATGCAGCCGTGTAAAATAAAGAAGCAAGAGCAAAAACAGCGCTGGTATAAAAGGAGGAAGTACCAAAAATTAAGGTCACCAGCAGACTATAAACAAAGGGAAGTAGCAGGTGGCCAGCCAAGTTCGGTAGTGGAGAGCATTCCAACAATGGTCAAAAGAGGTGAGCATTCAAAAGGTATTGTAAAAAAGCGATATAAGCACAGCCATAGTCAAAAGGGCAAACCAATAGAAGCAAGACTAAAGCTTACATGCTAGCCGCCAATTCTCCACAACATGAACTGAGGCGAATTAACGGAGGAGGATAAGGGAGAAAAAGGTAAAAAACATCCTTTCCGGCACCAAAAAAGAGCAAAAATCAGGCTACGTTGGGGAAAAGAAGAGGCTGTGATGACAAATAGTAGAGTAGCAGCATCGTGGTAGTGCGGTTTGCTGCGCAGAGAAAAAAAATTCCCAAAATGGCGGCCGCAGTGAGGAGAAAGCAACAAAGTGAATAAAAAGTTAACCAGACAGTATCATGGTCTGAAAACTTGCCAAAGCAGCCTCAACCGGCTCCAATGCAGGAATCCGTCGCCGCGGCGAAGGAATGAGTCTCAAAGTAGGCCCCTTCATGATCGAGCGCAGGTCGATGTTGCGGAGCTCTTTAGGTGGTGGCCATCTTGTGCTGCCGTGCGCCATTTCCACAGTGCTTTAACGGCTTATCTCCTTGACAATTGATGGACTGTTAATTTTATGAACCTTAAATTGAGGGTCTTATAAAAAGTATTCTACATTATTCTAAAGTCAGATTTGTATTTATCAGTGGTTGTGCCTACAGGTCTAGTGTTCGAGGCAGTTTTGGGAAAGGGCACTTTCATTCGGGTAGCATATCACAATTTGGTTGTATTCAAGTTTTCTATGAACACAGGAATGAATTTATAAGCAGTCCTCTAAGGGTGTTTCACAGGCCCCTGGGTATCTATTTATGTGAAATAAATTACATGTCCTTTGTCCCTACCTCTGGGTACTCCTTGTTACAAGCTTGACCAAAATGCCTGTATAGAGTTTTCTTTTAATTTAAATAAAATAAAATCGTTTTTTATAAAAGTTTATACTAAACCTATAACAACGGATCATTAAAATCTAAAGCCCACCGTTGAGCTGAAATGTCAGCATTTGGTTGTTTCATTTATGCACATTTTGACAAGGAAAATTGTGGTAGAAAGGAGCTTCTCTATATCCTTGCATGCATGACTGACAAGTTGAACGACCCCCTTAAAACATTGAATGCTAAACGTATATCGGAAGCACCAGGGAGATGGTCGCTTGTTCAAGTTGCAAGGTGGCTAATGAGCACTGCTTGCCATGCGGCTGCTGGCTAAGGCGCTTGGTGCCGACTGCTGTGTCCATAACAGGGCAACAGGTTGGTGGCTATGGACTTCCTGGCCGAGTTAATTGACACGTTTCTGTTTTCTGCCCCTTCACAATAGCAAGCCTAGCAAAAACCACCATTATTTTAATTTGAAACCTTTAAGAAATGAGGAGCAAAAGGTGTTCTATACAATCCATTTCACATCTTCCTTTAGGGCTGTTTATAAAGAAAAGATTAATGAATTCTGCTAAATGCTTTTCTGAATTCTGTGCCATTCATGTTTCTCGTATGCCATGCATAGAATCATACAAAGTGTTTAGTATTTATTTACACTTTACCAGGTTGGAGTTATAATGCATTTACTCCTGGCCTGTTTGCCTTTATAGAGCGAGGGTTTAGTAATTAAATTAGGAAGCTCCATTTTGCTTGTGAAGTAGAACATTATTGTAGAATGAATACCCTAATAGTGGGTGTACGTTAGATTCCAATTACTTTAATGCACAAAGTTTATTTTCAAAAACCTGAAAACTGGACATCCGTCTGCTAGATATTATGTCACTAGGCATTAACATCTCTCACCTCAAGGTTTTGGTGTTTATTGTCTCCAATGGACTGCTTGCATTGCAATGCATGCAGAACTAATTAGCAGCTGAAATGTGCAGACAACCAACACGCTTCTGCTGACATTAAGTCCTCTATCCCAAACATGCATTCTCAAGAGAAAGCAGTCACCATGTTATTTAAGAGCAGATGACAGTTTTTAAAACACTTTTAGGGTTCATAGAGCATGCCTTATTCTGTTATCGCTGCTTTATTGGCCTTCCTTTTTAGGTCTCGCCTAGGCAGCGCGCATGCGCTGCTCTAGGAACAATCATTGGCATAGTCAATAGGTCTCGCCTTTGGGACCTTATTAGTGTTTAGCCATTTAACACTTGATGTTGTTGCACCAAGGATATTGTGCTCAATAACTAAACACTTATAAGGTCCCAAAGGCGAGACCTATTGGCTATGCCAATGCTTTTTTTTTGTCTGTGGCTGGATATCTCGATTCCATCATTACTTGAGTGCTTGCATTGACCTTCATGAGGGACTATTTTAAAACTAAAAGGTCACTGTGCTAGATTCTTCTGGATCGCTCTTGTGCGTCTCCCTCTAATGTTAGCACATTAAGCTCAGACCTGTTGGCTTTGCCAATGCTTGTTTACTTTGTTTTTAATGACCATCCAAGCAGCATGCATTCTTCTTTATTATGTATTGTTATTTAAGTTAGCCTCATAGAAGCTATGGAACGTCCAGCTCCAGTGCTGGACGTTCCATTGTGCAGGTGAGGTTCGAACGTTCAACGGCCGACGGAAGCACTACGGAGGTAGTGGTGCCGTCGGCCGTTGAACGTGCGCAGCAATTAAGGGGTTAAAACATTGATCTGTTGTTTTCAACACACTTCTTTGTCATCTGTATTTATCCACAAGAGTGTATTATCTCCTAATATAGTGAATTTAATAATCCCAGTGGCTGAGGTAATAATTTAAAACAACTATAGAGCTTCAATTTCCTTCTAAGTTATCTCCTGAAGCAAGGCTCAAGTTTGTACTAGCAAACACACCAGAGTCAGCAGTGAAACACATCTCAGTTTCAAGAGAACAATCTTTTGCAACCTGGTCTATCATTCCATTTTGTTTATTTCCAGTAACTGCATTTAGATGGCATTGATTTTGCTTATTGAATTCTAGATGCTAAACAGCAAAACACGGATAATGAAAACTACATGCATTACAAGCACACACATCAGGAAGATAAATGTACATTTAAAACTGCTCTGATAACATCATAATTAAAATTATTCGGTGTTTATGCGGAACGCTTGTTCTGTGTTTGCTAAATAGATTTAAATCCTACCTCCCGTAAAGTAGCCAGATTTTATAATCTCATTTTC
Source organism: Lissotriton helveticus (assembly GCF_964261635.1). Lineage (NCBI taxonomy): Eukaryota > Metazoa > Chordata > Amphibia > Caudata > Salamandridae > Lissotriton > Lissotriton helveticus. The sequence goes on from NC_136057.1 coordinate 993,865,298, forward strand.
AATATGCTGGTATTGCACCAGAAAGTCATGAATATCTGGTTGCCTTCTACCCACAAATTTACCTCTCAATGGCAATACAAACAGTTCTTGTAATTACGTGGCTGTGTTCCGGAAATATCGCAGAAGCAAAAGACACACAAATGATGGAACGACTTTTCTTTCTTTCCTTTTCAGAGCAGTTATTTTAGTTGAAACTGAATGTTCGGAATCTCACCGATGTATCATTTTCGAGACCGTACAGTACACATTTTTATAGAAAATATAATTTCGAAAATAGAAAACATATTAAACAACACAATGTAAACTATAAAAACTCCATCCTCAATAGAGAGGCAGACAAATAAAACTAGCGGGCACCATGCTCAGTGAAGTAATAATATCAAGCATGCGCGTGGTGCGCGCGTGTGTGCCGTCATAATTAAAAACAGATGTCGGAACAGATGGCCCATGCACGTAACCGCAAGTGTTTGGCCATGGGCGGATACATACACACGCCTTTGACCAATTGCATGATGTCTTTCCATGAAAGGCACACGCATAGACCAATAAAAAAAATAGCCACAAGCATGAGCTTGTGAAAACTGCTGGTGAGCACCAGGAGGCCGCAATCCTTAGAGCTGCACATGCGCACTGCACTAAGGCTCTGCCTAAAAAGGACCTATTGGAATCGCTCTGGACTGACTTCCAGCCTATGGCTTGCTGTTACGCGCACCGGCTTGCAAGCGTGCACACACCACTCGCGAGACTTCCTGCTTATGGCTTGCTGTTATAAGCAGCGGCTTGCGCGTGCACCACTCGCGGTAAGCTGCAACTGCATTCGCGGCTGCGCTTGTTCAGGCTTGTATTTCATTATTCGCAAAAGGGCATCAAGAACTGGACAGGCGCCTGAGGAGAAACGCAAAATCTGCAGCTAACGGGGTCACAGGCTGCATCCTTTGCCAATTTCACTGAGAAAAAAATACATGTGTGCCCAAGTTTTCTAGGTGGAAAAAAATAAATTTTGCCTGCCCCAAGCAGCCACTCCTCAACCCGAAACCCAATGAGAGGGCGCTGCACATGCATTCCCCCCCTTCCCCCGTCTATTCCCTCTACTCCTTCACCATCACCAAAAACAACATGATAATGAAACAAAGATATCATTCTTGAGCGTTTAAATACTGCAGCACGTTCCGTGATTGGGCTTGGAAGTCTTCACCCTCTAAAAGATGTTCTAAATGCGTTGCATAGTTGCTCTCATAAACAACTTCAGTGGGAGTGCGCTTCGAGGGCTGCGCTTAAAAAATCCAAAAATACATGTTTCATATCATCCTGAAAATAAAGAAGGAAAGCCTGGTGGCTGCCTAGAAGAAAATGCTTTTGTTGTGTTCAGTTCACATTCATATGTGCCAGAAGTAAGCTGAGGGGCCAATAAAAGCACCAAACGCTCACACTTTGCGCCACCCTGGTGCCAGCACAGAGCTCAAGAACGGATGCCAAGCACAGACTGCCACTAGAAATTCAATATGCCTATATTCCCTCGGTCACATCACTCGGCGTCTTTCCCAGCTTAACATCATCACTACCTATAATTGTAATATTTCCTCACAGATGCGAATTACCTCAGATTCAAGCGTTGCAGTTAAAGCTCATAAGTAAAGGCAAGGTGGGGGGGAGCGGGAAGATAATGTAAGACGTTGCATTTAAAGGGTTTCTTTAAGTGAGGAAAAGGGGGAGGGGATAACGTGCCCGAGGGCATCAGAAGCTCAATAAGTACATTTAATAATTAAAAAGCAACCCATTTTTGGGCTGCCTTTAAACTAAGAAGCACATTTCTTACTGCACACAGACTTCAAAGACCCCACTCCTCCACCATATAGTGGCACCACCTGAGCACCAAACATCATTCACCACCACCATTTTGCCGAATTATTTTGAATTTCAGTGCTTGCAGCTTGTTCTGGTCCGAGTGCAACCCCGATAGTTGAAGGTGTGAATTGAGCTACTTTATGTGTGAGTTCAATTAAGCTTCCCAGAGTGGTTATTGTTACCACAAAGTAAGCAATTTCTTTTAAAAGCTATGCAGATGAGAAAGGAGTGGCGTTGGAGAGAGCAGACTTAACATGGATAACAGGCATGAAGATTCTAACCGAGGACCATGCTTGCAGAAGTGGTTTGGGGTTGTCTCGCTTGGAGCTGGGTTGACGTTGGTGTTGACATGGCGCTGTGTCTTGAGGGTACTTTGCCGTGATCCACCAAGGGTATCCAATGCATTTCAGGGTTTTTGACAGGTCCCTTTACAAAAGATGCTTTGTTAGAACTGGTGATCCATCTGAAGCCTGTGGAGGTGTTTTACCACACTTAGAAAAGCGCAGAATGGGATTCTCATTAGACATTCTCCTATCCATGCCTTTCTAATTTAATATGTATAGTGTTGGTGAACGGTATTGTGTATATTGGGGATGAGGCACGGGGTCAATCCTGTAGTGCTGCAGGAGCCGCCCATGGCGGTGCGAGCACGTGGCATTTGAAGACATTTTGGGTGCACTTGTGTCAGTGTGTGAGCAACTAAATGGCAGCGCAGGTCCTCCTCACACCACGGCTGTGTGGATGAGGATCGATTACTGGACCCAGCGCTGACCACGGTTTACTTGTCGTTTTGTGAAGCTGCTCAGCATTGCCATATAATGCTCACTGGCACTTACATTGTTAACATATACTAAATGGGTTTCAACTTGCTCCTAAGTCATGAGGATTTTGTTAAGTAACTCCTCGAGTGCTAAGTATAGATTTTAGCTGAAGTGTTTTAAGCCACACCCTTAATTACATTGAATTACATCGGCAACAACCGAATGAGAGACCCTCCCTCTGTTTTTTCATCCCACTTAAAGGTCCCAAAGGCGAGACCTATTGGCTATGCCAATGCTTGTTTTCTTTGCCTGAAAGTCTCATGAAAGTAACAAGAATGCTGCAATCTTGCGAGATTCAGGCGGGCATCTTGGGGTCAGGCTGTCCTAATTCTTGCTCTTCTCTCTCCCTATATCTCCCACTGTTTTCAACCTTTTCCTCTCTCCTTTCTCCATCTTCTCACTTCATTCCCCCTTCTGTCCTCTCCTTCTGCTATCTTCACATATTTTCCCTTTAATCTGCCCAGATTTACTTTTTAGCCCACCTCCTGAGCTCTTTCTATAAGTCGGTGATGGGAAATGTATTAAAATAAGTTCTTCTCAGAAGAGTCCTTCAGAAAAAATTTCCGCCACCACCACCACCACCACCACCATCCTCCATTCAGAAAATTCTACCATCTCTTAGAACTTGCACATAACCGATTTCCTCCACAAAAATGGGAAGCAAATAAATGATGAAAGGCCAAAATATTGTGAGCGGCATTGATGCTCAAAATATAACACTCCATTGCAGTGCCCTGACCCTTCAGTACTGCTAGAACAAATTAAACTCTAAACTCAAACATTGTGTTGTAGCAATGTAGAAGAAATTGTGAAATCACACAAAGGCAAAGTATTGCCGTTGGTGCTAGAAAAGTATTGCATGTCACTGCCAAAACGAAATCAGGTATTACCCACGAGAGCTTGTTTGAGTTTTGAATGAGCAGATTGAGATACACCGAAAATGTCCTGTGTAAACATTAATGTATCTTCAATGAAGCCAATTAACAAGCGTAAACTCGTGCCAGTTCAGTCCCTTTTACTTCCTAAAAGATAGGAAGATTAGAAACAGTCTTCATAAATGAGCTTTGACTGAGTAATTGCAACCTGAGTTAATACAGGAAAATACTGAATGGGAACATATTGAAAAGATACATAATAGGGAACCATGTAATATGGTCCAATATTTCCAATCAGTTGTTCTGTATACCTCACAAACCATGATGCGGAAGGTCTAGTAGTTTGCGACACCAGAGCCCGAGATGGCAATGTAGCCCCATATTACATTTGTTACCCATTATGTATTTTTTTATCTGACATTTTTATTTTGTGTTTGGTAAATTAAAGTAGTTTTCTTTAAAGTACAGCTGACAAGTCACTGATTAAAACTATTGTGCTTGGTTTGTGTTTACCTTTCATTCCGTTGTTGATAAAACACCGGATATTTGTGAGCTGTTTAATTCCTGATAGTAGTAGAGCTCTGCTGATTTAATGGGGGCCATTTATGATTATCATATTTCATTGGGAACCATTAAATATTTTCTAGATTTTCATGTTCCTTATGAACTATGGATTTTTACCACTAAGTTTTGTGCAGTATACTCATCCAAACATGCATTATATCCTATCCGGTGTCCTTCTGCTATCAACAATACATGAAGGCAATAGTGATTCTTTGTTGTAGTTCGGTATTGATGAATAAACCAAACAAGAGAGGACGTGATAAGAAATTCAAATTGAGGAGGTACATATAATTATCCTTAAAGAGAAAGCATCCCTCCGATTTAAAGTTGGATGAAGACCTTAGTGTACATTTAACTTAAAAAGAGATACCTCTATATTAATTGGAAAAATAACTATTGCTAGCACATTGCCCAAAATATTTTTTATTCTTTTTATCAATGGGTCATGTATGATTGACTTACTCCTCTGGTGCAATATCTAGTTTTCATTGTTTTTCCTTTGAGCATCTATTCAAAGTGATCATGAATTACTTAGGACTGAAGAAGAGATCGAATAATGATTGTATGTGTGAAGTACAATCGAGCTTTATGATACTGCAACCTATATTCTTTGAAAGTAGTCAATGTGCTTTGATCATATGCAAGTTTGTACGACCCAGAGAAAAGCCATTTTGGTCCAGACACTTGTTAGCAGGAAAAGCAAGCAAAAATTAAATTTTTGCTACAAGAAATGTTTTCAAAGATGTAGACAAATAAAACTATTCTAATAGACTCCTCGAGTTCAAAGTATCATCTGTAAAAGTTTCTGTGTGTGACGTGCTTTTTGTGTGTTGTTTTTTGTATGTTGGTACAAACTCTCACCTCTTTGTTTAATATGTTGTGAGTGATGGCCTATACCCACAGCACATGTCAGCGTCACAAATTATGTATTATATAACAGTGAGGGAGTGGCCAAGCCAGATGGCCTACAGGAAGTTATTGTCTTTGACTCCCGGACCTTTGCGAGCATGAAGGCAGAAGTCCTGAAGCAGTTGTGGACATTAAGGCACAAAGATAGCACAGCTGCACTCTAGAACACACAGGCTACCCAGATATCATCTGGGGTCCCCAGTGTGTCTGCAGGAAGTGCGGATGGAAGGCGACCTGCTATGGTTTCGGGGGCTAAGCAGTGAGAGAGAGCCCTGCTTGAGATCACGCTGGGGGGACTTGTGATGATTGCTACTCCGTTGGAGGGATGGTAAGCAAGACCATGAGGGAAACATCTGCACCAAGAGCACGCTTCGTGTCTGCGGCAGAATACAGTCGAAGCTCTGGCAGAGAGCAGAGTTGTCAGACGGGCGGCCCGTGGTGTTAGGAGACCTCAGACAGGAGGAGACCATCATGCCCTGGCAGGGGTGCTTGCTTCATACAGCAGGGTCTGTGTGCAGGAGGCGGCAGGTCTAGGTTGTGATAGTGGTCCTCTCTCCTCACCTAGCCTGGGCCCTGAAAGGGAGATCGAGCCCCCAGGATGGCGGTAAAGGAGAACGCTGGGTGCTGGGGAACAGAGGTGAGCAGACCCAACAGAGAGCTGCTGCAGCTCACAGATGTGGCCTACAGTTGGATGCCCAGTGAACAGCAGGTACCCGGGGCAATTGACAAGTTGACAGGGATCTCACGGTAAGAATTATCACATGGACAGCCAGCTGCATTAAGTGGTGACTCCATAATAAGGCTGCAATCGGAAACTAAAGAGAAGGCTTCTGGAGCAATGGGGTAGCAGAGTGAGGCGAGCACACCCCTTAGGCACTGGGCTGAGAGGGACTGAGGACAGGAAAGTCCCTCTAGGGCGCCTTGGCAGTAAAGAGCTACTTTAAGAGAACGTACAGCTGCAGACACGGGCATAGACCAGCCCACAAGGGCATCACAACAGGCAAAAGTTGACCAGTATGCTATTGGCAAACAGGGAGAGAGAGAATGGTCTGGGGGAGCAGTTTCTCTGTTGGGTCCCAAATTCTTGCTCCCATCATGCATCCTCGCCAAGCACTGGAAAGTAACATTGATACCATCACTGTGGAGGTGAGTTTGCTGAGAACAGACCTACACAAAGTAACTGAACTGATATTAGACATGGAGAAGGCTGTGGGTGTTTTAAAAATGGATATCCAGGAGATCAGGCCTAACATGCGTACACTAACAGAAGTCACTCAGCTCATGGAAGTGCGAGAGGAGGACACGGAGGGCCGATCATGTTGCAACCACGTGCATTTTAGGGGGTACCCTGAACTAGTGGAGGGGTATGCCCCTGATACTTTCCTAAAAAACTCGGTTTGAGTGGTCCTGCATCAGGGGAGCTTTTCAACTGTGTTTATAATTTAAAGAAACATAGGTCCTTGCTGCCTCTGGGTGCACCTCCGCACGCCATGATAGCCAAGATCTTAAATTACAGAGACATTATTTTACATAGCACGAGGCGCAAGAGCGATGTGCACTATGAAGGCCATGTCATACAAATATTTCCGGAATGCATACAAAATCTCCAGAACATGAGTAAATCATTTGTCGCTGTTCAGCAAAAGCTAAGGTCCATGCACTTGCAGTACATGTTGCTGTATAAAGGATGATTGTATTTTTCTCTACCCCAGAGGACACTTGGTTGTGGCTGGAGATGGGAAACATTGTCCCCAGCCCGCAAAAAGGTTGTCAACAAAATGGTAGAGAATTGAGAAACTATAAACAAGCACGATGATTTCCTCTCCCAGTGGATAGAGTGGTGGTAGCCGAGATGGAACTCTGCTAATAGACACTCAAACAGATGCAGATAAGCCCCAGGAAGCCCCTGCTGGGCACACAGGAGATGTGCTGGACTCACCAGTCTTGAAGCAGGAGATCTCAGAGGGAGAGTCCTTTGGGAGTGGAAACTGAAGAATGATATGGCATCCCACAGATTTCAAAACAGGGCTACTTTCAAACTTGCTGTGCTAAATTCCAATCTATGGACATGGAACTGATGGTTCTGATGGAATATATCTAATACTACCTGCAGTAAAGTGGAGTATTATGTGGTTTGGGGGTTATACCTCACCATGTAATAAATCATAAAACCTTACATCGCCAGTTCAAATTCATAATTCATACCTATTTCTCTAGCTCAGCAGTATATAAAAAGGGCAGAATAAGTACAAATAAATATCTAATCAGAACACATCCTCTAACCTCACATCACCAATTTAGCTTCATGATGGATATCTTTTTCTCATGCTCAAGGCCTGAGTAATAAAATTTAAAACAGCGGAAAACATCAAAAGGTATTCTAACCAGGATTCTAAACGCTGCAAGAAAGTCATACTTTCAAGATGCGATTTAAAAGACCTCTTCGTATGCACTTGCTCTCTATCAGGTAACGAGTTGCACCTTAGAGGTAATTCATCTGTGCATGTTCTATTGATGATGTGTGCACATCACTGCATGCACAAGGATTAGCTGGAGTACCTCCGTAGAAGTTATTGAATGTGTGTGTGTTACTGTATGCACAATAAACTCGTTCAATAAGGATACAGCTCCCTCCCATTACGAACCCACTCACTCTATAAGAGGCAAAGGAAGGTAAACAAAGGCAGTCCCGACAACTGCATTTTTGTGAGAATTTCCCATTGCAGCCCACCTTTAACCACATCAATGCTGATGGTATTCCCCTCCTGTGCTGAGATTTGTTGATTCCCATGTTTCATGACGAGCTGGGCTCGTCATGAGCGTGCGAGGAGGCTACCTCATGACGAGCCCAGCTCGTCATGAGCGTGGAAGGGGTTAAGAAGACTCTTAAGTAGCAAAACAAATAACAACTTCCTTCACCTATTCATATCTTCGTGTGAATCAGTGGGATTAGGATGCCCTTTCCCTTGCTGCTTACTTAAAAAAAATGATTGTGATTATGAAACACTTTCCTCATTCCCTATCATACCCCCAATTGTGACCATTTGCACATGTGATGTTGCCATTATTGCTCATTTCGGACACACACCTTATCGAGCAACCTTTGCCTATGTTTATGCTATGCTTTTGAAACTCATTTAACTATGCTCCAGCAACTGATGTAACTTCGTAACTATGTTCTGAAACTATGTTCTTCCTCATGTAAAGCGCTCTGATACCTTCGGGTCTAGCCAGCGCTATATAAAACTTTTCAAATAAATAAATGGTCCTTGGTTTGACACTAGTAAATCCTTAGCTCAGTCCTGTTAGTATGGCATAGAGCGGTCAGGCTTTACTAGAAGAACATGTATTAAGCATTTCAGCGTACCAACATGGATGAGAAGTAATTGCCAAAACTCGAGAGAAATCTGACACAAATTTATAAAAATAGAGTGTATTATTATCTTAATTTAGAAACCAAAATGAACGGAATAGCATACTTATAACTGGAGTTATAGATTTTCAAAGCAATATAAATTCTGTGGTGAATAATACAGTGTTCGGTTTAGTGTTGCGGTCAGTGGGAAAAACCACTAATGACAATCAGTAACTTTTCAGGTCGAGTTGTGTGGTACCTGTAGGAAGGTGGAATCTAACTGCATGGTTACCCCCACTTTTTGCCTGGTGTTTTGCTGGTTTTCGACTTAGTTTAACTGGGATCCTGCTAATCAAGACCCCAGTGTATCTGCTTTCTCCCTAAACTGATTGCATTTACTTTAGGTACACTCCAGATTGGGTTCTGGTGTACCCTTAGAAGTCCCTATTATATGGTATACTATATACCCAGGGCATAGGTACCCCAGAGGCCTCCCAGGGGCTGCAGAATGTATTATGCCACCCCTGTGAGGCCACTCAAATTGACACCACAGGTTTGCTACTGTAACCTGTGTAAGGTGGTGCATGCACCCCTTACTTAGATATAGGTTCACTATATCTACCTTATCACTGCACATATAAACCTATCTGTCACCCCTATGGCAGGCCTTATCAATCCTGAAGGCAGGGTGTTGGGTTTAATGTGAGAGGGTGCCCATGCATGAGCAGGGCCCCTCTGCAGCCTCCGGAATCTATTCTCCGGGGTTGCTCTGTGATGCAGCCATACCATATACTCTTAAGTGCATTATAAGCTCGCGGTAAATACTAACTTTAAAACGGCTGCCCAGAAAACTGTTGTGTTTGGTGCAAACACCTTGGAATCATACCTCCACACCAGTAACTGGTTTGGGAGGTATGATTCCACCCTCCTTGAGGGAGAAATAGGACAGCACCGGTACACCCAGTACCAGCTTTTTCGACCCAGGCATCACAAGATGGATGCTACCAGCCACAGACATGAGTCTGCCCTCCTGCTGTTGGATGAAACTCCGGCAGAGGAAGACTGGACAATAGGTTTCCTGTCGCAGGGAGGTGTAACTACCAGGCTTTAGTGTATTGGGGATGGGTGGGTGCACTCCAAGAGTACTTTGATGTCTGCACTGGGGGCACATTTGGTGTCCCTGTGCATAGTCCAGCTCAAACCGGTTGCGGGGGCTACCAGCCTCTGCTCTGGCGCGAAACTGGACAAAGGATATGGGTGTAGCCACCCCTCTTTCATGACCCTCCCAAAGGTGGATCCCCAGAGTTTGTCCCACCCCTTCCTTGGATACAAAGAAGGAGCCCCTGGCTACAGGACTTTAGATTTACCTGGCCAAAACGCTGCTACAGAAACCAAGTACTTTGACGATCTACACTTGTGGAATTTTAGTTCGTGAACTGAACATCATCTGCGCCATCTTGCCCATTCCTCAGACTCACGTATGAACATACACGACAGCCATTTTAGGTATCATGGTCTCCCTGTTCACGATCGATAATCAGCGCCCTTCCCTGACCCTGCAAGCATCCCCCATGCACCCTGGCTGCCCCCGCGCTCACATGCACAAGTCATGAACCCCCCTCTTCCGCATGACTCTGTCTCTGGGAATCACACCCCGCGCCTGACCAACACCTCCTTTCCTTCCATGAATACCCCTCTATTGATAAACCCTTCCTCTATGCTCGATTGTCCACACCGATCCTTTCTTTCATGAATATCTCACCTTTGATGACCCGTTCCTCTGAGCCCGATTGTCTGCACGGACCGCTGGTCATCCCCTGGCCCGAGGATACAGTTTATTGCCCACTACTGTATGCACTCGCCCCTCTTCAAAGGAGCTACTATTGATCATGACCTCCCCACCCCCTGAGATTCGATCAGGCGTACACATTCCAAAGGAATCGGCGGAACACTCAGCTGCGTGATAGCCCCCTCCAATTGTATGGGAGGGTGAGGACCTCTACTGTAGCCACGTGTTGGAATGAGCCGGAATTGGGGGGGTACCGGGGATGTCTTTTTCTTTCATTACTTCACAATGTCTTTATTGTAATAAAGAGCGGTCACATGTCGTAAACCAGTGTATAAAAGGCCAGGCCTCAGAGAGGCTGCTAGAGAGCACCTCGAGACGATACCTTGTTGTCCGATCTGATGTGTTCTGCTCCGTCGGAATAAAACCTGTTTCCTGTCTTCCTGTCTCCAGCGCCTGCCTCTTTATTTGATAACCTTCGTATGGTATTAGAGGCGTTTAACGCCGGGCAAACTTACTTAAGAAAACATCGACTAAATCGCCTGACCATTTTCCTGACTTTCCTCAATTGGCGCCCAACGTGGGGCCCATCAGCGACACGTGGATCCAGTGGGAGAGGTCCTGACGACAGAGTGAACGACTGCAACGATCGGGAGAGCTCCTGTCCGATAGACCCTCGTCTGACAGCCGATCATCTGAACTTCACTGGTTCCAAGCAGACCTCTCCCGAGTGATCTTCGGTCCTGACTGGGAACCATCAGGAGTGCCACGGTAGCAGCAGAGAGTAGAAGACGATCGGGCGCTGGAAGCGGAAGACAAGAAACTGTCCATGCGGTCCGGGTAAGGTCGTGACACACGACGAATTGCGAATTGATTGATTGTTTGATTGATTGAAATACTAGTATTTGCATTGTCGCTCTTTGAGATATTCGCTGCCTGCAAACGGGGAGGAATAGGAATATTCTATCTCCCTTTGCGGAAAGTGAAGGGTAGGTAACGCGGACTTTTGTCCCCCATTGTAATCTGCCGTGCCTATTTTTCTCCCCACTGATTGATTGTCCGAACATAGATTGTTTGGAGTATAGTTCTTTTGAGGTTCTCTGCTTGCAAATAACGTAGAATAGCAATATTCTGTCTAGTCTTTGCAAATAGTGAAAGACAGGTAGTGCGGACCTGTGTCCCCCGTTGTAATCTGTCATGCCTGTCATCTCCCCACTGATTGGTAGTTGGTACAACCCGGACCGCTTATTAGAGATGAACCATCCAGCTCCATTGGAAGGCACCCCTAATAAGGACATGTTCGCTAAACAAGGACGAGTCGTTATAGCTTATAGTAAGTTATGGCATAAATATACAAAAAAGGATCCCGAAAGTCAGTGGCCACTGATAGGTTCCTTTGATGATCATAAAATAAAAGCGCTAGAAGCAGCTGTTAAAATAAATAAGGCAACACCCACCATGCTCGATAGTATCGGCATGTGGCGCAAAGAAGTAGAGCAACGAAGGAAAAGAGAAGAAGCAAGAATAGGGAAAGAGTTACGAAAGGCAGCCCACCTGGCAGCGAAGGAACTAGATGAAGAAATAAGAAGGAGAGAGGAAGTTAGACAAACGCAAGAATCAGGGTCGGCAGGCCAATGCCCTGTTAGGACCCCCTCTACGCTCTACCCGGAGATGCCCTCCAAACAACGGGCAAACGATGAGTTACTGCTAGGTCCTCCGATTATCTACATGCCCCCTCCTTATGCCCCCTGCCAGCCTCTGGCACAGCACCTACCAGTTCTGAGTGCGGGCGAGGGTGACTCTAGCGCTAGTGCCCCGGCTCTTGCGGCCTTCGCACCAGCCACATTGGTAACAACATCAGATGAACTCAAGACTAGCAAGCAGCTAACGGCCAGACCAAATAGGTTGAGCAAAGACGAGCGGGATGGGATTGACAAGATAGCAAAGACACTGGTAGAACGGAAGGAGAGCGAAGAATACACGATGGATATGCACAATTCACATGCCGGTAGCCACAGACGGCATTTCATTTTACGGTTCAGCTACCACACCCTGAACGCATATGAGGATAGGTATCAAAATAAGGGTCCTGCTAAGCTGACGGCTCTATATAGAAAGATCGATGTTGGGGATGGGACTGAACGCGATGTGACGGACCTCTTCATGCAAACGCTTGAAGTCTTCCGCCACCTCACGGAACAGAAACCAGAGGTTAAGATCACAGTCCCTGAAACGGCTGAGTCCCCATTAGAAGTAGCCAACACTATGATGCCTATCAGAGAAGCCGCCCCCTACTGGGTTCCCCCAAGAGGTCAGGGAACAAACGACGATATCAACCACGCAGATGCAAAAGGGAGAGTTGTGTACAATTGGGTTTACCAACCATGGGACCGACAAGATATTTTAACCTTTAGGCAAACCCTGCCTGATTTAAGGAAGAACCCGACAGCATTTTACACCGAATTAGGCACAGCCTTGGGCTCGACGATAATGACTCTAGCTGACATTGATTTGTTTTTCGGGTTATGTCTGCCGGCTGACGTGTGGAAGCAAATCCGGAAAGCCGAACACACAGATCTGTTCGGACATACCTGGAATCAACTCAGTGAGCTAGATAGACAACGAGAGCCCGGAAGGAAACCGATGAAAGACATACTGGAACTCCCGGACAAAATAGTTCAGAAGCTGAAAACCTTGATCCCAGAGAAAAAGGTAGATTGGTCAATAGTCACGGCTTGCCGTCAAAAACCCCAGGACGACGTATCAGAATACTTCTCCCGATTTGAAACAGTGTTCTCCGACTACAGTGGCCAAGACATGACCACCGCAACCGGACAACACCTATTTGTGCAAAACTACGTAAAGGGTCTGTCACGAGAGGTTTCCGAAAAGTTACAAACGAGCGAGAGTAGTTGGGGGGCCTCCAAACCCGCCGCTATTCTCCAAATGGCTCAGTACTACGAACACCAAAAGAATGAGAATGATAGGGCAATCGAGAGAGGGGCGGGGGTACACAAATGACACCAACTACGATAGACCAGGAAAATCGAACACATTTGACCGTCCCCGACAGAACCAGTACCAACTATCTGACAGTGAGAACATTCCCGACTTCGCATAGGACTGCCAGGGGCAAGGGAGGGATCCAGTCGAGCTCTGTGTTGACCAGCAAGGTCCTTACGTCACCGCTAAGGTCCTGGGTACAAAATCTCCATTCTTGGTAGACACTGGAGCGACACGTAGTGTATTATCAAAGCGACTGATTCCAAGGGCACCCTTGTCTGGCTCACACATTACATCGATAGGTTTCGATGGAACGCCCTCCACAAATCCCCTGTCTGTACCTATCTCCTTTGACCTAGGAAACAACCCCACTGACACAACATTTCTGCTCTCCTCCAACTCCCCTGACGCCATTATGGGTATTGATTTATTAAAACATTTCCGAGCTACTATTAGGTGTTCCCCAGATGGAGTCCGAGTCATCCTGTACGACAACCCGAACATGTCAAGATCCCGCCCCGCACGATATATGTACTCTATAACTGATGCTGACCTATCCTTGCTTGACACCCTACCCCTGTACCTATGGGCCAGAAACGACTCGGATGTAGGACGAATGATGATCGACCCTGTGCACATAACTGTTCGACCAGACACAATACTCCCGAAACTCCCACAGTACCGGATATCGCCCGAAGGTGAGAAGGCATTGGTAGCGATTATTCAGTCCCTGGTAGATGCAGGAGTGGTAGAGGAAGTGGTTAATAATGTCTGCAACAGCCCTATCCTACCCATTGTTAAGAAGCAAGGTGAGGGAGATGAGAAAGTGTACCGCTTCATCATCGACCTGCGAGAAGTCAACAAAGTGGTGGTGCCACAGTACCCCGTAGTCTCAGACATCACCACCATTCTGACCCTCATCCCGTCCACTGCCACCACCTTCACCGTTATTGATCTCAAGAATGCATTTTTCTCTATCCCCATCCATCCAGACAGCCGTTATCTCTTCGGCTTCACCTTAAAAAACCGTTCGTACCGATTTTGTAGAGCTCCCCAGGGCTACACTGAAAGTCCCAGCATTTACAGTCAGGCCCTCAAAAGACAGAAGGACGCCGTCCAGCTACCAGATGGAGTGGTGTTGATCCAATATGTCGATGATATCCTTCTGGCGGCCGACACCACTCCACTTGCAATCACGGCCACTATCCAACTCTTGCACTTTCTTGCGGAGAATGGCCACAAAGTCTCCAAAAAGAAACTGCAGTTCTGCCAGCCTCAAGTGACATACCTAGGCCATCTCCTGTCCAAAGAAGGGAGGAAACTTACGCCCGACCGAATCCAAACCATCCTAGACACCCCCATCCCAAAAACGCAGAAGCAAGTCCGTTCATTGGTGGGCCTTACCTCTTTTTGCCGACAATGGTTACCAAATTTCAGTCTCATTATAAAGCCCTTACTTTCCCTGTTGGCCAAAGATGTTCCTTTCCCACTCCCTTGGACCCCCGAATGCCAAGCGTCCTTTAAGGAGTTGCGGGATGCCCTTTGCTCGGCACCCGTCCTAGGAACACCAGATTACTCCAAGCCCTTCTCCCTCTTCACTCACGAAAGGGAGGGATGCGCATTGTCTGTTCTAACTCAGCCCATCGGCTCCAAACAACGCCCTTGTGCCTACTTCTCTGCCACTCTTGACCCAGTCGCCAGAGCTTTACCTGCCTGCCTTCGAGCAGTAGCCGCCGCTGCTGTCTCTATCCGTCAGAGTGATGGAATTGTACTTTCGAACTCTCTCACGGTGTTAGTACCCCACACAGTTGACACCCTTTTGAACCAGACCAAGACTCAACACCTGACTAGTGCACGACTGACAGGGTACGAATTGACTCTACTTGCACCCCACATCACTCTGAAGAGATGTACAACTTTGAATCCTGCTACACTGTTGCCCTTGCCTGAAAATGACCCCGATTTGCCCCCTATACACGACTGTGTGACCCTCACGGACGAACAGACCAGGAGTAGAATTGACCTCCGAGACATCGCTTTTACAGACCCTGATGGAGAGCTATGGGTAGACGGCTCTTGTATCAAACTCCCCGACGGCACCACCTCCGCTGCCTATGCGGTGACGACAGCCCGAACAGTAGTTGAAACAGCCCGCATCACGCAACGATCCGCACAGGCGGCAGAGCTAATTGCCCTTACACGAGCATGTATCATAGCAGCAGGAACCACGGCGAACATTTACACGGACAGCCAGTACGCCTTCGGGGTGGTTCATCATTTTGGGCTCTTGTGGAGGGAAAGGGGATTCCTGACGTCCCACGGCACGCCCATCCTTCACGGAGATCTAGTCTCCGCCCTGATTGAAGCAGTTCTCCTCCCCAAACGAATAGCAGTGATCAAATGCCAGGCACACAAGAAGGTGACGGACTTAGTTGGACAGGGAAACGCACTGGCCGACATCACTGCCCGAACCACAGCTGAGAATAGGACGACGACGCACATATATGTGACCAGGTCACAAGCAGAAAAATGGACTGACGCTAGGGAAACGATTAGGGACATCCAGTCGGCCAGCACACCTCACGAACTGACTGAGTGGGCACGGGTGGGTCTAAAGGACGATGAAGGCTGCTGGCGGACAAAAGACACAAACAAATGGTTGCTGCCTGACTCATACTTGATTCCCATACTGACTATGGCACACTCCCCTGCACACATAGGTTCTGCCCCCATGATTGAACTCATTTCCAAAGTCTGGCACAACAACAAAATCCCCGACTCAGCCAAACGCCTGGTCCAGCAGCGCCTTATCTGCCTACAACACAACCCCGGGAAAGGAACTGTGGTACCCCGGGGAGGGTTTGGGATCCCCGACCACCCCTTTGAGGTCCTCCAGATGGATTACATCCAGCTGGAGAGATGCCAAGGCCTGAAGTACGTATTAGTCATTGTATGCGCCTTCAGCAAATGGGTGGAAGCCTATCCAACCCGTGATAACACTGCCATGACTACTGCCAAAGTACTACTGAAAGAGTTTTTCCCTCGCTACGGCCTTTGTCGAATTTTATGGAGCGAAAATGGCCCCCACTTCATAGCTGAAGTTATCCAACTAATCTTGAAGGGGCTGGGGGTAAGGCAGAGGTTCCATGCGGTCTTCCACCCCCAATCCGCTGGCCTAGTTGAGCGACACAATGCTACACTAAAACTGAAACTGTCAAAAATAGTGGCCACCACAGGACTTAAGTGGCCGGATGCCCTCCCACTGGCATTGCTATCGATGCGCTCCACTCCCACTAAGCACCACTTGACCCCCTACGAGGTTGTATTTGGGCGACCAATGAACCTCTGGACTGCCCCCAAACCGACCTCCATTCACGACGTCCCCGACGTCCTGCTGTCAGATTATTTGTGCAAATTAACTAAAACGTTGTCTGTCATTCATCAACAGGTGCAGCAGGCCATCCCCGATGCTTCCAGGGGTCCCGGTCACGATATCCAACCGGGAGATTATGTTTTAGTCCGGAATTTTCAGCGGGCAAAAAGTCTGGAACCCCGGTGGACGGGCCCCTGGCAAGTACTGATCACCACTCGGACGGCTCTTCGAGTAGAGGGGAAGAGGCACTGGCTGCACGCCCACCACTGCAAGAAGGTCTCCTCGACCCTGGCCACGACAGAAAACGTCGACACCCAAGAAGAGCTCCTGAACAAAGACCGGCCTTCACTGAACTGCTATCCTGATACCGAGGCACTTGAACTTGCAAAATTCCCTGATCCCACTGTGCCATCCCGGGAAGGGTATTTCCTGCGTCGAAAGGAGGGAGCTTCGGCTAAGTAGACCACGGACTAAGTTAAAATCTCAGAACGGTGACCTAAAACAACCAAGGGTTACCCGGAGAGAAGCTAAACAAAGTCTGTGGTTCTGCCCACTACCGAGCACCTTGAAGATGATGGAAGCGCCAGATAAGAAGATGATGGAAGCGCCAGACAAGAAGATGATGAAAGCAACAGGAAATACCCACTACAGGAACCCAAAGACTGACAATTTGCACAAATCAAAGACAATTGCCTTCTTCATTCTCTTCCTCCTGTGCCTCCTCCTCATGACTTCCTTCTGGATCTTGGAGGACAGCACTCCCGCTCATCAGATGTTGCCGACCACTGCACAGCCAACCACCATGAAAGAGCATCACCTGATCACCCTTTCGCCTCAGCTCCGAGAAAGGCGTAAGGAGTTCTGGAACAATTCCTTCGTGCAATTATTGCACCAGCACAACCTTGCTGCAAATGCCACGAACTGCTGGATCTGCGGGTTGCTCCCGCATGCCACTGGACACTCCATCCCCTTCATCCCTTCTCCTTTCTCAGTTCATGGCTCCTGCCTCGCCTGGTTGATCCTCCTGCAGGAAAGCCACAAGGACAACGCCGCTTCTGGTCAAACAGTGTCACACTTCTACTATGGGTTCTGGCTGAACAAAACAGGAAGGACGTCTGCCCCCTTTTGTCCTGTGACCTCAGGTTCCGCCTTCCATATGAACATCCCTGCCAAAGAACGAGTCGAAATGCAAGTGCTCCACAATCCAGCTAGACCCACCTTCTCCCACCTGCGGAAGCGCACGGCTGCCACTCTGACTGTGGCCTTGTCTGTCATCAATGTCACAGGTCTCGTGTGCCTCGAAGGCCAAGGAACACAGCCGGTGGGTCACAGTTCCTGCCACATCACCAGAACATTGGTCTCAGTTGATCCCCCCTCCTTTGTTGCTTCTCCGAATATGTACTTTGTTTGTGGCACCAAAGCTTACACTTGGCTTCCGAAAGGTTGGAGGGGTACGTGCTACATCGCCTTCATTCTCCCCCCCACGTATGTGGCCCCAGCCTACCATCACCGGCAAAGGCGTGCCGGAGACATTGGACAAGCCGACTCCACCGGAGCACAGTTCCTGGATGCGGTGAAGGGACTTGTTCCTCTGTGGGGCCCAATGGCAAATAGCCGCGCTATCCGACACCTGACTCAGGCAGTGGAAACGACCATTAACATCACGGCTGGCATCCTCGCCAACAACACGGCCGAGCTTCAGGCAGTCCGCCTGGTGGCTCTTCAAAACCGCCTGGTTCTAGATGTGGTTCTGGCCGACCGTGGAGGAGCATGCCGCATCATCGGCTCCAGCTGCTGCACCTACGTGCCAGATAACTCGCCTTCAGTCTACAAAGCAATCGAACACCTCCACAGACTATCCTCAGAGGTTCACCAGGAGCAAGAAGGATGGTCACTTGGAAGCTGGTTTTGGGACACTTTGAAGGACTGGGGATTGAGGTTGTTTACATTTATACTGATACCAGTCGTGGTACTGTGTGGGTGTTGCTTAGGTATTCAATGTTTGCCACCTTTGTGTTCACTCATTCCTAACTGTATGTGCCCTAAGACTTTGGACTTTAGCACTGAGCACATGAGTCCCCTCTATGAGATAGAAATACGTGGTCTTATGGGGATAGATCCGAATTGACAAGCTGGCGAGACATGATAAAAGGGAGGACTGTGGAATTTTAGTTCGTGAACTGAACATCATCTGCGCCATCTTGCCCATTCCTCAGACTCACGTATGAACATACACGACAGCCATTTTAGGTATCATGGTCTCCCTGTTCACGATCGATCATCAGCGCACTTCCCTGACCCTGCAAGCATCCCCCATGCACCCTGGCTGCCCCCGCGCTCACATGCACAAGTCATGAACCCCCCTCTTCCGCATGACTCTGTCTCTGGGAATCACACCCCGCGCCTGACCAACACCTCCTTTCCTTCCATGAATACCCCTCTATTGATAAACCCTTCCTCTATGCTCGATTGTCCACACCGATCCTTTCTTTCATGAATATCTCTCCTTTGATGACCCCTTCCTCTGAGCCCGATTGTCTGCACGGACCGCTGGTCATCCCCTGGCCCGAGGATACAGTTTATTGCCCACTACTGTATGCACTCGCCCCTCTTCAAAGGAGCTACTATTGATCATGACCTCCCCACCCCCTGAGATTCGATCAGGCGTACACATTCCAAAGGAATCGGCGGAACACTCAGCTGCGTGATAGCCCCCTCCAATTGTATGGGGGGTGAGGACCTCTACTGTAGCCACGTGTTGGAATGAGCCGGAATTGGGGGGGTACCGGGGATGTCTTTTTCTTTCATTACTTCACAATGTCTTTATTGTAATAAAGAGCGGTCACATGTCGTAAACCAGTGTATAAAAGGCCAGGCCTCAGAGAGGCTGCTAGAGAGCACCTCGAGACGATACCTTGTTGTCCGATCTGATGTGTTCTGCTCCGTCGGAATAAAACCTGTTTCCTGTCTTCCTGTCTCCAGCGCCTGCCTCTTTATTTGATAACCTTCGTATGGTATTAGAGGCGTTTAACGCCGGGCAAACTTACTTAAGAAAACATCGACTAAATCGCCTGACCATTTTCCTGACTTTCCTCACACTGCGCTAGATGACTGAAGAATTTCCCTTGGAGTAAAGGAGTTACTCCCCTGCTAAGCAGGCACCAAAGACGCATCTGACCGGTTTGCAACTCCGAAACTCCTGAGGACTCCGAAGACTTTTGCAACACAGGAGGTGGGTTTCCAGGCTTGCCTGAGGTCAACTAGTGTGCTCAGCAAACCTGAGACCCGTATCCCTCGTGGGGACCGTGCAACCCGAACCCTTGGGCACCGTGTCCATTTGCAGAAGCATCCGCTTTCCGGTGACCCCTGAAGCTGAGCTTTTGGCTACTTGTAGTCCAGACCTTGAGCAGTGTTTCCACCGAAGATCACTGGCCTACACTCCACGAGTGTGCTGTGGGCTGGTATTTTGTAATTCCTCTCGAGGTCCCTTCGCGATCCCTGGTCCTTTGGCCTTTGGGTCCCTGTGAAGGCAACTTTAACTTTCCATGGGCTTACCTGGTCGCTCCAGACGTGCCCTGACTCTCCATCGCTTGGGGAGTCCCCAGGATCTTGCTAGTCTTCTCCGAAGCATCTTTTCTCTGACCACGTGGGTTGCTTGTTGCTGTTCAATCTGGACACTGACCCCCCAGCACTCGACATCCGTCTTGGGACAGCTCGCCTGCGGACTTTGGTCATCGTCGACGTCTCCTGGTCCCCGTGGCTGCAGAGTCAAGCTTTACCTCTTCTTACCTGAAGCATCCGACATCGGTGGCCATTCGTCTACTGAGCCCCTGGTCACTGGCAAGTGACCCAGACTAAGTCCCTTCTGCTTTCAGCTTCTTCTCAGCTCCGATTCAGACTTGGCTCACACTGGATACTTTTCCTCTTCACGGCAGCAGCACTTTGCAGCATCTCGCCATTGTAAACGATGACTATTCCCGACTCATTTTGACACCTATGCACCCGGCTTCTCTGGGTTAGGTAACACGAGTACTCTGGTGCTCACATGGGTAATGGCCTTAGAACCTTTCAAGTCTGAAAGGGTTTGCTCAAAGTCCTCTCCTAAGTGTCTTTAATCTTTAAAATTCCAACCGCGACTTTCCCATAGGATTGTACGGAGCTTGCGGCTGTATACTCACACTGCTCGCGTCCCCCGTGGGTCCCCTGTGTCACTACCTTGGGTGGTTCCTTGGGGTCCCAGCGATTCTGCGTGCTCTAGGCACTGTGTCTAACCAAGTCGTGGTTGTTATACCACTTTCTTAATATATGGTTTGGTCTCCCCCTGGGGCCTACTGTGTATTGTGCTAGTTACTGTTGTTCTAGTACTGTAATATTGTGTGCATTATTCTCTAATCTCATAAAAAGGTTTGTAGAGAGTGTTTAGTAATAAATACATATATTTTTTATATATATATACCTTGTGTGGTTCTCCTTTCATTTGGTCATTCAGGAGGTTATAGACTGGTAAAACAAGCTGCTTTACATTCCTTCGAGACTTAGCCTGAAGCCTGCTCTCCATAGCTGCCTCTAGGATAGCTTTCAATAAAGGTTGTCTTTAGCCTAATCATCAATAAGGGTTGTTTGGACTGGTACAATGTGCCCACTATAACTAGTGGGCAGCATATACCAGGCCAACTTCTCACAGTACCCTTGCAGGGTAAAGGTGATGCAGGTCCCAGGACCAAGCCACGACTTTGAGTTACATTTTTCCTGGCCTGTGGAGCCTAGGTGCAGGGATGTCCAGGCTGTCGATGTTGCTGAATGCTAGTTGCAGGAGAGCTGCTTTTACTGCTGAAACAGTGCTGCTGGGGAGAAAAAGATGCATAGCACATCTCATACAGACATCTAGCAGCAGATGCCTTACCTTTGAATTTCCCAGGTGTCAGGCTGGATCCAGAAGATTTTTGTGCGAGCCGTACCTCTGCACGTGCCGGAAGTGACATCCGTGTCACCTATATATACAGTGCGTTGATGTCCGTTCTTTTCTTTCTGCGCCAGTTAGCGCTTATCCGTAGAAAGAACTACCCCGCTGTTGCTTTTTGACAGAATTTTTCCGATGTTTTCTCGAATTCTTTTTTGAGGAATATTTCCTCCTGGTGTGTCGAGGTGAGGTCTTCGAGGAAGACCGGTTTTAAACCATGTTGTGCCTATCATTGCGCCATGTCGGCTACGGATCCATACCCTGGATGTTTGGCTAGCCTTCTGGGGATGCACACCTCCTTGACTAACTAATTTCCTGCCTGCTGGGGTGAATAGGTGACTATGGACCATTATCACTTATAGTGTCCTTGAATGGTAAAGAGCCCTATAGGATCATATAAAAGCTTGCACTTACAGGCCCAAACCTTTGGTATAATGCACCCTGCCTCCTGGGCTTTAGGAACTCTTCCTTAGGGGTGACTGGCATATATTGGAGATAGTGGATTGACTTCGCCACAAATGGTGAGGTTGAAGTTGATTTTGAGCAGTTAGCACTGCTCCTGCAGTCTGTAATGGCAGGCCTGCTGTCGGTGGTTTATTTGGCTCACTCATGGTGGCACAAACAGTGCTGCAGGCTATAGGGACCCCTTTACCACCCATACCCTGGATACCACTGGTTCCATATACTAAGGACTTATAAGGGGGGTAACGTCTTTGTCGATTGAGATTGCCGATTCACACAACAGTTTTAGGGAGGAGGCACTTGCATTTGGGTCTAGGCAGCAAAACCAATGCACTATCAGAGCCATAGCCATCAGCATTGGAGCAAAAAAGTGTGGGTTGACCATCCACTAACTAGTCCTCTTTTACTTGATTCCGAATTGATATGCACTCTCATGAGAATTATGCCATGTTGCTTTGAGGGAGGGAAGGCAGTGGGACATAGAAGGGCTGGTAGGGACTCCAGACAATGCTCGGGATTGTGGCATAGATTCTGCAGGTTACCCAGGTCTCCCTTTCATTGCCTAGGACTGCTGAGTGAGATAGGTTTAGAATGGATCGCTGGGCTTTTGAGGATCTCTGGTGCCCACCTGGCACCGGACCCATATGCTTTATTGTAACATTTTCATATTTTTGAGTTACCAACTGTTCTTTTTACATGTAAAACGCAACAAGTTGCTTTGCCTGCTGAAGAATTCGAAAATCGGGATATAGAGAAGCATGTATTGTTGGTTAAGTTGGGTGTATCTTGGGGGCGGACGGGAAGGTGAAAATTAAGTTACATAGTAGTCATAGGTGAAACACCGGATTACCACTTGCATTCTGTTGTTGACATTTATGTAGTGATGCAACATCTTGGCTGCAGCACACAAACATTGGCAAACCCTTCCAGAACTACAGCCAAGGCAAGTTAGAAGTGCCCTAGTAGCGTCAGAAAAGGAACAATTATGTAAATTATAGCGTGGAATCTGCGTGGCCTCAAGAGCTATATTAAGTGGTAAAGGGTGCAGTCCTTTATATAGTGGCATTCAGTCCAAATATTATTTTACAGGAAACACACTTCATTCATAATGAAGTACTCAAACCTAAGAGGAAATCGAGGGCCTTATATGCAGTAATCTGTTCCTTATTAACCAGGGATTCCTTATGTAGGTTGCGCCTGGGGTTGCGTTTAGACATCAGTATACCAGAGCTGATCCAGAAGACCGCTATATTATGACATGTGACCTCCTAGATGGGATGAAAATCTGCCTACTAAAATAATTATGCTCCAAATGTGGATGAGCAGTATTTTCTCCGGTCCCTAGTGGATGTTGCTACTCCCTACATATTTCTTTCTTTATTTTAAGTGTTTTATATAGTGCTGGCTAGACACGTATGCATCAGAGCGCTTTACATAAGGTCAGCAAAGTTACAACAATAATAACAATTTACATTACATCGAAATATATGAGACACATTAACAGGAGAGAAGGAGTGATCAGTAGAGAGGTAATGGGGAGAGGGGGAGTGAGAGAGAGAGGATGAGGGAGAGGGAGAGGAAGGAATAAGAGACAGAGGTAAAGTCAGCCCAAAGACCGAATGGGTAGGTGATGGCCAGTGAGGTCGTCTGAGGCCAGTCTCCCCTATAGCTTTCAAGGAAGCACCAGCATGTATCGGTCAGACCGGTGTGTAGAAAGGAGAACAAGGCAAAAGCAGAAAGGGATGAATACAATGAGGGGGAGGGTGGGCAAGACAGGGAGAAGGGGAGAAAAACTGTGCCCAAGGTCCGGCTGGGCATGTGGCGGTCAGGGTGTAAATCAAGTCTGATCTCCTCATTAGCTGAACAGAGCAGCTCCACTGGGCGTCGGGCATAATCCTCGGGCTCCGTTGTCAAGAAAGAGGTCATGTGTCCTCAGGGAATGTCAGAGTAGGGCGGGGGGCTGGTGGGGGAGGGAGGCCATGGTCAGAAAGAGATCTAGAAATCCTCATTGAGGTCAGACACAGTCCAGGAAGGGAAGAGTAGGTAAAAGTACAGCAAGGGGGAAGGAGTCATCAGTGTCGGCCATGTTGGGGTTAGGCATCCTGGGACCCTTTTCCAAACCGAGAGTGAGTCAAGTATGACAGAGCTTTGTAGGGAGGGAAGAGTCGGACTCACCCCCGGTGTCCCTAGGCTCTCGAGGCGTGTGCAGAACCTGAAAGGGTGCTGGGGCATATCACCCATTACGGTGGGCAGCGCTGTGGGAGCCGCCATTTTGCCTCGCGCAGGGAGAGGTGGGGGTGTCGCCGCTCACCTCGATCTTCGGCAAACAGGTGTCTCTAGGCTCAAGGGCAAATTTTTTTACATTCTTTTTTTATTTCGAAAGTTTTGTATAGCGCGAACGTGACCCTTGGGTATCAGATCACTTCACAGATACAAGTACAATACAATAGGTGGGTTAGGGATACATATTGCATATCATAACTATTCAGAGAATGAGGTAGTTAGGTATAAAGTTATGTAGTAAAACGATTCATACTGATTTGTGGTCGGTAAGTGTTAGACCTGTCAGCCCTTTTGGTGGTCCCTCCCGTTATTTATTTATTTTTGTTCCCTTTTTGCCTCCTAGCCTTGTATTTTTGATGTCCACTGGAATTTTTCAGGTGTTGACCTAGGGGTTAGGTGCTCCTGGCCCCTATAGTCTTTTTTCCCCTGCCTTAGGTGCCTTTCCTAACTGAAACCACAGGGACCACAAAATGGTGGCTTCCAACTGCCACCTATTTGGCTACCTCAGGATTCAGGTCCATAGGACAGAATGAGGGTTTTCAGAACCTTCTGGACTCCTCTGGACATTCTGGGGTCAGCCTATAAAAGGCGGAATGTTGGGCAGCCATTTTGTAGAGGTTGGTGAGGAGTGATCTATAGCTGGAGTGGAGGCTGTGGAGCGAGGAGATCAGTGCGCTGAGAGGGGATCTGACTGCCTCGAGGGGTTGCTGACCTCTCTTATAATATTATCCCTCTCCCATTGACCTGCCCTAGCAAGAACGGACAAAGATCACTTCTAGCCAAGAAGAGTGAGGTGAGAGGGTCCGAGCCCGCCTTCGGTCGGTGACCAAGACTTTCACGAAGTGACATTGCCCTGCTGCGGCCCCCACCCCTTTTCCTTGGACAGCCTGATTCTCCCGACAGACGGTCTGGGCTAGTTCACTGGAAAAAGGAACTTACCAGTGTCCCGGCAGTAGATCCCTGGACTCCCTGGGCTGCTCGCGTTAGCCTGTTCCGGCTACATCTGAGCGGTGAATGCGCCTGTGATCGGCGGAGGTGCGGAGCTCGTGAAGCGGAGCTTGCCGTGGCCGCCTGACTAGCCCCTGATTGTTGGTTCGGGAGGCGGGAGCGAGGCGCGGGCTGGATCGGGTGCCGGGACCCGTGGAGGAGCCGGCGAAGAGGTGTGTGTGACGTGGTGGCTGGAGCGTGAGGCGGAGGAAGTTGAATTGTAGCCCCGCCTCGACGCTGCTTTGAGGAGTGCCTGGGGAGGAAGCGAGGCGTGACAGGAGCACTGAGGGAGGAGCCGGCTTTTCCTGCGGCGAAAGGGAGGTCTCTGACGAACGAAGAGCTGCTCGCCTAGCGGAAGGCGGGTTCCACCTCCAAAGACCTCCGTAGTCCTGCAGGCTTTGAACCTCGTCCAGGACCTGCGGCGAGGGGGGGGAACGTTTTCCCTGACGACCCGGCTGACTGACAGCGGCCGTGTGGACCGAGCAGCGCCAGGAAATTTAGTAAGCTTGGGAAATCACTGCAAGGGGGCTGAGAGGAGGAGATTGGGTGTATAGACCCCTCGCCCCGGCCGGATAAATCCCGTGGGTTCCCACAGCTCTAACATAATTAAGCCCAAGTGGCTAGGCGCAGAGACCTTTAAGTGAGACCTGTTAGGAGATATTACCCTTATATCACTTATAGAGTTCAGAGACCTAAGGGACAGTGTGTAATCTTTCCTTACTCAACCAGGCTTACTATGAACTACCAATAGAAGACAGTTCATTCATGAGGGCAGTGTTGTAACTACTCTGTGCAAAGTAAATGAAGCAAGATTTGTTCCTTACTCTTTATTCCTTATATGCTAAAGTTACATGAGAAGGTGTCCAATTACACATACAAATGAGAGTGGAAGGTTCTAGGAGATAAAGCACTTCCTGTGGTAACTGTGACATCAGCTAATTGTTGGATTATGCACTGCCTGATTATTGCTGTCATAATTTGGAATAGATATTTATAAGACATATTTTTAGTCATGTTTACAGGTGAACAAAAGAAAGTCTAGCACTGAAACACAGTGTGCGCTGTACCGAATCTTGTGATTAAGGTTAGGACGAAGTAACATTTCCTGGTTTTCCATGATTTATTGTTAAATGCAAATTGTGAAGCTACTAAGAAAAACGTGATTGAAAGCACACTTAAAGAGAGTAAAAGATAAACTTTCCTACTTTTATAAAATTACGGTGTAATGTCGTTCTTTTTGAGTGGATGGACGCTGTGTTACTGTGAGGGTGCTACGCAAGCTTAACACTTATTGCCTTGGGGAAAGACCTACCCACTTCGCGCCAAGCTACCCTATGTAGACTGGTAACCCCAGGTCCAACATAATTGGTGTCCAGCGGTGGGATGAGAACTGTGCTTGCGTCCACTCTATAGTAACATAGTGTACTCCACAGGCCTACACCTGGAGTTTTCTCCTAGCGGACTCCCTAATTATATTTTTGTTTTTCCAAAGTTACTCCTGGTGGTGGGTGGAGGTAGCTTCTAAATACCCTCTGAATTAATTCCTTCCAAGTGGCTGTCCCGAACTCTCATTGGCAAAATGGAATTTGCACTGGAGGAGTTAGAAACCTATACTGTGGCTCAACTCCGAGAATTCTGTCAAAATATGGGAGTGTTCTTCAAGCGTGGTGCTAAAAAGGGGGAACTTCAAACCAGCTTGAGGGCGTGGGTGGCAGCTCACCCAGATGGGAAGGAGGAGGAGGAGGCAGACAGGGACACTCTCATCGGGGTAGATGTGTTGTACCAATCTGAGAGGGAGAACTTACTGACAGGTCCCAGAACACTCTCAAGAGAGGGCAGCAGTGTCTCCGCGAGAAGCTTGACTGAAGCCGAACTAGCGGATAGGAGGGAGGAGAGACAGTTAAAATGGGAGTTGGCAAAATTGGAAAAGGCAAGAGAAGAGAGTAGGCTAGCTCATGAGTTGAGCCTCAGAGAATTAGACTTTAAGGCCCTGCAAGTAGGGACCTCCAATTCTCCAAATGGTGGCAGCGAACCTAAGGATCTGACCAGGGAACCCAGACCTTATCTACCTAAGGACGTAGTCGCCAGCTACAGTACAGGGGATGACATCGCCAAGTGGCTGGCCGCCTATGAGGTCTCCTTAAGAGCCCATGGGATATTGGAGAAACACTGGGGGGGTGGCTTGTATAAATACATGCCTCCTGCAGGAAGGGATACACTATTGGCCCTGGAGCAGGGAGAGCAGACACACTACCCTACCATGAAAGTGGCGCTAATAAGAAAGTTTGGACTGACTCCAGAAAAATACCGACAAAAGTTTAGGGGTAGTCACAAACTAGGCACACAGAATTGGGTGGATTTCTTGGACTATGCGAAGAAGGCATTAGAGAGTTGGGTGCAAGGCAGCGAGGTAGGGGACTATGAGGGGTTGTACGACCTTATTCTCAAGGAGCACCTACTCGAGAAATGTTTTCCCGAGCTGCGTCAACACCTGGTGGACAGCAAGCTGACCAACCCCCGGAAGCTTGCTGAGGAGGCGGACATCTGGGCAAGTACCCGGGTGTCCTCAAAGGGGACTGGAGGGGATTCCCAAAGGACAGGACAGGGCGCCCCCCAGAAGAAAGTGGGGGGAGATAAAAAGAGGGAGTTCTCAAAAGGCCCCCAAAACAGTTTCCAGGGAAAGGGAACAGGATTCACCCCTAAGGCTAACCCGCCCAGAAACCCTCATCCTGGCCAAAGTCAGCAGCCAAGGGTTGTCCACTGCTTTGAGTGTGGGGGTGTTGGACATTATAAGGGAGATGTCAAGTGCCCAAAGAGACCACCCCCTCCCACTGGAGGAAAAGCCCCGGGAGTAGCTAGTGTAGTGCTCGGGGAGGAGTTGCCCTTGGATAAGGGGGGGGAATGGGCGGGTGTCGCCTTAGTGTCCCTGGGAGATCGGGAGATGGTTCCTAAGATCCAGGTGCCCTCAAATACTACAAAGTATGGGCAATGGGTCACCATCAATGGCCAAAGAGGGGAGGCTCTGAGAGACACAGGAGCCAGTATGACTATGGTAAGGAGTCAACTGGTGTCTCCGGAGCAGGTGATTCCACATGTACTCAACCCCGCCGCGATGGCTGACGGCAGATTGGGCCACTATCCTGTGGCCGAGGTTCCCTTTGAGTGGGAAGGGGTTGCAGGTTCACTTCGAGTTGCCGTAAGCCCTGCCGTGCCAGTCGATTGTCTGTTGGGAAATGACATGGAGCACAATGCTTGGAAGGAGGTGGAATACCGGACTCATTCGGAGATGCTGGGTACACCTGACTGGGCTTGTGCTAGCACAAAGTCCGCGACTACCCGGAGGGGGAGTTCGCTTGGGCTGGAGCCTGGAACAAGGGCCCAGCCCGCTGCCAAAAAGGGAAAGAACCGAGGACAGGAGAAACCCATGAGACAGATAGGCCACCTGCGGTGGTGGACCAGGAGTCCGTGGAGGGGGAAGTAGTCTCCCTACCCTTGAGGGACTGAGGCGACAGGCCGAAGCCCAGGCAGCAGGGAACGTTACTGGGAGTTACCATATTTACTGGGAGGAAGGACTCCTCTACAGTGAACCTAAGGCACCCGTGCACGGTTCATCACGGGCCTTGGTGGTCCCTCAACGTTACCGAGCCTTTCTTTTAGAACTGGCTCATGAAATCCCCTTGGCAGGAACTTAGGACAGGACAAGACCTTTGCCCGGTTTGTCCCCCACTTTTACTGGCCTCAGATGAAAGTGGCGTCCGACACATACTGTCGGACATGTGTATCCTGCCAAGCCAGTGGGAAGACAGGGATGAAGCTGAAAGCTCCCCTGGAACCACTTCCTGTCGTTAGCACCCCCTTTGAAAGGGTGGGCATCGACATTGTAGGGCCATTGGATCCACCAACTACAGCTGGTCACAGGTTTATCCTGGTTCTGGTGGATCACGCCACACGGTACCCAGAGGCAATTCCTCTGAGGACCATTACTGCACCTGTAGTGGCTAGGGCCCTGATGGGGATCTTTACCCGAGTGGGATTCCCCAAGGAGCTTGTGTCCGACAGGGGGACCAACTTCATGTCAGCGTACATGCGGGCTAAGTGGAAGGAGTGTGGAGTTACCTACCGGTTTACCACTCCTTATCACCCCCAGACCAATGGTCTGGTGGAAAGGTTCAACAAGACCTTGAAAGGCATGATAAGAGGTCTGCCTGAGAGCCTGTGGAGGAAATGGGACGTCCTCATACCCTGTTTGTTGTTTTCCTACAGGGAAGTGCCACAGAAGGGAGTGGGCTTCAGCCCCTTCGAGCTTCTGTATGGGCACCCTGTGCGTGGACCTCTCAGCCTGGTGAAGGACGGATGGGAAAAGTCTCCCAGGAAGCTTCCCCAGGATGTGGTGAGCTACATGCTGGCTTTCTAGAGCCAAATGGCTAAGTTGTGGAAGCAAGCTTCAGACAACTTGGAAGCCAGCCAAGCAGTGATGAAAGAGTGGTATGACCACAACGCTCACCCTGTGGAGTTGGAGCCTGGCCAGAAAGTGTTGGTGATGGAACCTGGAGAGCTAAGTGCCTTCCAGGATCGCTGGACAGGCCCCTTTGAGGTGAGGGAGAAGAAGGGTAAGGCCACCTACCTGGTGGATCTTAAGACCCCTCGACAGCCCCTACGGGTGCTGCATGCCAATCACCTCAAACCCCACCATGAGAGGCCCGAGGTCATCTTGATGATGGTGACTGATGGAGCAGAGGAAGCGGAAAGCGAGCCTCTCCCTGATCTCTTTTCGTCTCAGGAAAAGGATGAGTCGGTGGAGGGAGTGATTCTCTCCCCATCCCTAACTCCTGAGCAGCGAGAGGACTGCCGCCAGGTCTTGGAGCAGTACTCCTCGTTGTTCTCCCTTGTCCCGGGAAGGACCCACCTGTGTACCCATGATGTGGACACAGGAGACAGCCCACCAGTGAAGTCTAAAACCTACCGGCTGTCAGACAAGGTGAAGGCCAGCATCCACAGTGAAGTTACCAAGATGCTGGAGCTAGGAGTCATTGAACCTTCAAGTAGCCCCTGGTCCAGTCCGGTGGTTCTGGTACCAAAAGCTGCCCCACCGGGCACCACTCCAGAACTGAGGTTCTGTGTGGATAACTGGGGACTGAACTCAGTAACCAAGACTGATGCACATCCGATCCCTAGGGCGGATGAACTTATTGACCGGCTGGGAGCTGCCCAATACCTGAGTACCTTTGACCTTACTTCAGGGTACTGGCAGAACTCCCTTACAGGTGGAGCAAAGGAAAGGTCAGCCTTCTCCACGCCTGAGGGCCACTACCAGTTCTGTGTGATGCCCTTTGGGCTCAAGAACGCCCCTGCCACTTTTCAGCGGCTGGTGAACCAGGTCCTCTCTGGAATAGAGGCTTTCTCCGCTGCTTATCTGGATGACATTGCCGTCTTCAGCAGCAGTTGGGAGGACCATTTGTGTCACTTACAAGCAGTACTCCAGGCCCTGAAACAGGCTGGCTTGACAATCAAGGCCAGTAAATGTCAGATTGGGCAGGGGTCGGTTGTGTACCTAGGCCACTTGGTGGGTAGGGGAACGGTGCAGCCCCATCAGGCAAAGATTGAGGCAATCATGGCCTGGGAGCCTCCCAAGACCCAAACTGAGGTCAGAACTTTCCTGGGCCTCACAGGTTACTACCGTCTCTTTGTGAAGGGGTATGGCACTATTGTGGCGCCCCTCACGGAGCTCACATCCAAGAACAACCTCGACGGGTAGTCTGGATGGAGGCCTGTCAGCAAGCCTTTGAGAAGCTGAAACAAGCAATGTGTGCAGCACCGGTCCTGAGGGCCCCGGATTTCTCCAAGGAGTTCATTGTCCAGACAGACTTATCAGAGCATGGCATTGGGGCAGTGTTAGCGCAACTCAATGAAGTGGGTCTGGATCAGCCTGTAGTCTTCCTGTCTAGGAGACTGCTTCCCCGGGAACAAAAGTGGAGTGCAATTGAGCGGGACGCCTTTGCAGTGGTATGGGCTCTGAAAAAGTTGCGGCCATACCTGTTTGGCTCGCACTTCCTGGTTCAGACTGACCACGACCCCTTCGTTGGCTGATGCAAATGAAGGGGGAGAATCCCAAGCTGTTAAGATGGTCCATCTCCCTACACGGAATGGAGTTCCGGGTGGAACATCGGCCTGGAGTGGACCACGCCAATGCAGACGGTCTCTATAGGTATTTCCGCCTTAGTGAAGAGGACTCCCAAGGGGTTGGGTAGCTCTCCCCACTTTCAGCTGGGGGGGACGCGTGTTAGACCTGTCAGCCCTTTTGGTGGTCCCTCCCGTTATTTATTTATTTTTGTTCCCTTTTTGCCTCCTAGCCTTTCATTTTTGATGTCCACTGGAATTTTTCAGGTGTTGACCTAGGGGTTAGGTGCTCCTGGCCCCTATAGTCTTTTTCCCCTGCCTTAGGTGCCTTTCCTAACTGAAACCACAGTGACCACAAAATGGTGGCTTCCAACTGCCACCTATCTGGCTACCTCAGGATTCAGGTCCATAGGACAGAATGAGGGTTTCCAGAACCTTCTGGACTCCTCTCGACATTCTGGGGTCAGCCTATAAAAGGCGGAATGTTGGGCAGCCATTTTGTAGAGGTTGGTGAGGAGTGATCTATAGCTGGAGTGGAGGCTGTGGAGCGAGGAGATCAGTGCGCTGAGAGGGGATCTGACTGCCTCGAGGGGTTGCTGACCTCTCTTATGATATTATCCCTCTCCCATTGACCTGCCCTAGCAAGAACGGACAAAGATCACTTCTAGCCAAGAAGAGTGAGGTGAGAGGGTCCGAGCCCGCCTTCGGTCGGTGGCCAAGACTTTCACGAAGTGACATTGCCCTGCTGCTGGCCCCCACTCCTTTTCCTTGGACAGCCTGATTCTCCCGACAGACGGTCTGGGCTAGTTCACTGAAAAAAGGAACTTACCAGTGTCCCGGCAGTATATCCCTGGACTCCCTGGGCTGCCCGCGTTAGCCTGTTCCGGCTACATCTGAGCAGTGAATGCGCCTGTGATCGGCGGAGGTGCGGAGCTCGTGAAGCGGAGCTTGCCGTGGCCGCCTGACTAGCCCCTGATTGTTGGTTCGGGAGGCGGGAGCGAGGCACGGGCTGGATCGGGTGCCGGGACCAGTGGGGGAGCCGGCGAAGAGGTGTGTGCGACGTGGTGGCTGGAGCGTGAGGCGGAGGAAGTTGAATTGTAGCCCCGCCTCGACGCTGCTTTGAGGAGTGCCTGGGGAGGAAGTGAGGCGTGACAGGAGCACTGAGGGAGGAGCCGGCGTTTCCTGCGGCGAAAGGGAGGTCTCTGACGAACGAAGAGCTGCTCGCCTAGCGGAAGGCGGGTTTCACCTCCAAAGACCTCCGTAGTCCTGCAGGCTTTGAACCTCGTCCAGGACCTGCGGCGAGGGGGGGGAAAGTTTTCCCTGACGACCCGGCTGACTGACAGCGGCCGTGTGGACCGAGCAGCGCCAGGAAATTTAGTAAGCTGGGGAAATCACTGCGAGGGGGGCTGAGAGGAGGAGATTGGGTGTATAGACCCCTCGCCCCGGCCGGATAAATCCCGTGGGTTCCCACAGCTCTAACATAATTAAGCCCAAGTGGCTAGGCGCAGAGACCTTTAAGTGAGACCTGTTAGGAGATATTACCCTTATATCACTTATAGAGTTCAGAGACCTAAGGGACAGTTTGTAATCTTTCCTTACTCAACCAGGCTTACTATGAACTACCAATAGAAAACAGTTCATTCATGAGGGCAGTGTTGTAACTACTCTGTGCAAAGTACATGAAGCAAGACTTGTTCCTTACTCTTTATTCCTTATATGCTAAAGTTACATGAGAAGGTGTCCAATTACACATACAAATGAGAGTGGAAGGTTCTAGGAGATAAAGCACGTCCTGTGGTAACTGTGACATCAGCTAATTGTTGGCTTATGCACTGCCTGATTATTGCTGTCATAATTTGGAATAGATATTTATAAGACTTATTTTTAGTCATGTTTACAGGTGAACAAAAGAAAGTCTAGCACTGAAACACAGTCTGCGCTGTACCGAATCTTGTGATTAAGGTTAGGACGAAGTAACATTTCCTGGTTTTCCATGATTTATCGTTCAATGCAAATTGTGAAGCTACTAAGAAAAACGTGATTGAAAGCACACTTAAAGAGAGGAAAAGATAAACTTTTCTACTTTTATAAAATTACGGTGTAATGTCGTTCTTTTTGAGTGGATGGACGCTGTGTTACTGTGAGGGTGCTACGCAAGCTTAACACTTATTGCCTTGGGGAAAGACCTACCCACTTCGCGCCAAGCTACCCTATGTAGACTGGTAACCCAAGGTCCAACAGTAAGTATATGATTGTAAAGCATTATATCATAACAATGTACAAAGGCGCAATATATTGAACTACAAATTACCATCGGCATGTGCATATTCTAATATAATTTCTGCCGGTGTCTGTCTTCAAGGTTATCATACATGAAATTCTATTTGCCTACAGTACTGTAACCGGCATGTCTGCTGCGGCCAAGGGATGTTTTCCACGCGCAGCGGACGGGCCACACAGCTCCGGTAATTCAAAAGCGGGTCCGTTCAATCCTAGGCGCCATCTTGATGCAATATCGTCGGGCAGGTCATTTTCCAAAATTACGGTGTTGCGGCGTCTGTTTTGTACGGCGGCCACAGCGGCAGACGGTCCTGACCTTCAGACGTCAGGAGGTGGGTCAATTATATGTTAAAATGGGGTTTGAGCACCTTGCTAGTTGTTGAGCGCGTGGCTTTAGCGGAGCAGAAGCTCTGAGCAACCATGATGATCCTGGCTCCTCATACATAGAGATCTCCCTTATTTGGGGAATTGTGTGATAAATTGTATAATGGATCACACAATGGATAAGCAGGGGCGTGGCTTTAACGGGGGTATTATTTTTATTATTCTTATATTATTTAATGACTAGTTGGGGACAGGTGCTTTCAGTGGGTTATGGTAAGGTATCTGTCAGATTTCACCTGCAATTTTTAAATACTCACTCAGACAAAAACAAACACACACACTCCTGTCTCTGTTTGGAAGGTCTTAAAACATGCCTATTTTATAAAATACTGTGTTTAAAGAACCCCATCACAATCCGCACTCCTTTCCACTGGCCTTTAAGCCCCCCCATGCGCCAGTTCTCATACAATAATTAACATGATAAGCCAGCGTGATTAGCGGAAAAACCGAATCTCACACTCCCTCAGTGTTACATCCAGGGGCTAACAAATTCTCATGTCACTCAGCAGTACATAATACATTCAGTAGGTTAGAACTGGTTTTGGTCACCCATACCCTGGCAGTTCATGCCACTTCCGCACACTCTCTGTGTATGTTTCTGTCAGACCATTCTCCAATCCTTATACAGTATAATAAGATAGTGCCGAAACTAAAGGTCCCTACATGGCGCTTGCCCCTGGGAGATCTACTGGACCCTGATTTAAATTGAGAATTGAAACAAGTATTTCCACATACTTAGACACTAATTGGGGAACTACCAAAACCCAGGCCATGGAATGAGACGCGCTAATAGTGGTCCTGAGTGTGGAATGTATAACCACAGTATACGGGATGAAACAGCAGTTACAACCTGAGCAGAAAGTGATTCATCCAGACTTAAATCCTCGACTTTCAGTGATCCTACAGGGAGACCAACTAGAGTAAAAGCAGAATGCAAGGTGTGGGAGGCCGGGGATTCACTAGCTAGGGCAGCCCTTAAGGGTTATCAACAAGGATTGCAAATAGAAGAAGACAGACCTAGTAAAATGCTGGAATGGCTTCTGAAGAGGAAACTACCCTCCTTTGTCCTATTATCACTTGATAATCGGGAAGGTACACATGCCCTTACGCAATCAGCCATGAATTTTACTGTGGTGAAATGCTTGTAAAGGGTATATAAAGCGCAGGCTTATCCCTCAGAAGCATTAATCAAAGGATTTCTGAATGAACTGGCTATCCCATCCCTCATGGTGTAATAGGGGGACGGGCACAAGACAGGGGTATCTGATGTCACCATTGCTTTTTGCACTACCAATCAGGCGCCTGGCGATCCATCTTCGTACATTAATGAGTGATTGTAGAATAATATTGGGAGATAAGAACACGTCAAATCAATGTTTATCGACAACACACTAATTTATATGTCCCAACCGGTGGAGGCAATACCTCGGCTTCTATGCGAACTTCAAAAATGTGGTAAAATATCAGGCTGCAACTAAACACATTTAAAGCAGTACCATTAAAATTGGCAGCATATTTGAGATTACGCGCCCCCACCCCTGATTTATCTGACATAGGTGTGGCATGGTTACAGAAATGTTCCATTATTTAGGGATGCATATAGCACATACAACAGATAGTAAGTATACGTATAGTATTGGCAGAGTGATTCAGGGCCTTGAAGCTTTGGTATGTTTCTGGAATACATTGAGATTATCAGTGATGGGCAGGGTGGCTTTGGCCAATATGGTCTTTCTCCCACGCTGCTTATATAGATTACAAAACTTACTGTGTCCCATACTCAGTAACCAGGATGGGCTACTAATCTCCCTAGTGCAGGTGGGCACAATGAATAGAGTGCAGTTAGTTCACTTGAAAAGGGATAAACTTGGGGGAGGAGCCAAGCTCGTGAGCGAAATGGTCGCCTTGTAGCTCGGCTCCGTCAGCCCTCTGGCCTGACTCACATATCCTGCTACATATCCTGCCCAGCGACGATACATTTTCGAAGAAAGAGAAACGCAACACTTCGCTCCCACTCACCGTCTGACCTGGAGGCTCCGACTTGCGGAGGATCCGGAGTTGTGCCCTCTCGCGGAAACCGGGGCCTTTGTGAAGCTGGGACCGGGGCTTCGCCTATTGGATCCGGCCTGGCGTTGTGGCGACTGTTGGCCCCGACCGAGAGACTGCACCACGAGAGAGAGCCACTGTGAGAAATCCCCGGTGATCCTGAACCGGGCCTGCCTTGACGGCCGTGAGGCTGGTGCGAGGCGTGGTGCTCCATGGACTAACCGTGTAAAGGGGTTTCCCCGCCGCCGCTCCGTTCATCGACCCTGGACCCTCGCGCTCGAGCTATACTTTTGAGGAGCGCCGGCTCGACCATAGGCGACCTTCCGCTTGGTGGGGCTCTCTTTTTTGCACGGCGGTGGTCATTGCCGGGGCCCCCCCAGACATCTGTAAAGGCCTACATCTGTGGACTGCTCCGGGGGTGGCGGAGAGTGAAGAAGGGGTTGAATTTACAAAATGGCTGCCGCAGTTTGGAGCTGTGGATTTCCTCCTGATGGCGATCTCCGGTTGCTAGATTGCGCGGAAGGATGGCCATGTGGACGTGAGCCTACGATCGGCGACGTTCTTGCTGCCTTGAGATCTTTACATGCGACCTTGGCCCCCGGTGCTCCTGGGGACTTGTCCCGATACACCGCCATCTTGGGTGGACGCTCCTTCAAGGTCCCCTCTTGCCTCGGTGATACCATTGCCTCACCCCCCTCGATGGCTCCGAAATATGGTGCTGCTATCCACCAACGGATTTGTACATCGGCGGCTTCAGAACCTCCTGTTCGATGTTCGGAAACTGGAGACTTAGACACTGTGCGAGGGCCCGATCATCCCCGGGTGCCTGAGAAAGATGGCGGACTGCTGCTTGTTTTTACCTTGATGAGGTCTTGTTTCTATTTTGCCAGTATATTCCCGCCTTCTCGAACGACGAGACTGCACTCCGGTTTTTTATTGCCCCTGTTGCTGATATATTTGGATTGCTTATTTGAATTTTTATTCACTTGCTTTTTCATTGACCTTTCTGACCAGCATCTGTATCGTATTCTTTTTCATTTGTGTGCTTGCCTCGCATCGTATTGCACGCTTCAGGCTGTTATTTGGTGGGTGGTAAATGCAGTGAAGAAGGGATTGGGGTGAGATGCATGGCCTCCGAAAGATTATTGGTATACGAATTCATGGCGGAGTTGCCCATATTCATAGTGCTATGAGAAACCTCTCTGAACGTTTTATCGTGTTCGAGTCTATATCGTTCTGGTACACATGTACTGTAGTGTATGGTTGGGTGGAGGGCTGTAGCCGACCGTATTTATTTTTGATCTCATGCTCCTCCCTCCTATTTACTATCTTGTTTCCGTATCTTTTTTTGTCTTCTGTTTCTTTTCTCTCTTATCTCCACTATATTTCGGGTTCTGGTTTAGGGCGACAGGCGCGCTGTTTGGAGGATAGGCCGTAGCCTTCTGCAGGGGTGCTGGGTGGGATGGGTGGGTTGGGTCTTTTTTGTTGTTTTATTTTCTTCAGTTCTATGGCCCTTTTGTATCTCTTTATGGGGGTGCCGCGTCTATCCTTTGCCTCCCGTGGTATGGTTGGGTGGGATATGTGACGTCGCGGTTCCTCTTCTTAAAGTTCTGCTGCTTCCAATGCGACTCCCATGCCCTCATCGTTGCAATTCCCCTGTTCCTATGTGTGTTCCTTGCTATGGGGAGCTTGTTCCGACGCGGCATTCCTCTTCTTTTAATCTGTGTTTTTTTCCTTCTTTTCTTTCCTTTTCCCTCTTCCTCCCTTCCCCTTTTTCTTTTTCTCCCCAGGTTAGTATGGCGGGCTAGTTTTAATGATATTACTATTCCGGCCCCCCTGTTCTATATCCAAGTGCTATTGGGTGGTGGGTACGCTAAGTTATTATTGATTGCATATTGATTTGTGCTTCCTACGTCTGTCCTTCTACCAATGTGTATAGTACTGCCATTTCTGTATTGCTGCCCTTTATCCTTTGGCTGTTAATGATTTGTGCGGGGTATCCGGATATTGTTTTGTTCTCGCTGAGCCTGCCATACGCCCTATCGTTATATTATAAAATTAACCTATATTACTCCTGATTGCTGGCCGTATAGATCCTCATACTTCCCCCTCTCTTTTAGCGACTATATTGAATGTACACTTTTACTCTGATTCTGTGACTACTATTTTGGAATTTTTGACTGCTTTAATATGTTGTGGCCGGCCAGATCGGTTGTAGGCCCAGCCTTATATATCCTTTCTGTACGAATAAAGGTTTAAAAAAAAAAAAAAAAAAAAAAAAAGGGATAAACTTGAAGGAGGACAGGGGATTCCAGACTTCGAGTTGTATTATATAGCTTCCCTGCTTCAGCATGCTGCGGCATGGTGCCGCGATGACAGCAACTGGGAAAACAACCTCCATAAGGGGACGGTCGACATTGCTTCGCTTCCCCATGTACTGAAGCAGGGAACGCGTCAGCCTATGATTCTTCATGTGATCATGGGATTGGAAATTGCAACCTGGGACACTGCCTTAGAGAGAGCAATTAAATTACACCCATTTGTGAAAATTAAGAGAGGAGGGGTGTCTCACACTGGTGGACCTGTATGTGGGAGACCGGTTAATTACATTTGAAGAAACACAAGAAACATTTACGGTAGGGCAAGGACAGTTCCTCCAATTTGCCAAGCTAACAAAGACAGTGCAGGGAATATGGATTGAGCTCTCTTAAATACTATCCATTTCTGACACTGTTGAGGTGGTGCTAGAGGGAAGCTGGGGTAGGAAATAAATATCCCAGGAATACAAAGCTCTGTGGAAGGACAGAGTGAAATATCCCTTGAAAGTACTCCAGCGTGGGCACACTGATGAAAAGGAGTGGGAGACGACCTGTGAACTGGTCCAATTGATAGGATGCTAGATTTAAGTTGCTCTACTTTTTAAATCTTACATCGCACCTACCTTTCCCCAATAAGGATTCACAGAATATATGCAGAGCTACCACCCACCATAACAATGCTGAGTTTCTGGCAATTCAAACAGATAGAAGCATATTGGGGGAAAGGATTCAGGTCCTGAAAACAGTGACTGCAATAAACGTCGAGGCTACAATGAAGCACGTGTGTTGGGTCTGGTTCTTAATCCCCCGAAATGTAAAATACAATGTAAATATGCAGCCCTGGGGTTAGTATTTGGGAAACGGTGGCAGCCCACAACAATTCAACTGTTACCACCTGGTTTAGGCATATGACTGAATGGGCAAGTGCAGAGGAGAGGGTATTGAAAGATGTTAGGTTCAATGACAGAGCGGCAGAGGAAACTGACTAATGGGGAAATGACAAACGCCCTCCGCAGGGTGATAGAAATGGATGATATCTAAAAGAAAAACGTTAGTTATAGATTCCTTACCTTAGAATTACCCCAGGTGTCAGACTGGATCTGGGAAGTTTTTTCGTCAGCAGTACCTCTGTGCGTCGGAAGGTGGTGTCAGTCGGCTCAGCATCCGTCGTTGGCCTCATGGTCGCCATGATGACGCCGCGGTAGCTACTTAGACGCCGCCCTCACGCACGGACATCAGTTCTTTCTTTTTACGCGCCAGCCAGCGCAGATTCGAAGAGAGCGGTACCTCCAGTCACTTTTTGACTGACTTTTTCTCTACTTTTGTCGACTTCATTTTTGAGTCCATCGACTCCTGGTGCACGTGGAATGCCCGGCTTCAAGGCATGCGGTTTCTGTAACCGACTGATGTCGGTTCCGGATCCGCACCCAGTGTGCCTCTTTTGCCTGGAGCGCGACCACAACCCCAAGTCGTGCTCCGACTGTCGGTCGATGACGCCGAAGGCTTTGCGGGAGCAGTCCCGAAAGCTGCTTGACTGCCTTAGTCGGCTCCGTGCTGTTCGAGGTCTCGGTCGCGAGGGAGGTCGAGGAACCGGTCGCGGAGCATCACCTCTCATCCAAGTCATCTAAGTCTTCGGACTCGGGATCGGGTAAGTCGAAGCACAAAAACAAGTCGAAGAAGCATCGCCGCTCTTAGACTTCTCCCCGTCCATCGACTGACGCGACGAGGGACGCAGGACGCGGGCGGAGCCCGAAGGGTCGACTCTGAGCTTCCCTCCCTTCCTGGGACCCAGAGTGACCCCCGCCCAACTTCGTAAGTTTTACGAGGCGATGCATGCCATCTTTGGGTGGCCGGAACCCGCCGGTGCACCATTGGGCCCTGCGGACTTGGTTGGAGAGCATAGGCCTTCTCCGCTGTCTGCCACGGCGCTGCAGCCCCCCTTGGATCCAGGCCTGGATCCGGATCGGCGCCGGTTGACCTTATTACACCTTCACCGGCGCCGCTTCCTCTGGCACCGCAACCGATGCCGGTCATGTCCCCGGCTAGCGTTAACCCCAGCCGCCATCCCGATGTGGACCTGGAGCCGGCGCTGAGAGGGGTTTTTGTGCCTCTGTTCACTCCTGCGGTCCCGTTTCGGCCAGATTGGCAACCTGAGGGTGAGTAGGAGGACTGGGAGGGGTCAGGTGACCATTTAACTGATCAGATGGAATCTGAGCAGGTCCGGACAGAGGAACTGGGGGATGCCAGTGGTCTTGACACATCTCCTGACCATGGCATGTTGTCTCCTCCTACCGTGGCTACAGAGGAGGGCGCGTCATACGCAGTGGTATTGCCGTGGCGGTCAGGACTAACCTCCTGACAGAGGGGCATCAGCCAGCAGCGAGCTCTTCGGAGCCCCTGCTGCAGTTTAATGAGGCCCTTACCGATGTCCTTTTGGGCACGTGGTCCCGGCCCAACACGGGCGCCCGTGGATAGGATGATTGCCCGACACCACAGCTGGGCCCCGGGCGACCTCACTTTCCTCTCCCAACACCCCACCCCGAAGAGCTTGGTGGTCCAAGCCTCCCCTTCCAAGGGTGCATTCCCTTGCGCTCCCCCGGAAAGGGAATACAAGAAGCTGGACCATCTTGGGAAGAACATTGGGACTGTGGTCGGTAAACACTGCATGTCTATTGGGCCGTTATTCCCACTCTGTGTGGGATACGGTTGTGCAGGTCCTGCCTCAGTGCCTGGAGGAGTCCTGGACTGTGCTCTCCCAGGCTGTCGCCGCCGGGAGGAATGCGGCTAAGTTTACCATCCATTTTGGGTTGGATAACGCCGCACTCTAATCCTCAGTACTACCCCATGGGAGTACCAAGCGCATTGGAGCGGAGGGGCCACTTCGAGGATTTTCTACGAACAGTCCTGCAGAGTTTCAGTTCCATTCTCACCCACTGGGGTAATACTGAGGATTACAGTGCAGGCTGTGGCAGCTCCCACTGGGGTTGAATGATGAGGAACTACAAGCACAAGCAGGCTTTGCAGCACACGCCCACGGAGTAGGGTCTTGGAAACTTATTAAGGTGTTCCTAATTACTGACTGACATTTCTTGTTCCTTTGCCCTTGATCAAGAACTCTAGCTATTCTAAACGCATTTGGCTTCGTACTGGTGAAGAGTGAGACTTTTAACTTTCAGTGCGGAAAACCTTAAATAAAGGCATTCAACTCTCAGTGGTGGCATCTTCTTGTGGAAGGGCTCTCTTGGCTTATTGTTAAGCGGTTTGGCTCGGCCGCGAAGATGCCCGCTGCGTCCTATGCAGATCCTGCGTTTGAGAGCACCGAGCGCATACTGTCATGCCCCAAGCCCCCTCCTAGTGCGCTGGCCCTTTAAACATGCACTACTTAGGTGCCCTTAACCCATGGAGCGACGCTTCACGTTCTTGCGTCTAGCTCCGTTGGGTCCGTTCCGGTGCCTGACTTCCTGTGCCTGACTTCCGGTTTCTCTTCGTCTTGGTGTTTGTTCCGTAGTGAGAGTCCTCGGCTCTGTTTGGTTCATCCTGAGCCTTTCCCGGCCGGCGCTCTCCTTTACACATTGCCACCCCACCGCGCTTGTGTACATTTGACACGTTCTGTGTCTCTCCGCAGTTAGACTGCATTGCAGTATTCTCTCATCTCGCCCGGCGGCCGGGTTTTACTCCGCCATCCGGCGAGATTCCCTTGCCATATCATTTGCCCCATTTCAGCTCCGCTTTTCAGCCGGGCTTGGCTCCGCTGAAGAGCCGGGCATCCTCCCGCTGTTTTTGTCCTCCTTGGTGTTACGCTCCGCTTGTCAGCCGGGTTTTACTCCGCTGACGGGCCGGGCACACATTCTCCCTCACTTTGTCTTGCCTCACCGGGTTGCTCCGCTACCAGCCGGGTATTGCTCCGCTGGTGGCTGGGTGGTTTACCGGTGCTCTCTATTTAGTTAGTTAGGTCTTCTCCTTTTCCCTGATTTCACCATATTCCTTGGGGTTCGTAGTACTGGTGTTTATTCACCTCATTTTGGACTTGAACTATTGCGTGGACCAGTGAGGAGTGGGATACAGATTCATGTTCCAGAAATACGGTAACAGCGCATTTCTGCGCTGCATATAGTGTTGTTATAAGTGTTACTGTATTGACTCTGACTCCTTGTTTTGATCATTATAGATGTTGTTCTCACCATCAAGAATATTGACTATCAAATGCTTATATTAGGATATCCTGTGGGGTGTGCTTCGAGGCTGTTAAAGACAATAGAACAGAGTGAGCACGATATATTGTTTGTCTCTTACTACGACAAGTATACATTGGGTACGTGAATTTATGAGGTTATTGTCTTCTTCACTACAGCTCCAGTTATATTCCTTTCCAGAGGTTTTCACATATGCATTCAGGGACAACAATGTACAAACATCTAGGTATGTGAGGTTATGTACGAAACTTAGGAAGGTGATTGTCCTCTCCAGATT
The DNA here is from genome assembly GCF_964261635.1 of Lissotriton helveticus. Classification (NCBI taxonomy): domain Eukaryota; kingdom Metazoa; phylum Chordata; class Amphibia; order Caudata; family Salamandridae; genus Lissotriton; species Lissotriton helveticus. Next base: position 993,908,136 of record NC_136057.1, read on the forward strand.
GAAGAATATAACTCTTTGCATTACAGTCTCTCCTGATTACCAAGTCCACACGAAGGTTGAAACGACCAGACTGAAGACCCTCAACACCCAGTTGTTACCCCAACCTTTCCTTGTTTTGTTTCCCTGTTTTCCCCTGGCTAGCCTCCTGTGCTCTAGTGCTTGATAGAGTAGTAGGCAGCAGGGGAAGGCTGTGGATTATACTTCGGATTCCTGACGCTCCTGCAGAATCATCGTGTATCCTTTACACATAGGAGTGGAGGGGCCGCTTCGAGGATTTTCTACGAACAGTCCTGCAGAGTTTCAGCTCCATTCTCACCCACTGGCGTAATACTGAGGATTACAGTGGCAGCACCCACTGGGGTTGAATGATGAGGAACTACAAGCACCAGCAGGCTTTGCAGCACACGCCCAGGGAGGCGGGTCTTGATTTACTTATTAAGGTGTTCCTCATTACTGACTGCCATTTCTTGTTCCTTTGCTGGTGATCAAGAACACCAGCTGTTCGAAAGGAGTTGGTCAGCTCAGCCCATTGTTCCAACAATTGGGGGTCCGGGTTAAACGTCTGATTAAGCACTGAACAAGAAGAAAGGAACAATGCCTACAGCACGAGTTGAAACCTCAGAATCAGAAGTAACTGAGGGGGAGCAATCGGGCGATGAAACAGCGCTAACATCTAAAACAGTATCGAAAAGCCCTTTTCATTTGGAGTTCAATCTCATACGCCAAAGCTGGTTGAGGGGAGGGAAATTAAGACCTCCAGAAAATGAAGAAGAACCCGAAGAGGAGGTTGGAAGGGGAAGAGGAAGAGGGGGAACAAGATCTCAGAACCCACGCAAGAAGAGGGGCAATCGATGGTGATCCCCAATTCCAACCTCACAATTATCAACCTGACTGACAAAAACTTGACCAAGGAAGAGGAAGATACTTTACAGCTGGGCTAACATTTTGCCCTAGTGACAAATTGGAATACACACAGACCAGAATAGACCTCTTCAAGCTGGTTCGTAAAATCAAGTTGCATAAATTCTTCGCATTAAAGCCCTCAAGCACGGAAGCTAAAAGAACAAAGAAAAAAACAACCAGACAAACTACTGATACTTTGAGCACTAAGGACCTTAACCTTATGGAAACCTTAACGGAATTACGAACAGAACAAGACTTGGAAACATATGACGATCCAATAATGAGAGCTAGAAGAATAAATATTGAACAACAAGCCCATGCAACCGACTTCAAGGCACCTTCACAATTCAATCCACAAATGCCATGCGATGCCATCGACACTTTTTCGGATGCAGTAATTGAGGATCTGATGAAGTTTAGGATCACTGGGCAGAAACGTACCCCCTATAAAAGGAATCTCTCTGAAATCCAATCAAAAATTATATCTGATATCAGCAATAATGACGAGATTATTGTGAAACCCTCGGACAAGGGAGGAAATATTGTCCTGCTCTCAAGAGAACAATACTGTCAAGAATCCCTCCGCCAACTAGAGGATGTGCAATGTTATATTAGAACTAACAGATGAATATGTTCAAAGCATACAAACTTATCATCACTTATTGAACAAATGGCGTAACAGATCAATGTTGGACACAAATGAATATTTATTTTTGAGAAATCATGAGCCAGTAACACCGACCTTCTACCAACTTGCGAAAGTGCATAAAGACCTCCACTCGCCACCAGGGAGACCGATTGTCTCGTCTAAAGGAGGTCTTACTGAAAATCTTTCAATTTACATTGACTCATTTCTTGCACAATCGGTTGTAAAATTAAGATCCTATGTGAGAGACACTAAAGAATTCATTGAACAAGTTGAAAACATCCAATGGGACAATACATATGTACTCATAACCCTCGACATTACAAGCTTATATACATGTATCCGGCATGATCAGGGAGTCGAGGCAGTAAGATACTTCTTAGAAAAAAGAGCAATGAAGTATACTGAACATGGGGTGATGTTGATTGAACTACTGGAATTTTGCCTGACACACAACATATTCCTATTCCAAAATGAACTGTTTAAACAGATCTCAGGGACAGTGATGGGCACCTGCTTCGCCCCCAGCTACGCACATTTATTCGTGGGCTGGTGGGAGGAGCAGGTGGCCCTGGGAGGTGACAACGCCAAATGGGCTGAAAACATAGTTGTGTGGCGTCGTTATATAGACGACCTTTTTCTAGTATGGAGGGGCTCCTTCAGACAGGCAGAGGATTTCATTAGGGATTTGAACAGAAACAACTTGAATTTGAAATTCACTTGTGATTTAAGTAGGAAAGAGGTGCACTACTTAGATTTGAAGGTCTTTGTAAATGAGGGGAAACTGGAAACATCATTATACAGGAAGCCCACTTCGGGCAATAGCATATTACATGCCAAGAGCAGTCATCCTGGGAATTTGATTTGCAGTATACCTTACGGCGAGTTACTCAGACTCCGACGCAACTGCTCAAGAGACTCTGATTTTATTAGTGCAGCCAAGGAATCTATGATTAGATTTAAAACTAGAGGATATGACTCTACTCTCCTTGAGAAAACCTTTGACAGAGTGCGGAAAATATCAAGAAGGAGTCTATTAAATGAAAAAGAAAAAACAGAGCAATCAGAGATTATCAACAAATTCAGGATGATAACAACTTTCTCGAATGATGCTAATCATTTGAGAAAGATACTGACTAAAAATTGGCACATATTGCGACTAGACCCCACCATAGGGCGAGATGTCCCCATACGTCCTTTAATCACCTTTCGCAAACTAAGTTCTTTAAAAGACAAGTTGGTAAAGAGTCATCTAATGCCCCCTAAGCCTAAGAGAAGTAACACTTTAAAAGACATGAAAGGCTTCTTTCCCTGTGCCAAATGTAAAGCCTGTGAGAATAGCAAACGGGTTTTAACATACAACATTCCTGGTCTACAAACACCCAGAAGAATAGCCAAGTTTATTACATGCCAAACCCCCTATGTTGTGTACTGCCTGACATGTCCATGCGGTCTTAAATATATTGGCAGCACTATCAATAATGTAAAAATGGAGGAGGAGCTTCGCGCGCAACCAAGATGGTCGCGTGAGCTTAGGGCTCCCGAGACCCTCGCAACCTCCGGCATATATCCTGAGGATAATCCTGACTTTCCCTACGTCTCCGTGAAGACGAACCACGGTAGACGCGAACGCTGCAATCAGAATTAGAATCGGACCCGGGGTGCCGTAGTTGTGCCGATTGAGAGTTGCGGCCTTCTACCCCCGCGCTGCCCGGCGGTGGTGTAGGTGTGCTGCCCGAGCTGGAGTTGAACAACATCGGACAGCTGTGAAGGAGAAGACCGGGTGGGCCTACTTTCACTTTCGTTTCTGCTGGATGAGTCGATCCCGCATGAGCAGTCATCAGTCTCCTGCCGTTGTGGTTTGACCTGCGCTCCAGTGTTAACATTTATGAGTTGCATGACTTCACAGCGACTCCGAAGCCGCACTCTTGGGTCGATTTTGGACTCCTCGCCGGCGGCTTAGTGAACCATATTTTTCGACCTCGCCTGTACATTGTATGTGGCCTACTACTCGGCTCTTGTGTGTTGTCGCCATCTGACCTTTGTGGTAACCGTCTACACGGCCCCTCGCCATGGCTGGCAAGCCAGAGGGGGACAAGCAAAGGTCTAAGCCCACTCGACGAGGTGGTTAGACCCAAACCAACATCATGGATCGCTATGCTCAGGCGAAGGTATCACCCGGTGGGACGAGTAAAACGCCCGAGGGAACAAAGCAATCGTCGACCCCGATGGCAGACCTCACTCTGCAAGACGTGATGGTCGCTATTGATGGGATCCAATCGTTTCTTGGCAAACAGATGGAGACGCTGGCTCATAAACTCAACACTGTTGCCATAGATGTGAATTTGATGCGCACTGACCTAGCGAAAACTAACGAGAAGGTCAAATCACTTGATATTAAAACCTCTGCCCTGACGGACGATGTTGTTGAGATTCAAACGGAGATCCACAATTTGAGGGCCTCTAATGATTTCCTTGTGCGTCGCCTGGAGGATTCCGAAGGGAGATCTAGGCGGAACAACGTTCGCATCATAGGTGTTCCGGAACAGGCCAAAGATTCTGCGACCGATCTCTTTGTTGAGAACTTGATCACGAACCACCTCGCCCCCAAAGGCCTCAGTAACTTTTTTGCTGTGGAACGTGCCCACAGAGTCCCTGGTGGGAGACATAAGACTGGGGCCCCTCCGCGGCCTATTATCGCCCGGATTTTCAACTTTCGTGACAGGGACGCTATCCTGCAGGCTTCGCGTTTGAGTGGGCCCATGAAGTTTGAGAACACCACCATCAGCTTCTACCCTGATTTTACTCAGGCAGTCCAGAAGCAGAGACTCGGATTTCTGGGGGTGAAGAGGAGACTTCGTGAGATGGGACTTAAGTATGCCATGCTTTTTCCGGCTAAACTGCGCATTGAACATGAACTTATTTTTTCGACCGACTAGAAGTGGCCGACTGGCTTGAGACACTCCCGGCCCACCGCCCGCAGGAACGGCAGAGCGGTGGGGCTGAGGGCGGAACGCCGGATCAAGAATGACTCTTTTGCGTTTGTTTGGCTCCTGGGTTCCTGCAGACTTTGAAATATGATTCGTTGACTGTGCAGTAAGATTCACGGAGACACTTGGGGAGGGGTGGGGGGAATCGGGGGGCGTTTTCCTCCTCCACCTAGACTTTCCGTAGATTAGTTGGGATGTGGGGGCGACAGGCACACTGCAAGTTGGGGTGGCTTTTTGGTCTTACGCAGGGGTGCAGGGTGCAGGGTGGGGGGTGTTGTAACGGGATGGGGTTGGGGGGAGGTGGGGTGTGTTTGTTTTTGGAGTTTTGTTTTCGCAAGGCAATGCATCGTCTACATGTCTGATTCAGGTGCTGACAGTTACGTGTGGCTGGAATGTCCACTTTGTATGGGATGGGGGTAGGGGGCTGAAACTATTGAGTTGGAATGTGAACGGACTGGGAGATAGGATCAAGCGGGGTATAGTGCTGCAGCTGATCAAACGCCATTCCCCTGATGTTGTCCTGCTTCAGGAGACCCATTTGGTCGGGAACATGTGTCATGCAATGAATAGGAGGGGTTACCGTTTGGTTGCTCATGCGGGGTTCTCATCGGGCTCCCGAGGGGTTGGTATACTCCTTAAAAATTCATTTCCTCTGGAGATCGACACAACGATACTGGACGATAGAGGCCGCTATGTTGTTCTTACTGGCCGTTGGGAGGGTAAGGCGCTGTCCCTGGTATCAGTATACCTTCCCCCCGGGCTGCAATCCACTACCTTTGCGGACTTAGGGCGGACTCTCCTAGATCTCCCTGTGGGGCCATTGATTCTGGGTGGTGACTTTAAAATGCGGTCATTTCAGGTACCTTTGATAGACACCCACTGAGGGACCTCAAGGGCTCACAGAGTTGGCTACACAACTTTATTGGTACTTTGGGTCTGGCTGATTGCTGGAGATTGTTGCACCCCTCTCAGCGACAGTATACATTTCACTCTGGTGAACATGGTAGTCTTTCGAGAATTGATTATGTCTTGGTACCTGCCGCACAAGCGGCGTCTGTGGCGGAAATTAGGCACATGGCTAGAGGAATCTCTGACCACTCTCCTGTTTGGCTTCGAATGGACCTCTCTGTGGGATCGGAAGAGAGGGTTGCGCCAATTTATCCCTGGTATCTTTGTAATCTTAAAACACGGTCTGCCTTGGTAAAATCACTTGACTTATACTTCCTGGAAAATGAGGGTTCCGTGTCATCTGCGATATCGCTTTGGGAGGCCTTTAAGACGGTTTTGAGGGGACAGGCTTTGTCGCTGATCTCCGGTGTCAAAAAACAAAGAGATGAGGCTGTAGTTGAGATTGAAATGGAGATAGCAGACCTGGAGTCTGTTCTGGAGCATGACCCTACCCGCGCGAACATGCATCTACTGCGACTAAAGCAATTAGATTACAAGGCGTTGGTCACTGAAGCGGCTAAGACTATGTTCCGCGAGCAACAGGGCCGCCTCTATGATGTGGGAGATAAGGCAGGGAAATTGATTGCTTGGCTGGACAAAAAGGAGAGAGTTCATCGCGTAGTGCCTGTGATTGAGATGGCCTGCGGTATGCGGGTGTCTGATCCGCTTAAGATTGTTGAGAGCTTTGCGGACCACCTCAAAGCTGTGTATTCTTCTGTCTCGGACAGACCGGAAGAGGACTCCCACTTACTGTTGCGAGACATAGCCCTCCCCAAGCTTACTGAAGAAGACAGGGATTTTATGGACTCTGCGATAACCGCGGAGGAGGTTGCCATCGCAATTCGTTCCTTGCGTTCTGGTAAGGCCATGGGACCGAACGGATTGCCGATAGAACTGTATAAGTTGCGACCTGATAAGATAGCCCCCTATTTGCGAGATATGTTTTTGGAATCTCGTGAATGTGGCACTCTCCCTTGGGACCAGCGGCTGGCGACGATTGTTGTTATTCATAAAGAGGGAAAACCAAGAGACCAGTGTGGGTCGTATCGGCCTATATCGCTCCTGAATGCCGAGCCGAGCCAAAAGTTCTTGCGAACCGGTTGATTACGGTCATTAGTGACCTCGTCCATCCGGATCAATCCGGCTTTATTCCGCACCGGAATACTGCACTGAACCTCAGACGGCTTCATGGAGTTCTCGCGAGGGCAGCCTCATTGCGTGAGCCGGCCATTTTGGCGTCCTTGGACGCCACGATGGCTTTCGATACTATCGAGTGGCCGTATCTGTGGGCAGCACTAGCCAAGTTCGGTTTTGGTACCGGGTTTATAGGATGGGTGCGACTTCTTTATGAGGAACCCCTGGCGCAGGTGGTGGTGAATGGTCGCGTCTCGGTTCCTTTTGATCTTGGGCGTGGCACCCGTCAGGGATGCCCGCTTTCACCCCTTCTGTTCGCCTTGGCCCTCGAGCCCCTTGCCGCCTGGGTTCGTTGGGAGCCATCTATAAGAGGAATTCGGTGGTCCCCTGAGCACGAAGATCGTATCTCACTCTATGCAGATGATATTCTATTATATCTGACCTCGCCCAGGAAATCCTTAATGGTTTTTTGTGATGTCCTAGCCTCCTTCGGGAGGAACTCGGGTTTGATGATCAATTGGGCGAAGTCCTACCTCTACGTTATCTCAGGGGACCCGCCCCTTCCTCCGCGGAATTGCCCCATTCAGGTGACACAGGCAGGATTTCAATATTTGGGTATTTGGATTACCGCAGACCCCGTGGCTAGATATAAACGCAATCTCCTTCCGCCCCTGGTTAGGCTACAGCGTGATGTCTTGGGTTGGCGTAGGCTCCCACTCTCACCACTAGGGCGCGCGGCCCTTTTTAAGATGATGTCCCTACCTCGGTTCTTATACGCACTCCAAAACACGCTAGATGTGGTCCCCGCCAGTTATTTTCGTAAGATTGAGAGCCTCCAGAGGAAATTGATATGGGATGGCCGACCACGCATTGCCCTGGCAAAGTTAACTCTTCCATGGTACGACGGGGGCATCGCACTCCCGGACATCAGGAGGTATTATTGGGCGTCCCAACTTAGTGCCATCAATCATGGCATGTATGGCCCTGCACTGAACCCGGCATATGCGATGGATAAATTGTTGCTTCCGGGGGGATAGCTACTCTAGAGCTCTATACTCGACATCGGTGATCAGGTCATTGTCTGGGCCAACTAGAACGGCCGTCCGAGTGTGGCATGATGCTACCGCCTCCTTGGGCTGGAGGGGCCGACTGACTCTGGCGACCCCACTCTTTGACTCTGAAAGGCTTGGTAATTTGTGGAAATCCAAAGGGTTCGAAAAGTGGGATCTCATTGGACTTAGCAAGGTGGGAGATTTGTGGGTTAAGGGACATGTGAAATCTTTTGATGTTTTGAAAACGGAATTTGAGCTGGGGGACTCGGAGTATTTCAGATATATACAGATCCGTCATGCTGTGATGTCGGTTTTCACTAGCGGTGAGTCGGTTCCCGAATCGACTCCGCTGGAGGATAGATTGCTAGATGGTCACGTTCCAGACAGTACAATCTCCCTGGTTTACAAGAAACTGATTAATGACAGAGCAGATCTCCTGTTACCACTACGTGACCGGTGGGTACAAGACGGTCTCGAGTTAGATGATGAGGACTGGCAATCTGCTGTCTCCTCGCCTAAGGAGATTGGGATCCCTGCGAGGCTCCGACTGGTCCAACTTAAGATTCTGCACAGGGTATATGTCACTGGTCCCCGTCTAGTACATATGGGTTTTTCTGAGGAGGGGCTCTGCAAGCGGGGCTGTGGCTCGGTGGGGACGTTTCTTCATATTCTTTGGGAATGTCCTGAGGTTGTTGCCTATTGGAACGGAGTATATAAGGTGATGGAGGAAGTCACGGGTGTCTCTCTCCTACCGGAAGCTAGGCGCTGTCTTTTGAATGTCTGGGAGCCCACGGATTATAATGCGGGCCAGACTCAATGGGCGACCCTGCGTGCCATGATAGCAAAACGTGATATTGCACAATTGTGGGGTTCGCAAACACCACCTCAGGTCGAACTTTGGAAGGAAAACATGGACTGGTGCATGTTGCGTGAAAAAACTGTGTATGTGGCCCGGGGCCGTCCATGGAAATGGCAGAGTGTGTGGGGACTGTGGAACGCTTACCGTGGAGATCTATGCACTCCCCCAATGATGGATAACATTAATGCTCCGATGTCTCCCTAGCTCTGTTTTCACTGATTGTAATTTTGATTTATTGTTTGCCCCTATGAATCCCCCCCCCCCCCCCCTACATGTAATGTTGATTTTTCTCTTATTCACTGTCTGGCCTCGCGCCCATGACAGCACTCTGTATTTGTTTATGCCTTGCTTGTTTTTATAATCAATAAAAATAAATACAAAAATAAATAAATAAATAATGTAAAAATGCGAATTCTGGAACATCAGCGTGCCATCAGTAATAAAGATGTCAACTACCCGGTGGCACGGCATTTTGCCAAGGAACATCAAAGTAATAGGGATCTATTACAATATATTGGCATAGATCATGTTCCGATCAATCCCAGGGGAGGGGACAGATTGTTGAGGCTACATAGACTGGAATCTCGCTACATTATCGACATGCAAACTAAACATCCACATGGGATGAATAGCGGAGAAGAACTTATGGTACATTTAGGAAAATGAATGAATCATGGACATATTATCCTAAACCTCTGTTAAATCGATTTTAATGATCTTTTGCTTTCTCCTTTGCAATTTTGTTTCTTTTCTTTAGGACATTATGCTGCTTAACATTATGAGATACTAAATTGAGTTGTCTGTCCCTCTACTTTATATGAATTAATGAAGCTGTATTGAGAATATGATGAATATTGATTATGTCATTTGAGACATGCCTATGGAAATGAAAAATGCACAACAGAAGTAATTATGAATTACGGGTGTTTAAATCGCAATGCGAAATTGAATGTAGCTGGTGAAATGCCGATCCACGGCTTCATAGTAAGGTTACACCAGCTTGAGCGGCAGATATGCCGATAAATGGCAAGATGAGTTGCAGTAATAATATACTGCATTGAAAATTGCATTGTATTATGCTTTCAAAGATGGCCGCCACATTCATATGGGCGCATATGCGATTTCGACACCGTCTTCTAATGGTGATTGGCGTGTCACAATGACGTATTTGAAGTAGCCGCCTTGCGGGGTTTCGAGTAAACACTGATGAAGGACTTATGTCCGAAACGCGTCTGTCCACAGCTAATGGCGAAATAAAGAAACTCTTGCCTGTACCCCTGGAGTGCTGAACTTTGTTTTATGATAAAGGAAATGAAGTCCGAGCCAGGATTTTTAAACGCGTGTACCATCGAGTCTGAAGCACCCGCTCATGAGTGACCTGAGATTTATGGTACGACAGGAGCGCTGATATATATATATATATATATATATATATATATATATATATATATATATATATATATATATATATATATATATATATATATATATATATATATATATATATATTTATTTATTTATTTATTTTTCACTTAAAAAACAAAAGTTATAGTAGGTAAATATGTCAGTGGTAACATTAACGTTCTGAATTAAAAAAAATACAAAAATTCACCAGTTATAGTTAGCAGAGCTAACTATAACTTGCGCCCCCACCATGCACTGCTTATAACCTCACATATTACATCATTCATGACATGTTCTATGACATCATTCATGACATCACTGACGACATTTCAAATGACCCAGCGAATCACCCACATGTTGCCATGTGGAGGATTGGCGGCATTTGGGGTGTTGGTCCCACATGCAGCCAACCCCATGGTGCGCACGGCATTTGGCCGTGTGTAGTGGTGGTGGTGGGGGGGGGTTGGTTGGCCACAAGGCCTGGCCAGCGTTCAGGCCAAGTGGCCCACTCCCATAAAGGCAGCCAACCCCACAGTGCACATGTCCTTAGGTCATTCACGGCAGAGGGATGGCCATAGGGCCTCGTGCTGGGGACCCCATATCACAGAACCTTTTTTTTAACTAAAGGGGAGGGGGGCCATGCGACCTCTCTCTCTGAGCTTCTTTAGGTACTGGAGAACCCATCTCCCAGGGCCGTACTCATAAGTTAAAAATGGGAGGTCCCCGAGCCTCTTTAGGCCCTGGGGATACCATCTCTCAGGGCTGTACATATATGTTAAAAGGGGAGATGGGCTGCGCCGCCCTCCTGCCAGAACCTTGTAAGGCCTAAGGTACCACATCCTCCCAAGGACCATTTTTTTTTTTTATTAAATGGAAAACTGTGTTCAAAATCAACCAGTCCATGTCCATGTCCCTGAATTCTAGTGGATTTCAGTGGCTATTTTATTCAGTTTGGAAATAGCCAACAGCATATGCCTGATGCTATGTCTCAATAAAAACATGTTATTGATAGATCTTCCGGTGTTCTTCATTATGAGGGCTAAGGTATCAATGATATGTTCGGGGGGAGCGGAGTAATATTTAGCAAAGTGTGCACAAAATATTTTTTTTGCAGAAACAACAAAATTCCGAATGCAAATATCACAGCAACTAGACATAGTGTCACAAAAACAATCTTTGTGTTGGGGGACCAGGAGTACCAAACGGGGCCATATGAATTAGGACTAGGAGCTGCAAATGGAGGCTCCTCATGACCAAAGGGCTACATTGCTAAAAAGTACTTGAAGAATAGAAGCCGCTGTACAACCAGCCAGAGAGGAGTCTTCTCCCTGTGTCCCTCTGAGCCTCACAGGCTGGCTCTTTTTGTTCACTTCTCCCACGGTGGAGCTGCACAACTTGCAACTTAGGAAAAACAATCACGGCCCAGGTTAAGGAAGAAATCCTACTTCTTTCAGGATAGGGCAATCACCTTCCAGGGCAAACACCCTCAACGATCCTGTCCAGTGTCTCAGGCAGTGCACCAGTATTCTCCACTTTAATCCAACAGGCACCAAAGGCACCGCACCTGTACTTTATTTCATAGCCTTTTATCTGGCCCTAGCACAACAATTTTGAGTGAAAACCAGTATTGCTGTATGCATGGCAGAGCTATTGTCTGCACATGGCCTACAGATGCTGCTACCCCTTGATAATGTTATTCAATAGGATAAGCCCCACCTGCATATCTCCTACACTTGTGCTCCTAACAGAATATGCAATCTTTTATTTAACTAATGTTACCTAAAACAGGTCTGTGGTGTCCAATCTTGTTCCAGGAAGCCTTAATCAAGGCCATAATTTCATTAAAATAACTAAGTAAATTCTTCCATTTCTTAAATGTAGTTAAATTACTAATGACGATATCCTAAATATTATTTACATGAATTGAGAATTAATTTGACCCTAATTTTCCTAGGCACATTATAGCCTCAGACATCATTCGAGCAAATTTTACATTACCTGTAGTGTTTTATCCTACAATGTTAGAATTAGGAAATGTAAATAATACGAAGAAATCAGTTTATTAAACTACTCTTCAACATTACAAGCTTTCATAGTGTATTGTAGAAATCATGTACTGTCACAGTGGCTCCCTGCGTGGACATTTTACGTTCAGTAGTGCTGGTCAATTCTAAATACAGAACTTGGCCTCTGACCCTTAAACCTGTTGTCCCCTGTCTGAGCAAGGCTATCCCATGCGGCCTTTACAATTCAAAGTAACTCTGGAGAAGCACAGCTGAAAAGCATTCCTGCTCTTTGCCTGTATTCTGATAATTTAAAGGTAGGATGCACTTTTGCTGTCTTATTTTTGTTTTTATTCCTTTGAAATGTGCATTCTAGCACCTAAAGAACTTGCTCAAAATTTCAGTTTTCTGAATGCCATAGTGCGCCCAGAATTATTGTGCACAATGGCTTGCATAAAGGTTTGCAATGTAATTTACATGTTTGTACAGCCTACTCTTTGCATAACTTGTAAGTGCATTTCAGACTGCAGCCAGTAGTCCATAATAGGAATCATATTATACGTTTGTCCCTAAAATTCAGTAATATTGTCATTGCTAGAGAAACTAATATTCACCTTTTTAATTTGGTGCAACAACATATTTTAACTAGTTAGAGTGTAGCTTGTGAACCATGTGTTATTTACTCAGCTGTGTTTCACAACCAGCAGGCGCCAACTTTTACACTTTTTAACGAGAAAAAAACCTTTGCTGTATTCTAATGTCCTCAAAAAGTTTGTAAACCATTGATTACCTCAGTCTGTTCTGACAGACAGCTTACTTTGGACAGACAGCTTTGAACAGCTGTTAAAAGCTCTCTTTCCAGCGCAGGGAATTGAGCACAGTTGAGTCTATTTAAAACCCAGGCATTCCAAGCCAGTCAAAATCTATTGTTATGCAATGTGGTAAAAGAGGCACTTTTATTTTAGCAGCAACCAATTACTCAGATGGTGTGATTGCCTTTTAATATTTAATATAAGGCATCTAAGGAAAACGCTGTCAAATTTTGTATTGAGTCCTAGTTGTGTAAAGCACACATATTCGTTTTTTTCTTTCTGTGAGGCCTATTTTTTCCCTATTCAGTATTAATATATATTTTTTACCATTGTGGCTATATTCACACATCTATACTTTGTTACTGCTTTACTTTTAATGGTAGCGTGCAGCTACTTAGCATATGTTATATAATTCATTCTTTGAATTTTAAATTGTAATTCTTCCAATGACATCTACAGAACACAATGACGACAACAAACCAAATTGAGCTCATTCCAGTCATTTTCAAAAAGGGGGCCAAACACTCAGAACACACAACACTGCTTGCTAAGGCAAGTCATTCTTACACAAAAACTACAATCTCTACTCACTCAAACAAGTACTTCACAAGCATCACCACCGGCGTCAATGTACAAACCACATAGACACTCAAAAAAAAAAATCAACCCACAAATCAACTCTTAGGACAAAAGCAAGAGGCAGCCCACAGACTAAACTTAAACCAAACCATTTGTAAATACCAATTGTAAATCATATTTACAAATGAAAGAGCTGGCGGAACACTCAAAAGCGCTCTGTATCACCATTTATTAATTTTACTATGTGTGTAGATCAGGATTCTCTTTAGTGTATTTGTTCCACAGTGTTCTATACATTATGGAAGAACTACCATATTTAATGTACATAAACCTATTCGGTATCCCCTCTAGGGGAGCCAGCTGAGTACTTTCTAAATCCATATTGGTACCACCAGGCAGCAACACATTCTACGAAGTGTGGTAGGAGCAGGCATGCCAAAAATATTACAATGCGATGTAATATTATATTCAAAGCGTATTTATCCTGAGAATTATCCAAAAGTAGCCAAAAATCTCCTTATTACCTGCCTTTATTTGCTGCAGCAAACAAACAAACAAACCAAAATCTTGGCCAAGCTATTCTAAAACAAGAGTGTTGCATTGCGACCTTACCAAACAAAAGTGTCCAGCTTCCAACTGCCAAGTTCTGAATCTACCTAATGGTCACTGTGAGACGAACACCAAAAGGGATCTCAGTCGGGGACCGGTCACCACCTGGAGGGTCAAATCGGGAAAACCGGAAAAGCACTTTGGTCTGCAAAGACAAGGGTCTCATCGTGCACAGTACTTACTCAGCGAGATCGCAAACCTCCGTCGAGACCACTATTTTGGGTGACCGTTCTCCGATGAGCCTCACGACGGGCGCCAATTTGTGGGAGTGAGCCTTTTCAGGGGCCCACTGGTGCAGGGGTGGTACACCCTTCTTTGTCCTTAAGTCCTTAGACTAATACAATAGAGATTGGTACAGAAGCTGTAATATCGAAGAAAATAGATTTATTAACCTCTCATGAGGGAGATTACGTCAGTACAGTACCCTCGGGACACGGTGTGAGGTAGTCCATGGTACAGAAACCGTGGGCCTTTTATGGCCAGTTTATAGCTGAGTAAGCATGAAGACTCAAAAAGAGGTGGTACAAGAATACACAAGAATAGCTATTTCACATATATGGACAACTGGAAACTACTTAGTCAACAGAGTGGGAGGAGTAACAAAAACCCTTACATCAGTTGAAGTAGTCTGACAGTTACATTTAAGACAGGTGCATTCTAACAGCTACAGGCCTTTCTGAGCATGCGCAAGGCTCTGGCTCAGTGCTGAAGGAGTTTATTATAGTTGATGATTCAAGTGAAATACAAGGGCAGGCAACAGTGAAGATGGGAGAAGCACATGGCTAACTAAAATGGCTGCCACAAACAAAATGGCTTCAGCTTATGCTAGCGGTAATTTCTGCGATTTCCACACTCTCACCGCAGGTGGAACAAAGTAACAGAGAACCAGTGGACTGACGCCATCAACACTTCCCACTCTGACTCCATAACCAACCTAGAATAGGTCGCTATGAACGTCTCCACCTGGATCACCAACTACACCGACAGAGTTGCTCCAATCAAGCCCTCTAAACCCAGGAGATTCACCAAACAGGCCAGCTGGTACACACCAGATCTTAGAACCTTAAAACACAACTGCAAGCATCTAGAAAGGAGATAGCTCACCAGCAAGGATCCCGCAGACAGTGCCATCCTCAAGCCAGCCCTCAACAAATACCATTAACTCTTAAAAGACACACAAAAGGAGTGATCTGGCTGATTGCAATGAAGCCTGTTCCCACCACAGCAAAGAACTCTTCAACATCATCAGAGAGTTCTGTAACCCCTCAGCCATCGAAAACATGATTACCCCTTCCCAGGAACTCTGTGACACCCTGGTAAACTTCTTTCACAACAATATATCCACCATCTACAAATACTTCGAACCCCAACCCACCGACCTCTACAGCCTACTCACTCCCACAGTTGCCAACCTCGACCACCCACCCACTCACTCGCTGGGAACAACTCATCACCCAGCAGCCCCCAAGGACCCCTGTCCCAACACTTTTTTAACCTCGGGAGCAAGAAAATAAGCAGCAAACTCACCTATATTTTCAACTCATCCATCACCACGGCCACAATCTTGAAGAATGGAAATTCAAAACAGTCAACCCCCTTCTCAAGAAACCCTCTGCCAACCCCAGTGACCTCTAGTACTTCCGCCCCATCTCTCTGCTCCCTTTTCCTGCTACAGTCCTTGAAAAAGCCATCGGCCACCAACTCACAGAACACCTGGAGAACAACAATCTGCTGAACACCTCCCAGTCTAGATTCCACACCAACTACAGCACCAAAACCGCCCTGATCGCTACCACTGTTGACATCAGAACCCTCCTCAACGAGGGAGAAACAGCTGCCCTGATCCTCCTTGGCCTATCAGCAGCGTTCACGACTATATCCCACCACACCCTTATCAAGAGACTTCATCACATCAGAATCCAGGGAGACACTCTCAAATGGATCACCTCCTTCCTCATCCCAAGAACCCAAAGAATCTGCCTACCACCGTTCTCCTCTGAACACAATAGCATCAACTGTGTCGTCCATCATGACTTATCCCTCAGCCCCACCCTGTTCAACACTTACATAATGCCCTTGGCCAACACTCGTCAAAATCCATGGCCTTAACCTCGTAACCTACCCAGACGACATCCAGCTCAGTCTCTCGCTGTCAGAAGACCTCCTACACCACTAGGGCCTACTTCCACAGGTGCATGATGAGCATCATTGACTAGGTAAAGAACACTACTTCCTCGTGGAGTGTCTCAATGGCCCTCTGAACTTGGATCCACACCGAAAGACCATACCTGCAACATTAGCATCATCCTGAACAGCAAGCTCACCATGAAAAGCAAGATCAATGGAGTATCCTCCACTTGATTCCACACTCTTCGCATGCTCCAAAAAATCTTCTGGTTGCTCCTCGTCAACACCAGGAAAACAGTCACTCAAACCCTAGTTACCAGCCAGCTGGACTATGGCAACACACACAATGTAGGAATCACCACCCACCTCATGAAGAAACTTTAGACGATACAGAACCAAGTAGACAGACTCATCCTCAACCTCCCAAAATGGGCCCACATCACCCCCACCTCAAGAAGCTCCACTGGCTCCCCATCCAGAAGAGATGCAAATTCAAGATGCTGATCCATGCCTACAAAGCCCTTCATGATCAAAGACCAGCATACATCAACCACTGCATTAACTTCACCCAACCCTCCAGCCACCTGTTCACCGTCTCCCTCACTGACATCCCCAGCATCTGCCGAAGCAACAGTGGAGGACGCTTCTTCTCCTACTTCGCCGCCAAGTCATGGAATGACCTTCCTCTTCAACTCCGAAGCTCATCCTTCCTGCTGGAATTCAGAAAGGAACTCAAGACCGGGCTATTCGACTGATTCCACCCATAGCAGCAGGAGCCTCGGCGTCTGGATACCCTTACGGATGATTATCTGCACTCAACAAATTCGGTTTGATTGATTGGCAAGTTGTTTTTTTATGTTAGAGTTTTGTCTCACTCCAGCTTATATTTAAGATTGTGTATGTAATGGGAGAGCATGGAACTAAACAGAATTGTTGGAACACAGCTCCAAGAAATGAGTTCGGAGTGTGTGTGTATTTAGATGAGTTTTAAAATGTCAGTTTTCGCTAGTAACTGCAGTAGTAATGGACTGTGTTCCACAGCCGCGCCCAAGACATAGAGACATAGGGTGTATGTACCTCTTGGTGTTTTTAGAATAGTAAAGCGTTTGCTCAGTAGGTTCTTAAAGGCATGTTCCTAGGGGTTTTCTTCTCTTGCTATTTTGGAACTAACCTCTGGACAGTGCTGTGGGCCAGTGTAAGGGACCTAATATTCACTTACGCTACCACTGTCAGGTATTTTCTCAGTATTGAGCTAGCGAAACAGTCCTCTTGGCTGATACCACAGTTCAGCAACTCAATTCTGCTGTCTGTTGGTCCAATTGGTGGAAGAGGACTTCTAGACCGGGGGGTGGGGGGGATAAAATATATGGCGAGTGTAACTGTTGACCTTATTTGCCCAGGACCGGACTATGTATTCAGTGGTATGTCATGCAATTGGATGTCATCCCACTGCATTATTTACTTTTTGCAATAAAAGGATTTGTAATGAGACAAAAAAAATCTGCTGTCTGTTAGAGTTTACAGTAGAAGCCCTTTGGTGGAGTCCATTGCAGTAATCTGTCTCACACCACAATAACCCTGACAATTGTAGCAAGATGTTCTATTGCAATGAAAGCCTGGATTAAGTTTTTCATTCTCCAATAATAGCAAAACGGTTAGTCTATTGTTCCAGCGGTGTGCTTTAGTTTATCAGGCAAGCTAATGCCTTAATAATTTTCCTGGTGTCTATTTGATCCCTTGTGCCAAAAGCTTTCTTATATGACCATGAGCATAAGTTGCATTTTAAGGATGTAAAGTCACAGCCAGTTGATCTTTTATAAATTATGTCTAAATTAATGCCCATATGTAGACTAGTATTCTCAGTTGCAAGAGAGCGGAAAATATAGCCGATTTTGCTTCAAATTAACCAAGTACATTTTTATGTATGGAACAATATATTTTTCTCCGAGTTGCTATAAAAAAATCATTCCATGAAGCGTGTAAGCACGAACCCCTACAGGAAACTACGAGCCACTCTTAACAAACGATGTAGTAGGCACGTTGGTATTGAAAGAGCCAATCCCGATGGTTCTGAAAAAAGAAATAGTTGTCTGTTAATCTGATATACCTGTCGAGTAAGTTATGAATGCTATGTAAAGACGACTGTATTAGTAAGGCGGAACAGTCATCAGAATATGTAGTTTTTCAGCATCTTGAGTGCCTTTTGTCTAACGAATAACTATCTACATATTCAGGCTTCTTGCTATCATCATATGTACTGCAAACAGATTGTTGTGTTTCTTCAAAAGGGCAGATTAATAACAAAGGTGTGTTTTCTCTCCTGTTTTGTTGAATGCCATTTTTTTTGCATTGCTTATTTTACCTAAGCATTTTATTTTCTGCCAGTACCTTTGTTACCAAGCCCGATTACTTTGCATTCTCCAAAAACGCTGTCGTTCAGCCTCGTAGGTACTGTCCACTACAACACTGATTTTTAAGAGTTACTTCGGGAGCACTGGCAAAACATTCTAAAATATCACAATTTCCGATAATGCTTCATTTATTCATTCCTTTTCCATTCCCAGAGGCCTTTCTGTGTTTTTCCAGCCAATTCTGCTTAGGCCTCGCTGTCTGTGGAAATTGCCAAGTAATGTTTTATCCTCCTCCTTTTCATAAGTTCTCTGTGCTTTCACTAGCATTTATCAATACGCGTCTCCCATTGGTCATAGCCTGTAAATTCCATTATCCTTGAGGCAGCCCATTGCATTAAGCTATTATGGCCTAATATTCCTTCATTTGCATTGACACACGCTCGACCTCCAGCCCTTGCGCTCGCTCTTAATGCCCCGCCAGCGCTGCTGCATCTCTGGTGCATTATCATCCAACTGTTAGCTCAACTAATAACAGCCATTCGTTTAAGACGACGAAGACGCATTAAATAAAAACATGTAATAACCCAGTACCATTAATGAAGGTGGAATAGAGGTAGATTGCAGCGGGTTTTATAGTTAATGCTGGTTCTCTGCTGACTTTGCAGACCGGTAATTAGGTCGGGCAGCTCGGTTCTCATTGCCGACATTTCACGCAGTCACTGGCCTGCTCAGGTTCGATTTGTCCGTTTGCTATGTGCACTGATTTACGGATGGTCCTTTGTTGAACTTACTCCGAATGGGCTATTTGCGCTGATTGCAGGATGGTGTTGTGTAAACGTGCACTTTCGTGCACGTTATACTTTGCATTAAAGCACTTTACATTGTCTACATAGTCTACATTAACCTTCCAATGTCTGATTCACAGAGGAAACCTTTTATGCCCCTGGGAGAGTAGTGTGAAGGTGGCGTTTAGTTTGTATTTTTGTTCATATTAGAACGGAGTGGCGATATGATTATAAAAAAAGCCTGGCTGGTTGTGATTATTTTAGCATTTTAATGTTTGTGTGCTTTTGTTCTGTCATATTTTTTAAACAGATTGTTATCTTTATAGTGACTTATTTATTTATTTTTTTCCGTCTGAATTTCCCATTTCGCTTTCCTTATTAGTTTTTTACAAGAACACATTAGCAATACTGTTACCGGGTTAGCATAATTTGTTCGAATCGCTTTTTTTTTTTTTACATTGTGACTTTTAGCCAACATGTCGTTAACATTGTAGAAGAGAGAAAGAGGACAGGATGGGAAAGCAAGGGGTGAAAGAAGAGATAGTGGTAGGCACTTGAGAGTTGCATTGCATTGCATAATATTTACGTCTGACTTACAGTGGGGACGTTGTTACACAAGAAGTTCACAATCAGAAGTCTACTAGCAGGTCCCGAAAAGGCAACATTGACTGCGACCAGTAGGGTCCATTTAGTTTCCTTTGCTAGGGTGGAGCTTTCAGTGCTTCTTTGACCAGGTTCGTTTTCATGGGGGCTCAAGAGTCAAGGAATGACTTTGTGTAGCTCTTTATTGGCATTGCAATGACCTTGCAGCATTGTCAGATTTCAGTACCTTCATGCCCATGTCTGTTTGATTCTGTTACAGACTGGAATCTGTTATTTTGAGTAGGAAAATCAATAGCATGTTTTCAGCACAAATGGAGAGGTGTGGCGCCGCGGCCAGGGCGACTGACGCTGGAATCTGGGGACCACGGTTCGATCCCCGGCTCCGGCGGCAGGTTAGCCCAGCACCATGTGACTCTGGGCAATAGCTCGCTTAATCTCCCCGACGGCCCCCAGCGCCTAGAGACCCTTACGGGTGATTGTGCGCTTTACAAATGTGGACTTTACTTTATATATCGGTTGGGTTTTAGAGGTGCTTAGTGTGTAACTGGAGATCTCTAGCAATTCTGGAACATTCCATGTGAATGAAGGCGTGGATCTGCATTTCTCTCAGGGGATCTCCATTGATCTTATAAGCACTGAATAGTCCTGTCCACATGTCGTCTTCCAAGGATAAGTTCTTTCAGTCACATTTTGATAGTTTATTTGCCTTACTTCAAAAAGGCCAGGAAGCACATGTGACAAAAAAGTTACATTTTGCAGCCTTAAGACAAACTATTCTTGCGTAGTCCATTAATTTGTTTTAAAAGCTGTAAGAAAAAAATACTACAGCCTTCAAAGTCACAAAAAAGAAGTGAATTAAATCTAAACTCACAAGCTTGTTTTACTTTCCTTTAAAATGAATGATAGGGAGCCATAGGCAATGTAATTGTATAGGCTGCAGCATTGAAACAATGAGAGTAGAATTCTGTGCCTTTAAGGCATATTGATCTCTAGTATCCCATCATGCCCTACATGTGGCAGGTTGGGCAGTTCTTTTTCCGGCTTCTGCTGACAGGGTCTTGGAGCAGAGCTTTTCCTTTTTTACTTCAAAGTTTTATTCAAAACCATTCCAAAAGTGGTTCACTCAACGTCCTTAAGGACAAAGAGAATTTTCAGATATTTTCCTGACAGGAAATATATTTCTTTTTTGTTTTAGATTTCTTTAATTGATTTTCGTGACAAGAAAAAGCTGCCATCTCTTTTCTGCGAAATGGCCAGATGGTGGCAGAAAAATGGCAAAAATAGACCTGCACAGGATCTGTATCCTATATTTGCCAGATTCACATGTCCCCAGAATGCGAGAGAGAGAGAGCAGGAGAGAGAGAGAGAGAGAGAGGGAAAAAAAGAATGCCTGCATGGCTAAGTAGAGCAATGAATAGCACAAGATTCCCTGGCTGAAGAGACATCTGAGGGGCATGGAGAGACTGTTCCTCCACCAGTGCCCCATCACACCCTCTAAGGACTCCCCCATAGGAAGATCCTACAGGAGAAGTTCGGGTGAGACAAGATGTCCCCGTTCGATGTTGAGGACATCAACATCAAAAAGTCATAATGCACCTTCTTGCTCGCAGTCAAGAGCTGGTTCGCTGTAAAAAAACACACATGACGTTGAGGTAGAGGAGATTGTCAATGCTGAGAGGTACTTCAACGTCGAGACATGATACCATTTCATAAAAGAAGACAGTGAAATGACTTTCGCATATGAAATCTCACAAACTGCTATCCAAATTGGAATCTGAGTATTCCAGAGCCTAGTCTCTACCCAGGCCACCTTCGCCCGTCATCATATAGGATTCTCATTGTACCATGCCTTCTACACTCCCCCAGGTTCTGGTGGAGTCGTACTTCTACTACACCTTCTCCACCTCCTCTCCATAACTGGTAATTGCAGTGGTAATCCCTTCACTAAATCCTCCAGACAATCCTTCTCGGTCACCAAAGTCACCAGTGCCAGTGGTGCCTCCACCAAGGCACTCTATATCTCTCTCACATCATAACAGACCTCTCAGCAACGGGTCTTGGTTGAGAACAAGATCAAGATCCCACTGTGTCATTACCATTCAACATCTCTCAGACGACCATGCTCAAGGCGAATATGGAATTTTCCATCCCGATTGAGGTCTTCAAGGTCACATCACTCAACCTCGTTTTCTGATCTATATTCTCCTACATTGTCAGACTCATCCCCAACGATTATCTCTCCTAAAAATCACATTAATACTTTCCAGGAGGTTCTTATCAGGGCCACCAACAAATTAAATATTAATTTGCCGTCTACCACAACCACCACATTGGTATTCTTTGAGACTGTGCACATGGATAGTGTTACGGTTTATCACTACACCGCTCATCCTGCCTCAGACTGACTGAGCTGAAACCAGAAGTTCAACATTGAATGTTAAACCTTCTTTTTTTTCAGTAAACACTTTATACGGTTCCCATGCTAATGATGAGATTTCTACCATGAAGCCCGAACTTGACACTCTTTGGGTGGTAGGGCTGGAGAAAAAGAAAGAATACAGGAGACATTCCTATAGGTCTACGCCCGACGATATTTTCATAAGAGGGTTCAATCACCTCATTGGCCTCAAGGGAAAGAACAGCTGCAGCAGCCATCAACAGCACAGACCTCAGTCAAGGAGCAGAGGAGTTCAGCAGCCACCTGCCCAAGCCACTAAACTTAACACTGGTGGCAAGCAGTGAGTGCCTTCTTTACCGTCCTCCTTTACCCACTCTGGCAGGGGAAAGCATAACACTTTACCTGGAAGTGTGGAGAAATATAACCAGTGACAAATGTGTTGTGAATTTAGTAGAAAATGGATACCGTCTCAGATTCAAGTATCCACCACCAGCAATGCCACCAAATACATCATCCTGTTCCATCGGAAAGAACTAGATAGATAGAGGCTAATCCAAAATTCTTTCTTTCAGTCTCAAATCTGTGCTACAGACCTTTCCAAAATGCATGGCATGGCATTCATTGCAGCTCACCTCAGGAAAATGAGAATTTTCGTCTCCCCAGATCTAGACTACTCGCTCCTCAAAGCGTCTTCTTACCAACAAACATACCAACATTATCATATGACTGTCATATAATTCTCAATTGGCTACAACTCCATGTAAATCACAAGACATCTTTATCCATGCCAGTTAAATCCCTCCACTACTTAGTAGCAGTCTTTGCCACCGTGCACACAAAAGTGTTTTCTCAGAGGAGAGAGGATTATCTTTTAGAAATGTTGCAATCTGAAGACAACAGCCCATCCAACTCTCTTCTAGGATCAATGGTATGATGTATTTTTGGTGGTCCTGAATGCAAGCCTGTAAGGGAGACTGCTGCAACACTTATCTGCAGGATCAATGGGATCAGCTGTCAGGAAGATGGTAGGAGAAAGTGATCCCAAAGTGATCTCACACGAAACAATCACTCAACTGGTGGTGTCCCTCAGAGAACCTTCTGAAAGGTATGAATTCCTTCAAGGCATCTCAACTCAGACCACGTATGCCACCCTCTCTGGTTGGGGTGCTCCCATGGACAGATTCACAGCATGTGGTTTCTGAAGGAACTGTCTTACCACATCAGCCTACTAAGGTTGAGATTAGTGCACACAGCTTTGATGGTTTTCTTCTCGTCCGAGAAGACAAACTCCCTCCTTGTTCAAAAGGGCAATACAACAGCCATGCATTATTTGAACAAGCAGCGAGGGGCAAAATATAGGCCTCTGTCTCTAAAGACACTAACAGTCTGGAATCTATTAATCTCCAGTAGTCTCAGGATCACTGCTGTCCATCTGTCAGGAATCCAAAATGTTCAAGCGGACACTCTAAGCAGAACCATTCAAGAGAATCATGAATGGGTATTAAACTACGTTGTCCCTCAAGACATCTTTTGCGAATGGGGTTTCCCTCTAATAGAACTTTTTGCAGACGGAGGAAACCAGAAATGCCCATGATTTGCCTCAAGGTTTTGCCAACCAGACATGTTGAGAAAATACCCTATGGATCGACTGGTCAGGCACATTTCTTTACGCTTTTCCTCTAGTTCCGCTACTGCCAACAATAACCATCAAGCTGTCACACTTGAAGGCCAGAATGATTCTCATTGCTCAGGAGTGCCCCGGCAATGGTGGTTCACCAACTTTAACTTCTCATGAGCATCCAAACAGGATGCTGCCATGCAGGCTTAATCTTCTTCACAAGTTCGGAGGCCAGATTCAACACCTAAGCCTTCAATCATTGAACTTGGCAGCTTTGATCCTGAACACATACAATGTGGTCAGCTGAATCTTCCCCAGAAGTGCATGGATGTTTTGAGAGAAGCCAAAAGACCATCTACAAGAAAGTCCTATCCTATTAAAATCTTTGTTTCCTTCGCACTTGAAAATTTCAAAAAATGTGCTTTATTTTGCCTTTCCTTTCTACTGAATGTGTACAGTTCATTTACATTTTATTGTGTGCTACGGAAAAATGATGTCCTACAGACTTTTCATTTGCACTTAATGTACCCCAGCAAGATTGTCTCATAATTCACTTTATTTTTCTTTCTCTGATTGCGCAGTGAGAGGAGTTTGTAAACACCAGTCCTCTTGTTAAAAAACATAACATAAGCAGCAGAAGACGTAGGCTGACATTTGACCTCAGTCTTGAAAACTCAGCAAATGAGACAAAATAAAGAATTTAAATACAACTTTATTTATTGCTTGGACTTTCGTGATCCACCAAAAATTAGCTCACAATCCACCAGTGGGTGGCGAGCCACAGTTAAGGAAACACTGCTGAACAGCATGGGCATTGCTGACTTTGGTAATAATTTGTAGCCATGTGGTATACTAGTGTGGCTGTTGTGTGGCATGGCTAAAAGTAATAATGATAATAAACAAGCATTTGCAATGCAATAGGTCTCGCATTAGGAAAGTTTGAGCTATTGGTCTTGTGAATGACATTTTTTTTATTTATGTGTTGGTTTTGAAAATAGCTAAATTAATAGCTTTGTCATTTACAATGCCAATAGTTATAACTTTCGCAAATGTGACACCTATAGCATTTGTAATGCAACATGTTTTGTATTTACGTGACTTAGATGTATTGATATTACAAATTACAATGGCTTTTAATTTTTTTAAATAATTAATACTTAAATAAAAGTGATTGTAATTTATAATGGCAATAGCTTAAACTTTTGTAAATAACTTTTGTGAAGATTATGTTCAGTGTATTTTATTGTGACGAAAATCCAAGAACAGAAGTGAAATATTAACATCTTTTTGTGACATTTGTAATACAGCTTGAAACATTGAGAGAACATATTTGAACCAGTTGTTGTTGAATTGTTGCGCAGATTGATGCTGGTGTGGCGCTGAGTGATGCTGTGGTGGTGCTGAGTGGTGCTGTGGTGGTGCTGAGTGGTGCTGTGGTGGTGCTGAGTGATGCTGAGTGGTGCTGTGGTGGTTCTGAGTGATGCTGGGGTGGTGCTGAGTGATGCTGTGGTGGTGCTGAGTGATGCTGTGGTGGTGCTGAGTGATGCTGTGGTGGTGCTGAGTGGTGCTGTGGTGTGCTGAGTGATAATGTGGTGGTGCTGAGTGATGCTGTGGTGGTGCTGAGTGATGCTGTGGTGGCGCTGAGTGGTGCTGTGGTGATGCTGTGGTGGTGCTGTGGTGGTGCTGAGTGATGCTGTGGTGGTGCTGAGTGATGCTGTGGTGGTGCTGAGTGATGCTGTGGTGGTGCTGAGTGATGCTGTGGTGGTGCTGAGTGATGCTGTGGTGGTGCTGAGTGGTGCTGTGGTGGTGCTGAGTGATAATGTGGTGGTGCTGAGTGATGCTGTGGTAGCGCTGAGTGATGCTGGGGTAGCGCTGAGTGATGATGTGGTGATGCAGAGGGCAGAAAGGCACAAAAAGCGAGTCTAACAGAGGGCAGAAGGGCAGAAAAACAAGGGAAAAACGAGTCTAACAGAGGGCAGAAGGGCACAAAAAACGAGTCTAACAGAGGGCAGAAAGGCACAAAAACCGAGCCTAACAGAGGGCAGAAAGGCACAAACAAGTTATTGCTTTATAAAACACAGTGAATAGTAGCATGGCTCAGTGAGTAGAATGCTCTCTGCTGATACAAAATGGAGTGGTCATAGGGACACAAATCCTTTCTGCACACGGTCTATGCCCAAAATGCTCCACACAGACCACAACCATGAGGTAGCAGCCAATATCACGTGCAATCAGGGACTCTGGAATGATGCGACAGGCAACTCGGGTGGCAGTGTTTAAGCAACTTTAGATTTGTTTGAGTGTGAAACTTATTTTTGTTAAAATCTGCAAATTACAAGTGAGTTGATAGATTATGTGGCATGTGCAGAAACTCCATAATGACACATAAAAGACCGCAGCCACTGAACAGCTTAATTCCAGTGGCCCTGCATTTAAACCATCATTACCCAATAAATTAGCCTATACTGCACTTGTTATGTTATGTTATGTTATTTACATTTTTAATGCGCACAGCTGCTCCAGCGAAGGAGCGTCCTGGCGTGATGTTACAGTGTTAAGTGGCATGAGCCATACAAATGGTAAAATTCTGCTATGCAAATTAATTTACCATACGTGTTCTATTTCAGGTTTTTCTTGTCAAACGAAATTTGTATTTCACATCTCAATTCATTCCATAAGCACCTTTCTTTGATAACAGTTGCTACAAAAAGACCCAATTCAACAGTGCTCATTGAATCAACCTCGGAAGGATGAAAGTCTATGATGACCCAGCTGAGAGATTCAAACCACTGACCTTCAAATTACATGCAGATATCTGCAACAGGCACATAAACCCCCAGAACAAATATGGCCATTACATCCTGCACACTGATGGCACCTGGTTCCAGGCCCGTCCAGTGGCGCAAGGTCACACGCTGAGAGAGTGATCGTCACGGGTGTGCTGAGAACGGGTGAAATGATCCCTGTAGTGCTGTGTGTGCGCTATTGTTTGTGTTGGCCTGTATATGTTTTGCCGACCTCAAAGTGAACCCTTTCCAGTTACGCGTTCATTTTTAACACTGCCTGCATTACTTTCACTGTTTGTTCTTCACAAGCGGTGATAATGTTAAAGCCGTGGTTGATAATATGCCCCTATATTTCTACACAGAGCTCAAACATATGGCTTCACGGGGGTCAAAGCAGGTCAAACAGGTAATAACTGCGCATCAACACTTTAGTAGGAGCGCTCTGGGGAAGAAAAGGGAGGAAGGGGTTAAGGGTGGTTGCATAGTGGGAGGGTAACTCAGTGAGGAAAATGGAGACAAACAGCCCTAAAAGAATGCTGATTGTTTTAGACAGAGAGGATGAGGGATAACATCCAGAGTTGACGACTTTGGAATTGTGGAGCTGGGTTCGAGTTAGCGTTGGCCCTGTGTCTACAAAAAAAGAGAAAAATGCCTGGACATGACCATCTGAAAAATGTAAATAAAAGAATGGCGAAAGTTGTAAACGAATGCATTAGGTTTAAAAGCAATAAAGGCAATTGGACGGATGAATGCATACAGCCGACATTTCAAACACACCCAGAGCAAACTAAACAAGAGACAGGCTGTAGTTGGAACCGAAAGCGGGTGAATTAAATGCTTACGATGCAAAAGAAAGAGAGAGCTACCAGTGTAGTGGCCATCTTAGATAAGAAACCACCAGTAGCAGTTTTACTAGGTAAACGAAGAATACATTTGTGCTGTTCCAGGTTGAACAAAAAATCAAAGAACTACTGTGTTATGGGATCATATTACCACAGCCAATCTATGGGCTCTGCACAGAACTGGGACATGCCTATTGGCTATCAAGTCTGCATGTGCCTCTGTAATGTATAAACACTAAACAAGTTTGTGGTCTCAGAGTGTGTGGCATAATGTTCAGAGCTGCCGACATTGTGACTGGTAAATCGAGTTCGAGTCTCAGCGTTGCAAACATGAAAGTTAAAATGAGTATGCTTGAGAAAGCTAAGAATAAATCACCACGTGTCCAAGTCGGGTGCGTGTCAAACTGAAAAGAGAAAGGTCTCCAGAAACTCTGAAGATCTGTGATAGACGCATGCGGTCGTGAAAACACTTGCGCATGCCATTCGCTTAGTCTTAATAAACATGCTGAGGTAAGGGTGAGCACGGGTAACAAAAGAGATAAAAAGGAAAGTTGGCCACGTGTGTGGGATAAACTTACTAGGATGGTGAAAACCTTCCAGCGAATCTGTAGCAAGGAGTTTTACCGACGCGCGGCATCTGGAGTGTTTAAATGGGCAGAAGGGCAAAAAAAAAACGCGGCCGCGAAATGATATTAAATAAACGCGGCCGCGAAATTAAATTAAAAGCGGCCGGGAAATGCAAGCGGCCTGTGAAGCAGGGGGCGGGGGAGCAAATCCCTTTGAAGAGAAGCTCACGGCCGTGAAAGTGAAAGCAGGGATGTAATTAGGGGGAGGAGAAGTGAGGCCGAGCGCGCACTGCGCACGCTGGGGAAGCAACAGATGCCTGTGGGAGGGAGGCTGATGGCGTTGATGTGGATGCTCTTTCCGCTCGAGTAATCCACACGAACTGTCCGAAATCCGCGATGGTTTCAGACCTTGGTTTGGCCTCTATACTCTCACCTATTATCCCTTGCGGGATTAATAGGCGAGACCTAAAAAGGACTGTGATGCATCCAGTGCTAATGCTCTTGATATATATGCACAAATGAGTTTTAGCCATCCTGCAAAACATCTATGCTGCTGTACAGTATGGCTACAAAACATTGCTAAAGCCAATAGCTCTCATATGCGAGACCTGTTGGCTTTGCCAATACTTGTTTCCTTAGTTCTTTTACAAAGCAGGTTCTTTCCTGCATTTGAGTCTGAAGTCATACTGATAGGAGCAAAGAAAGTTACTGATGTGACTGCTTAGTTGCTCGGCCTGTCTTTTCCACCTGTTTGTGCGAAAAACAAGATTATTTAAGAGGTTTTTTAATATGATTTGTTTAAAGAGGAGTAACTTTACCTGATTTGACAGCTCTAGAGACGATTTATTATGAGTTGGCGGATTTAACTGTTAACTGGAAAAAAGCAGGGCTACGAATGAGGTACACATTTTTTTAGGTCAGATAAGATGATTTTGTCTTCACTGTAAGTTGGATGTTTGATTGTATAGAGGGTTTCTAGCAAGGTCTGAATATTACCTTCTAATCAGAAAAATGAAAGTCTGGAGGGAATGAAAATGTGAGGGTTTTCTATTTTTTTATCTTTCTAAGAAGAATTGAGCTATGTTGAAGACTGGTTCATTCGAATTAGGTAAGTCTGCTTTTCAGGACGTGAAGATGTTGACAAAATATATCATGGTGGAGCCCTCCGTATGGGCAGTCCAGGACTTTGAACTGTACTATCTGGCGGCCCAGCTGCAATGGCTCACGCAGGCGGTCGCTCGGGAGTTCAGGGGGCCGGATGGCCCAGAGGATCGATGGTTTCCAAGACATGTTTTGTCCTTTGTGATCCTGGACCAATGGTTGCGGGTCGATTCATTGACCTATCAGGAGAAAGCGCCGAGGGCATGTTGGAATAGAAGCAGGCGTAGTGTGGGTGGTACTCGTCCATACGCACCAGAGATACCTCTCGGACTGTGCACGGCACTCCCGCACGGAGGGGACTGGTCGGTACTGGCAGAGTGGGAAAGACTGGGGTTGCAGATGTTAGGTCACTTGTATGAGGAGGGGGCTCTCTTGCCTTATCCAACACTGCAGGACAGGTACGGCTTGCCCAGGGTTGACTTTTTGCTGCATGCCGCTCTGGTATCAGCGATTAGAGAAACACTGGGGGAAGGGCTGCTAGAGCCTCAAACATCCCTGACAAGCCAATATGTAGTAATGGCCGCAGGGAGAGTAAAGGCAGTAACGTGCCTGTATAGGCGAATGGTAGAGGAGAGACTACAGCCACTATCTCAGCTGCGAGGAAAATGGGAGGTGGACTTGGGCAAAGATATACCTGAATCGACTTGGGCTAAACTAGTGGAAAGGGCGTGGAAGGGTACGCGGAATGCTAGATTCCAACTGATCCATTTCTACATCATACACAGGGCGTACTTAACCCCAGAGCAGAGAAATAAATACTTCAATGTGGATTTGGCATGTTGCCCTAGATGTTGTTTGACTGCAGCAGACTTCCAACATATGATGTGGAGCTGCCCCCAGCTCGGAAAGTACTGGGAGGAGGAGGTTGAGGTTCTCTGCGGGCTGACGGATAGGCAGATAGAACCCAACATGGGGGCATGTATACTGCACTGGTTTCCTCATACAGCGCGAACTAAGGTAACAAGTACATTCATTCACCTGGGGTTGCTGTTGGACAAACGGGAACTAACGAGAAAGTGGCAATCCAAGCAGGGCCCTAGTGTGGAGCGATGGAAGGCGGAATTCACGAGTTGGGCAGCTGGTGAGAGTATGGTCAGGTTCCAGCAGGCCAGGAGAGCGAACAATGAAAAGCCGATGGAAACTGCACAGGCATGGGAGGCCCTGGTGGCACTGCTGAAAGCGCCATAATCGTACTCAGACTCTGACTCTTTGGAGGCTTCTCAGGAAAATGTGGGAGCACACAGACTATAGATAGGTTTGAGGTGGCTCCTGAGGGAAGGGATCAAGGTCGGACATGGCAGGAATTTATTAACAACCCAACAAGATGTTGATTAAAAATCCTGGTTCAGACTACTTAGAGCACACCGGTGGAGGGGGTTCGGCAGGGGGGGGGGGTTCGGCAAGTAACTGCGGGAGCACCAAGTTGGGCTTCCGGTATAATGTGGGGTGTTTAAGTTGCAGGTAATGGGGTTGATATTGGTAAACGGAGTGGAGCTACGACGCTTATAGCTACACTGATTCTGAAGTAACTGCGAGCTCAACTGTGGGAAATGACTTTCTACAATGTATCCAGTAACGTGCCCCTGCTGAAGATGAGCCTTGTATGGGGGGTAGGGGGGGAGGGTTATGTTTGGATTGAAAATCAATAAAATACATTAAAAAAACAAAAAACAAATGATGGAGCCCTCCGTGAAGTGATGATATTATAAATCAAATCACTTGATAGTTTCCGCCGACTTGGAGTGTTTGGTTCCAAAGCAAAACAGTTTCACTTGTCTAAGATAGAAATGCATGTAATAGTGGCGCTCATACGGCTGAGGTGCTCAATGGAGTGGAGAATCCCGATTTGGTCAGTTAACCAGAATGTTTAGATTTTGGTGCCTTTGAATGGGTCAAGAGTTGGAGTAATTTTCAGTGCATATAGGGTTACAGAAATTGCTTGATATAAAATGAAGCCCATTGTAGCTTGTATTTAGTTTGTTGACCTTTATTCTGTGAAGCTTTTATGGATACGCCCATACCTTGAACTGCTTCTTAAAGATGGAATAATTCAGTCTTTAGTGCCCATTTCAAGAGGCCTGCTGACACCTACAATACAACAGTATGGAAACTCCTAGATTATAACCTCTGGACACTTTCCTTAACAAGGTGCAGTCACTGAACTGCATGCGCTTAGGGCTGGCCATGTTTACCCAAGGGAGGCCTCTGCAGGTGCACTGTGGAAGTAGAGATGGCTAATAAAATCATCACAGATTCACTTTTTTAGGAACAGTGTATTTCTGAAGTCTACAATCGTAGTTTTAGCTGATGACAAAGAGCAGCAGTACATTCCTGGCAATGCCAAAGAGCAGGCAGATTTCTACTGACTTTGAGATGACTTTGCGAGGCCCTAAACATAGACTATTGAGAGGAGGCTTTTTGAAGAAATAAGGACTTAGTCACTGTGGTGGTGTATGTTAGCATATTTATCTTCAAAACCCAACCCCAGAGAAACAGTCTGCTGTTTCAAGGATAGCATCCGGAGGTGGAGGTGGCGGAAGAGAGGTGAAGCTGGTGGGAACCAAATCTCTTCATAGCTTCTTTGATGTATTCAGACCAGTGTATTTTGCATTAGTGCAATATTTGGAGTTTAGGATATTTTGGGAGGGCTCCATAGCCAGACCTAGAGAAGTGAAGGGTTGTTTTGCTGAGCTGAATGGGGTCCACAAATGTCTTTGCTCTTGTCTATGTACCTGTCCCTCTGCTACCTCCTATTGGATTTGGCGAGTCATCCCCTAAATTATAAGTTAGGTAGTAAATATCACAATGAGATATGTCAGGGACACTGCTCAACACTCAATAAGATGCATAGAGCTTACTGTACCTAGACACTTTTAATGTATTGGTTGTAGGTATAGGTATTTGAAATATCTAGTATTGGCAATCTGTATTATTTACTCTTTTGTCAAGATAGTGTCAGGCAATCATGTGAAGAGAACATATCTGGGGGGAAATTGCAATATGCTAGAGATTGTTGACTGGAAAAAAGATCCATATATAAAGTATTGTATACTGTTGATATTTTGTTGTTAGATGTGATTACTTCACACATGATTTCTCAAAATCAAAGTCAACATTCTTTTGTTTTCTCAGATGGATTTGGTAATGACTTAAGCATGCACTTCAATTCGTTGGTGAAAATTGTTTTAAGGAATGGGTGTGGGGTGTGTTTGTTTGTATGCATGTCTGTGTGTGTTTGTGTGTATGTTCAAATGTGCTTGTGTTTGTATGCGCTGATGCACCTCAGTGAAATCGTGACGATTTGCTGATTGTTTTCTTATCTTCAATAGTATCAGTAAGACAACTAGTTCTTTGTTGCTAGACATGCTGCGAAGATGTTGTTTGTTGCATGATAACTATCAACTGTGCTTTGGTGTTGTCTTCTCCAGGTTGCAGCAGTTGAGTCCTTGGAGGGTCCCCTTTTGCAGGTGGAAGGATTGAGTGATCTTAGGCTGGAATTGCACAGTAAGAAGATGAACCTTCACCTGGTCCTTATTGATGAACTACATCGCCACCTCTACATTAAATCAACCAATCGAGTGAAGCGTGTCTCGTAAGTGTCCACACATGCCTAAGTGTCAACAGATATTCTTTTCTCAATAGGAACCTCTTTAAAGCTAGTTTCGTATTTTAAACTTGACACCTAGGGACGTGCCTTTTTTTCGCTCTTCCATATATATTGGTGCTAAGTCAATCAATCAGAAAAGTTTTTGCACCAGTTTACACAAACAATTTATTATATACTACATAAGGTGCTTTATTTCTAACAGATAATCAGATTTTCTGTTAGATTGTCATAAATAGTGCAAACAATGCCACTGGACAGAAATCAACACAACATTGTCCTGAGGTGGTCCACCAATAGGAAAGAGGTGGAATACTCAAATCTGAGCTCTCTTTTTTCCCAGACCTCGGCCCAGTGACAGTTTTGATTAGACAGACATTTCTAGTGTTGAGAAGATATATTGTACCCCATGGAACCACAGTTACTGTCTTGTTCTCATCCAAGCTGTCAATGGTGGTTATTGGGCAAATCTCGCTTTTTACTTAGAAGGGAAGCTACCTCAGCCTACTTACAAGCTGCAAGAGTTTAAAGAATAAAGGTGATATTCCTAGCGCAGAGTCCTTGTCACGTTCAAGTGCATTCTCTGTTGTTGACCTGTTGAACTGGGGTCCTTGGTGTAATATACTTTTCTACTGATATTAAGCAGACTTGAGTAACAATTTCATGTTGTAGTTTAGTATTCACCTGAGCTCATACAATGATCACGGTGATTCATACATATGATGATGCTTTTATAGACTTGACAGTGAAATGCTTGATAGTGATGTTTATCACCTTAGTTGTATTCTTGGCTGTCTGAACTCTGTCAGTGAAACTGCTCTCCCACCCTCGCAGCTCCACCAATAACTGAGGCCCTCTTGTGCTCCTGCACTCCTGTAGTGTTGGTGTTCGAGGCCCTCCTCTACCCGCAGGTTATACCTGCGCCTCATCCCTGGTGGTCCAGTGGACCTCTGACTCCTTCTCCCGCTCCGCTTTCTGCCCCCTTCATCCTCTCCTTTCTGCTCTGTTTCACCCTTTAGCTTTTTCACCCTTCACTGTTTATATCACTTTTCGTCTGCTTTCTGCTCCGTTTCACCCTTTTACTCTTTATATCTTTTTTCACTTCTTTTTTGCTTCCTTTCCCCCGTTTTTCCCGCAGCTGCTGCTCCCGCAGCCCCTTCCCCCAGCGCGACCAGCCCGAGCCAGTTCCCCGCTTCCGCCTCCCAGCTGTCCAGCCCTCCCCGACCCCTATTTAATAGCGGCCACGCGCAGCAGGTGCACGAACGGTAAGCCTGTCTGCGCCCGTCTGCAACCCGACCGCGACCAGCACCAGGAACCCTGGACCTCCGCACTGCCAATGCTACAACCCTGTGGCACTCCACACGCTCAACCCAGGCCGCAACAACAACTGCAAGCTAGCATCACCAGGCGACACCCACGGACCCTTCAGCTGTCACCGGTGACGGCACACCTGTAGCACCTTAACTCACAAAAAGAATAAGGCGTAGAAAGCATGTATGGGTTGTGGAGGGGTTAGACAGGGAGATAATACCAGAATATGACCCGCTAGAGGGCCGACTCCTACAGGAAAAGATCCCAGTAAAAGCCATTTCATTTACCTATAAAACGTTAATCAATAATATGCCGGACAAATTGGGTCCTCTTCGAGCTAAATGGGAAAGAACCATTGGTGTAATGGACGATATTGATTGGGAGGCCGCACTCATGCATCCACGTGAAGTGGCAATCAGGCTAAGGTTGCGCCTCATCCAATACAAAATTCTGCACCAAACTTATTTTGACAGAGCAAGGCTGCATAAAATAGGGAGAGCTGTGAGCCTGGATTGTCTTAGATGCTGCACGGAATGTGGAACATTCTTAAACACCCTTTGGGAATGTAACGCAATCCAAATATACTGGGGAAAGATTGTGGGAGAGCTCAATAATATATTGGAAGTCCAACTGGAGGTGGAACCAAAGTTTCTCCTACTGGGAATCTCCACGGATGTGGACATCCCGCGACGCAAACTCGTTTTAGCCAACTTGGGGTTGGTGGCAGCTAAACGGGATATAGCTAAATACTTGGGGGCCCGCAAATACCTACACTTAAGGAATGAAGGGCAAGTCTTGATCTGTATATGGTGGCGGAACAAGTGACATACAAGGCTAGAGGTTGCCCTAGGAAATTTCAAAAGATATGGGTACCAGGGATAGAATACTATGGTTTAGAAGTGGGGGGAAGGGGAAGCGGAGGGAAGAGGACTACTGCCAGAAAGATCGGGGGAGGAGCCTTGAAAGATGTAATATTTGACCCTAATGCACCAATCCATGTCTGTTTTCCATTTCACAATTTTGGGCAGTGACACCGCCCCCCACAACTGTGCAATGTTTTGTTTTGCAACCATGAGACCCAGGGTAGACCACAGTTTATCTTTACCAGGTAAGTTGGTTGCTTTCTAGATGTTCAGGAGGCACCTTTTAGCTTCAGGACAATCCGTCACTGCGAGCACTTCGCTCATGACGTCATGTACTCTCTGCCAGTATCTCTGGACATGCTCACACTCCCATATTATATGCATGAAGGTGCCCAGTTGGCTACAATTCCTTCTACACTCCCTCCCCCCCAATAGCCCTTTGCATGCGAACCATACGGGGCCCCATAACATATACTCTGTGTAGCATTTTGAGCTGGACAAGACGCAGTCTAGCCAAAATTGCCACCTTCCTCGGAGAGGCCATTGCCTCCCGCCATTCTTCCTCGTCCAACTCCAGCCCATCTCTCACTCAATTCTCCCTCGTCTGCTCGAGGGGGTCTAAAGTGTTGTTTATCAACTTTTTATAGGTCAGGTAGATCGCTTTCTTAGGCAGGTAGCCGTCTAATAGTCTGTCTTCTAAAGGTGAAGCTTCGGGGGGAGAGGTGCCTTTCTCCAATTGTGCCAGCAGTGCGTATCGAATCTGCAGGTACCTGAAGTACTCAGAGATGGTCAGCTTGTACTCCCGCTGTAGTGCCTCGAACATTAACATATCACCTTTCACCCATAGGTCCCTGATCTTTGAGATCCCTATCAGGTCCCAATTATCAAATCCCTTAGAGGTTCTCAGAGTGCCCAGCTGTTCTGTGTCCCACAGTGGAGTTGCCAGTGTAAGTTTTTGTTCCCACCCCAGACTCCTTGTCACTGCGCGTCAAATTTGAACTGAATGCTTCGTCGGCCCTGTTAGGTGGAATTTGTTGGGCTTAGTGTATATGGCCCTATTGTAGCTTCCCCCAGGTAATATCCATCTATCCATGGCATATCCCGGATCATCAGGTCTACGATAGGTGCATTGATTTACAGCAGCTAGGTGAGCAGCCCAGCAATACTTTTTAAGGTCCAGAATCCCTCCATCGTACCAGGTAAAGGCCAGTTTATTCAACGCTATCTGGGGTCTTGCGTCCCAGAGTAATTGTCGCTGCTTTTCCTCAATCTCCTTAAAGTATCTTGTAGGGACCAAGTCAGGGGAGTTCTGCAGGGCATAGAGGAAACGCTGCAAAGCCATCATCTTAAAGAGAGCTCCCCTCCCTAGCAACGAGAGCGGGAGCCCCTTCCAACTTGCAATATCCCGCCTCAATCTCTGTAATGGGGGAGCAGATTGCAGTCGTAACGACTTTTGGGATCTGTGGTGATGTATATCCCCAGGTTTTTGAAAGACTACTGTCGTTATTTGTTTTGGACAATCCCTGGGGGTGAGGGGAGGATCCCCACTTAGGACATACAGAAGGGACTTGCTCCAGTTTATCGAGTACCCCGAGAATCTGCCAAAGAAGATCAAGCACTCCAATGAGTGACTTTCTAGGGGAGGCTAAGAATAGGAGAATGTCGTCTGCATATAATGAGATGCGGTCCCCCCAATCTTCTGACCATCGCAACCCTTGCACAACTGGATCTTCCGGATCCATTCTGCCAATTGCTCCAGAGAGAGGGCAAAAAGCACGAGGGATAGTGGATAGGCCAACCCGGGGACCACCACCTGTGCGAGTGGATCTGAGTAGAGGAGTTTGACCCATCCTAAAAAGCCAGGTCCAAATCTCATTTTTGCCAGTACCGCAAACAAGTATGGCCATTCGATGGTATAGAACGCCATGGTGGTATCTAATGAAACAATTACTGCCGCCTCTTGGATGGTGGCCACCCTTCCCAACACTCCGTGCACTCTACGAAGGTTTAGCGTAGTGTTGCGATGGGGCATAAAGCCTGATTGATCCGGGTGCACCAGGTCACTAATGACTTGGGGGAGTCGGTTCGCCAAAAGCTTTGCCAATATTTTGGGTTCAGCATTAACCCCTTCCATGCTGGGCCGATTCTGCTCCTGTGCTGAAGATTTCAGCGCGGGTGCGGTCCTGACAGCCCCCAGCCGTCATCAGCACACGAGCACTGTAGTGCATGACGGCTGGGGGCCGTCATCAGCATGGAAGGGGTTATGCAAAGAGATTGGCCTGTAGGATGAGCATTTACTCTTTGGTCTGCCCTCTTTATGAATGACCACGAGCGTTGTCAACCTCTGATCGGACGGAAGCGAACCTACCCTCTTACTTTCTTCGAACATGGCTCGCAGGTACTTAGCTATTTTGTCCAGTCTTAACTTATAGAGCTCGATGGGCAGGCCGTTAGAGCCGATGGCTTTTCCGGCTTGGAGATTCCTTATTGCTTGCGCTATTTTGTCATTTGTAAAGTGACTGTCTAGCGCATCCGCTTCTTCAGCCGTGAGGGCAGGGAGTCGTATGTCTCTGAGTAGATCTCGGGAGTCACTCTCGAGCAAGGGGGTGCTCGATTGGTATTCCATGCTATAGTAAGCTGCAAATTTGTTTGCGATATCTTGGGGGCCGGTGATTGTATGACCCCCTTCGTCTAACAGCACTGGCACTAGCCTATTTGCCATTTCTCTCTTGTCAAGCCAGGCTCATAACTTCCCAGCTTTGTCCCCTAAATCATACACTCTGCCTTCTTGTTCCCTCCCCCATATCCTTGCTCTGTCAGTGGCTATGGCTTTAAATTCATCTCTTTTCATATGCAGGGAATGTAATGGCTCCTGAGTGACCTCCCCCTCGATCTCTTCCTCCAGCCGGAGGATCTCGTTCTCAACTTCAACCAGATCTTGCTGCTTCTCTTTTCATGCCCCCGCTATCAGAGACAGTGTTTGCCCCCTTATGAATGTTTTAAAGGATTCCCATGATGTTAGGGGGGACTCTACCGACCCCACATTGTCTTGGAATTCGTTTTCTAAGGACTGGAGTAGGGCTTTTTTGATCACAGGGTTACGGATGTACCATGGGTTTATGGGGGGATCCTTCCCACCCTCGTGGCCTCCAGGACCAGGTGAGCCTATACTGGGGAGTGATCAGAGATACCTCGTGCCATGTGTTTAATTTCCCGTATATTAGTGAGTTGCGATGCTGGCACAAGGAGATAATCTATGGGGGATAGGCTATTATGTGCCCCTGAATATAAGATATATTGACTACCATCTGGGTGGTATGCCCGCCACCCTTCAGCTAGACCTAAGACGTTCAGGAAGTCTGGAAGCCATCGACAGTACGGGCTAATGTCCCAGGGAGTATAGCGATCCAGTGAGCCTGAGACTACAGAATTGAAGTCCCCTCCTACGAGTAGGAGGCCCTCCGGTAGGGATAGCAAAATGGAGCCTATATCTTTGAATGTGCTGTTCTCCAAACCTGGTGGTACGTAGACCAACAATATCGTTAGTGTGTTCCCTTCCCATTGTCCTGTGACTGCGATGTATCTGCCCCTGTCGTCTAACCGTGTTGATTGAATGTAAAGGGGGAAGGAGTTCTTGAGCCTAATACCCACTCCCCTAGAACCAGTTGTGGACCCTGAATGGGCCACTAGATTATAGCCCCATCTGTTCATTGCTCTACAGGAGTGGCCCATCAAGTGGGTTTCTTAAAGAAGTACTATATCCGGGGAGTGTCTTTTAATGTGCTGTAGAACAAGGCAGCGCTTTATTTTGTTCCCCAATCCATTGACGTTCCAACTCAACAATCTCAAGCTTTTATCCCAATGCATACTCATGAAGACCTAACTGTGTCTCACATACCTCTTGATACCAGCAGACAGATGTTGTCGATTTAACTCGATTACCTACAAACCTACAACCCCCCTCCCAACTCGCCCCCCCTCCCTGCTGCCCTGCACTTTGGGCCTGACACTGCCCATAAACATAACAATGCAGAGTGCCTATCGCCCTAACGGTAGAAAACTGAGGGGTGAGAGGCTCTGCCCCCCTGCCCCCCTACTTAACTTCAGACATTTGTAACACCCCGTATGGAGCGAGCCACCATCAACATCTATCACTAAAAGAGATTAAGTAATTTCACCGAGCTGGTATCAACTGCCAAATGAATTACCCCTCAGCCATACACAGGTTGGGTCACAAACTATGATAATGACAGAGCCTTGGGCCCCCAGGTTTGGGCGTGAAGCAAAGACAGGTGCCCGAACAGTTCAAGTTATCAACAGGCATTATGCTCGCTGACCCCTCTCCAACCTTCCAGCCATTCTGCCGCTACCTCAGGATCCTCAAAAAGACAGGCTTTTTCACCCGCCTCCACCCGGAGCCGGGCCGGAAACAACATTGAATACTTTATTTCTCTGTCCCTGAGTTTCTTCTTTACAGCAAGAAATGAGCATCTCTGCTTCTGTACCGCTTGAGTAAAGTCTGGAAAGAAAAGGATTTCACATTCTCATATCGGAGGGGTGAGGCCACCCTAGCACATTGTAATATTGCATCTCGCTGCGGAAGTTAAGGACCCTGGCCAGTATTGGACACGGAGGAGCACCTGGTCTCGGTCTGCCCCTTGGGACTCTGTGGGCCCTTTCAATCATAACATTTTTTGATAGTCCCTTGGGTTGCAGGTAAGTGATTATGAGGTCCACCACAAAGAGATCAGTCGCCTGCCCCTCCGCCCTCTCCGGCACACCAAGAATGCGCACGTTATTGCGCCTAGTGCGCCCTTCATAGTTATCCAGTTTTTCTTCCGCAAACTTCCTGAATGTTTGAAGTTCTTGGATTTCTAGTTGGAGTTGGGAGGTGTCATTGACTAGGCTAGCCGTAGAGATCTCAACCTGCTTGACTTTTTCGCTCATCTTGACGAGATCCGCCCTGATAAGGGACACTTCCAACGTGATAGTGTCTATCCTCTGCTCCAGTGAAGTCCTGATGCCGGAGATCGCTTCCATAACATCCTTAAGGGTGAGCTCTGGAGCATTCCCCTCTGCTCCCCCCATGGACTTATCCCTGACTTGTTGTTCCTGGATGGCGGCTTTTGGGAGCGTATACCGGTCCAGCTTATTTTGTTGCGAGACCTTCCTCTGCTCCCAGTCTAAAAGCTCTCCACTGGCTTCCAGTGAAAAAACGAATTCTCTTCAAAATTCTGTGCCTGACCCATAAGCAAATGTATGGTAATGGTCCTAAATACTGGTCGGAGAAGTTACACTGGTATCAGCCAGGCAGATTGCTCAGATCCAGTAATGAGACACTGCTTACTCCTCTCAGAATTCATATTGCCAGGAAAGGGGGTAGTTCTTTCTCTTGTCTTGCTCCGGCATCTTGGAATAAAATGCCTTTACACCTGCGCATCACCCCCGAACACAGCTGCTTCCGTAAAAATCTTGAAGACCAGGCTTTTTGAAAACTAAGTAATTACCTCATCATCTCTTTGTCAGAGCTGTCTGCAAGTGCCATGAGACTCTTGGGAGTGATGTGTGCACGATACAAATATCCCTGACTTGACTTGACCTTGGGGCCCCTCGTGCCCAACATTGTAGTCCTTTCCTGGGTAGCTGCCACCTTCCCTCTCGCCAATCTGGGGAAGCCGGCACAGTTCACAGCGCCGCCAAACACTGTAGCCGGGCGCCTCACGTTCAGTTGGGGCTCTGGCTGCCCAAGGATTGTATGCCCAGGGAGAGAGGAGGGAGGAGAGGCGCTGTGGCCTTCCCCCTGTAACGATACCACGCCACAAATGAAGGGCAGAACCAGACACGCCGATGAGCACTGGCGTCCCCTATGGGCCTCTCCTGCCAGCAAGCGCGGCCCTCTGGAGTCTATTGGGCCTCCCCCATTGGACCCTGATTAGCCATGAGTCACTCCTGAGCAGCCAGTGCACGCAGCAGTTGCTCCTTCAGTCCCCGGATTTCGCCAGGCTTAGTTATTCCCCCAGAGAATGGCCGCCGCTGTCCCCATCTGCCGCTCCACCCAGCGTTGTACAGGCTAGCCGTAGGCTTATAAAGGGGACATAGCAGACCCGGATTGCATGAAGGTGGGTTTTATATGTATATAGTTATCAATAGAACCCTACCAGTTATTCAGGCTGTTCCAAGGAAGTATGTCATACTTATGAGGATTAATTCACGTGCTTGGACAGTGAGAACCACACCTGTACTGGTAATATTGGTTTACATTAGTGCAATCAGACTCCTCCAGTCTTCTAAAATCAGGCATAATTGCGTGCGCGTAACTGTCCCTATACCGTTATGTTCACCTGAATTGGAGGAGCATTTGATGTCATTGCCATTAGCATGGACGTTTGACCCAGAGTGCTCCGGTTCAGCTCTTCACATCAGCTCCTTACAGGACTCATGTAGTGCACATGTGCACCCGAGCGCGCCTCTCCAAACATGGGAGGAGCGGTTGACGCTCTAGGTACACAGATACTTTGCCTTCCGGTTCCTATACACGTTTGCCACGTCTCTGGTGACTTGTTCATGGGCGGGACCGGAGGGAGTAACCGGGCCTCAGCAGCGCAGCAACCTGAATCTGCACGGTCCTGGGAGAGACACACTGTAGGGCCACAGCTCACTTTGATGAAGTAAGTGGGGTCTTTTTGCAAGGCAGACCAATTGCGGGTCGAGGTGAGCGCTCGGACTTGGGCGCAGAGTCGTGGTCCAATTGGGTGTGTTCGGCATCTCCTCACGATGCTACAATCCTACTAGGGGGGTTATAGTTTTACTACACAGCGCATGTTGGGCCGACCTGACCTGCCCTCCCGACATATTGGGGAGCTGTGTGGTTTTCCACTGACGCTCCATTTTATTGATTCATCAATTGTGTTCTTCTATCCTCATATCTCGCTGTGTGTGACTATAGGGAGCTGTCTTCGCTCTCCTGCTAGTTCAAGTTTAGATTTTAAATGAACTCGGTAAGCTTCACGTTGTGCATGATGGTGTTTCCTGTCCCCTGGCAACGAGGCCTGATTTTTGTATCAGTAATATTGGTATTATCGGTGTTGTTTTACATTTGCTATAAGCGCGCACTCTCTGGGACGTAAATATAAATGTATTTACACCGCCGGGCGTTTTATCGCGCTACTATGTCCTGAGCTGGTGTTATTACACCCTTGATGTTTTGCTGTTTTCATGGGGGTAGGGGGCTACACACCACTTCAGTTGTTACTATTTTCTGCACAGAGGGCAGAGCACTTTTCAGTTCACACGTGTTTTTATTAATTCTGTTACAGGTTCCTCTTGGAGAGCAAGGCGCTCTACCACACTTTCTCTGAGCAGTTACTCAGAAAGGGTTTCTTAACTTCACCCCGGATTAAAGGAGGTAGGGTTAGTACCTTTGGGATAATTTCATAGTGAGTCCTGATGAAAGCCGGGGTATTACGCTCTGCCAGCTGAAACATATCAACGATTTTGCAGATTGGAGGGGTTGGTAACTCATTATAAGTTCTCCGAACCACCATCCACTGGTCCTGCTGTGACCATTTTTACTCTGGACAGGGTACCCAATATTAAAATTGTAATAGGGACTCCCTGTGGCCAGTTTTTATCACTGTCTCTGCACCTATTTTCACTTATGATCCCATATTATTGTCATTTATTTGTTGTATTGTCTTCCCCCTCCCTATTGCTCCACCTCCAGCGTTGGTCTGCGCTGAGGTGTGTTAGCAGCCCTATGATGAAGCATGACACAGTTTGCTGTGTGTGAGGGCAGTTTTAACACCCCTGTGTGATTCCCCCACTTTTTGTTTACAGCAATCCGAGTACACAGTCCCTCTTCTATACTGTGGTTACACACCTGCAGCACCACCAGGACCACGGATCTAGCACAACCTACCCACAAGAACACTACTGAACCGAAGACCCTGCAATGCATCCTCCTCAACATCCGATCTCTCCACAAACATGGCACTGAAATCTGGGACCTCCTTGATGGCACCACCCCAGACATAGCATTCTTCATAGAAACCTGGTCCAACACCACCTCGGACCGGACATTGCCATCGCCATTCCCCAAGAATACAAGATCTCCTGGAAGGAGCGCCCCACCCGCTCTGGAGGAGTAATTGCCATTGTCCACAAATCCACCCTCCGGCTGAGCACACTCCCGTACGAGCCCACAGACCTGATGGAACACCTACATTTCAAGATACAGGCCGGCCCTACCACCACCCTCCGAGAAACTCTCATCTACCGACCCCCCCGGATCCCGCGGACCATTCACCAACTCCATCACGGACATCATCACCCCGCAAGCCATCGCATCCATCAACTACACCCTGCTGGAGACCTCAAGTTCCACCTCGACAACCAACTAGACCCCAACACCACATCCCTCCTGGACAGCCTCCACAACATTGGACTCTGCCAGATCATTACCCAACCCACGCACTCAGCAAGACACTCCCTCGACCCCCTTTTCACATCAGGAAACTCCATCACTTTCATCCATAACACCGAACTCCGATGGACTGACCATTGATGCATCCACTTCACCTTCAGAACCCCCACCATCTACAGACACCAGCATCTGCCCCCATGAAGCAACTGGACCAAAATCACTGATGACCAGCTCACCTCCTCTCTCTGCAACTCCACCCCAACCACCGCGGAAGACGACGACCCCAACACTGCAGCCCGAACTCTGCACAGATGGATCTCCGACAGCGCCAACACAATAGCCCCCCTCAAGAAGAACAACAACACACACGCCACGAAAGCCAGATGGTTTACCACCGAACTTCGAGAGTCCAAGGGGCACATGCCGCCGCCTCAAAAAGGCCTGGAGGAACTCCAAATCCACAGAAGCCCACAACAACTTCAGAGCTGCCACCTACGCCCACTACCAACTCATTAGAAATGCGAGAAAAACAGCGATCAAAGACAGACTCTCCACACACGCGCACAACAGCAAAGAGCTCTTCAGCATCATCAAGGAGTTCGCCCAATCCACCTGCTAGTCTACTGA
Organism: Lissotriton helveticus; assembly: GCF_964261635.1. Classification (NCBI taxonomy): domain Eukaryota; kingdom Metazoa; phylum Chordata; class Amphibia; order Caudata; family Salamandridae; genus Lissotriton; species Lissotriton helveticus. Next base: position 993,952,139 of record NC_136057.1, read on the forward strand.
CATCCCTCCCTCACAAGACCTCTGCAACAAACTCCGCACCTTCTTCCACCACAAAATCAAGAACATTTACGACAACTTCGGTGAAGACAACCAGCCCACCGAACCCTCCCCAGGCACCCCCGACACCCTGAAGCCAACGATTGACAGCTGGATAGCCCTCACCACTGAAGACACACTGAAGACGAGGAAGTTAATCCACTCCGGGGCCCCCTGCCCCCACCAAATCTTTAACAGAGCTGCCAACACCATCGCACCCATGCTTCGCCACACCATCAACCGCTCCCTGGTGAACGCCTCCTTCTCTGACGACTGGAAACACGCCAAGATCAACCCCCTCCTGAAGAAGCCCTTGGTGGATCCTACAGACCCATCTCCCTGCTCCCGTTCACAGCGAAAGTCATCTAGAAAGCCATCAACAACCAACTCGCCACCTTCATCGAAGAGCACGACTTCCTCAACTCCTCCCACTCCGGCTTCAGAAAAAAACACAGCACAGAAACCGCCTTCCTCACCGCAACAGACGACATCCGCTCCCTCCTGGACAGAGGAGAAACAGTAGCCCTCATCCTCCTCGACCTCTCAACGTCTACATGGGTCCGCCCGCCCCCATCGTCAGAACCCACGGATTCAACATTGTTTCATATGCAGACAACATCCAACTCATCCTATCCAAGGAAAACCAACACAGCCAAACACAACTTTCAAGAAGGCATGGAAGCTGTTGCCAAATGGATGAAAAGCAGCTGCCTACAACTCAACACTGACAAAAACAGAAGCATTCATCATGGGCCCACACCCCAATGCCTGGAACAACACCTGGTGGCCCCCAGCCCTCGGAAGCCCACCCACCCCCACGGACCACCAAGGCAACCTTGGAATCATCCTGAACTCCATGCTCAAAATGGACCGCCAGATCAATTCAGTCGGATCCTCCTGCTTCCATACCCTCTGCCTCCTACGTAAGACCTTCAAATGGATCCCCCTCGAGCACAGAAAGACCATCACTCGCACCCTCGGCGCCAGCAAGCTCGACTACGGCAACGCACTCTATGCCGGAATAAACGAAAACCTCACCCGCAAGGTACAAAACATCCAGAACGCCAACGCAAGTCTGGTCCTCAACCTGCCAAGACACTGCCATACCTCCCAGCACCTGTGCACACCCACTGGCTCCCCATTGAGGCCAGAATCTCCTTCAAGATTTTCGCCCACGCACACAAAGCCCTCCACAACACCGGACCAGCATACCTGAACAGCCAACTTGAATTCCACGCACCCCAAAGGACCCTACGATCAGCCCAGATTTCCTACGCCGTGGTCCCCCGTGCCAGAAAGACCAAATCGGGAGACCACTCCTTCTCCTTCCTCGCAGCCAGGGCCTGGAACGCCCTACCGCTTCACCTCAGACAGACAACATCACTCCCCATCTTCATGAGAAACCTCAAAACTTGGCTCTTCGATAGACCTCCTCGTTGATGGACAGGTGAGTAGTCGCACTTAACAAACACATGATTGAATGATTGACTTCTGCTCCCCTTGCGACAATGTCTGGTAGCCATACATGTGTAATTGTTTCTCAAATACATGTAGGCAGACCTTTACATAACTCATAGGAGATGTTTTGAAGGCCACTAAAATGCTGTAAATGTGCAGTCTGAGTGACACTAGCTAGCTCTTACGATACAGATTTCGAAGTGACAAAGGCTTCGTGGAAATGCTCTCCTTAATATCAAATGAAGATAAATTAGATAATACAGAAACCGCATAACTTGTGTGTATTCCAAGGGTGCTGATTAGCAAAATTCAAGGTGTTGGGGAGCAGAGCAATTGACGAAAAGCACAGACCATCAGATGTAAACAGGACTCTGGTTGCCATGTTTGCTTTCTGTTCCTACTGCTGCTTCTTGACCCCAGAACCAAGGGTTACAATGGCAATGCCATTGTTTTTTTGTTTGTTTTTCCAGAGTTTTATAATGTGCGAATGTAACCCGAAGGTATCAGGTATCAGAGTGCTTTACATGAACACCAGTTGCATTACACAAAGACACATTCATTTTTTGTTAGGCACAGGGAGATTGTGATTTGCCCAGAATCACAGGATGCCGAGACTCGAACCCAGTTTCCCAGATTTGAGATCGTACGCCATAGACGTTAGGCCAAATGCTCTCATTGCATGGGACAAACCATGAGTAGCATCTCTGTATTTGGCGACCTCTGATTAACTTTCATATTGGTTTCCCTTGTTTGAGGGACTTGTATTTTTATCAGGCGCCGACTCCCTCTTTACGTTACCAAAAATTGGTACTTTCCTTGTGTGTGCCACTGTTCACTCACCAGATTTCTACGTGATGTAGCGACTGAAGGGTGTGAGGGCTCTGCCCCTCTGAATTCAAGATTTAGAGTTGACAATTGGTCATGATGCACAGTAAGAAACGAGTAACTTGATGCTGTTGACAGTAGCAAGAATTCCCTAAGTCTATGAACATAAGGACACAGCACCATGTCACACATTATAGTGGCATTTGGCTATTTTTTAAACTGCTCCTTTTCTTGGCTGGCTTTTTTGTTTGTTTTTTAAACAAACATTATTGAGCATTTATTAACGCCTTAACCGCGGCGGAGGTGCGGGCGTTCTGAAGAGTGGGCGGGGCTGCGTCGGCCGTTGGCAGACGGCAGCAATAGGGAGGTAGTGCGGCCGTCGGCAGCACGCAAGGGGTTAATTCATCACAACAGACTGTTAATGACTCTGCATTCCTGGTATGATTGTAGCAAATATGTCTGTTACTAGTGTTCCCATGCCTGTTTAAGGTCTCTCTTAGCAACAAAAAAAGGAAGGAAACAACATCTACCAAACCCCCCCCCCCCTGTGATAGTGTACTATGAAAGACTAGAAGCTAATGTGTACACCATAGAGCTTTATACATATTCAGTATTAGGGGATTGGTGCGGGGGACGTGCAATGGTAGACTAGGATTTACGTTCGTAAATGAGGGAATCCAACTTTTCGTATGTTGTTGTTCCTTCAAAGTGCTACGAGTCTGGCTGTCGATGTCTTACTCTGTTGTATTGGCTGGCTTTTGTTAACCACTTTTATGCACTGATTCATTAACCTCATGTACAGGTTACCATCATGACAATTGCTTATATACAGTGTAATTCGTTGATATGCGCAGCATTTCTGATGGATACTATTAGCTGCAGATTCCTCAGCGGCTTAGAATACCCAGGCACCAGACTGGATCCAGAAAACCGTTTTCATTGCAGTGCTCCCATTCTCCGCTAGCAGGCATTGTGCGGCTTTTTTTTGTGTGAATATTTATATAGCACGAACTTGACCCCAAGGTATTGGAGCACTTTACATGAGCACCGTATTTACATTACACATTCAGGCACGGGGAGATGAAGTGATTTGCCCAGAATCACAGGAGGTGGACGCGACCCCGAGGCTCGAACCCTGGTTTCCAGCACCAAAGTTGGTAGTCTAGCCCACGGACCACATCCTCTGCTTTCTGCTGAATCAACACCTTTCCTTGAATTAAAGGAGCAGAGCCACCTCTGCGCGCTGACATTAGTTCCTTTTTTTTTGCACTTTGTCCCAAGCAGATATGGAGTGCCGCTCCTATTGTTTTTTTTCAGTTTTAGGACGATTTCTTACGATTTTAAGAGAGTGCTAGGGAACTATGTCCTCACCCAAAAAGGGAGGCTTCAAGCCATGCTGCAACTTCAGAAGGCCGATATTGGTCATAGACTCTCACAAGGTGTTCTTTGGTGGATATGCTCCGGACTCTACTCTAAGTCATGCAAAAGTGCACGTTCATACCCCAAAGGTGATCAGAGACTGGGAGGTGAAGCTCATATTACTGAATACAAGAAGAAGCCGCAGTGGGCGCTGACTTAGTCCCAGTCATGAGGCCTTTTCTGCGATTGCGCAACATCCAGCTCATAATCCTCTGGTATGTCGAAGTCCAAGCACAAGCTTAAGAAAGCGAAGCGTGATTCGAACCCCATCCTGCCACTCTAACTCCCAAGAGAAGGCGCATGGTGTCACGATATCAGTCACACACTTTCAAGATCGCCAGCTACAGAACCCACTCCTCAACCTGTCTCAAAGTGCTATGCATTTCCCTTGCCGTCATTGACACCACAACAGATCAGTGCCTTAAAGGAGGCCATGTTGTCTATTTGCGGTATGCTTCCGGCTACCTCTGGTTGGCCTTCGGGCCCCAGGGTACCATAGGGGCCTCCACTCTGGTTGCCGCGAGTAGGTCCATCTCCGGTGCTTTCTGTGCTGTTTGGAACCAGTTACAACATCGGTACAGGCATCTACTCCTGGCCCAGGATCCATGCCGGCCTCCACTTCCACGATGCCAGAGCCAAAACCACTGATGCTTGAGGATAATTCGGTGCTGACACCAGTGTCAGACCCTGAACTGACTTTGGCTCAAGCTCAACCAATGTTGTGCTACGAAATAAGAAAAGGGCAACTGGTCATCAAGCAAACTGATTCTAACTCGTTGCCTCTGTCTAGTCACACCTGACAGCAGAGACTCCATTATCGCTTTGGTTTGGACTCTAATCACATCCCACTCACTGTACTGATGATGCCTAATGCATTGATTTGCAACATTTCAATGTGCTTGACATCTCTCCTGAGACAGAGTTTGACACACCACGTGGGCCACCAGTGGAGAAAAGTGCATCATTTTCAGTAGTTGTCCGGAGGGCAGCTGAGGGGCATGAATTGCAGGTGTTTTGCAATTGAGACCAATTCAAATGTAATGGAGATTTTTCAACCCGGACCAACGACTTCTAAGCCTTTGCTTACTTTTAAAGCTGCCCTCACTGATAGTTTGATGGCCAATTGGTCGATGCATTGTTCTTGCTCGCCTCTGAATAGGCAGGTGGCCAGACGTCGCATACCGGTGTTTGGTGACCCAGATTTTCTCACTCAGCGACCTGCTCCAGAGAGTATTATTGTACAGTCTTTGACCAGTAAGGTGAACTATAAATCATTTCTACCACTCCTGCAGATAGGTAATCCCAGACGACTGATGCTTTTGGAAAGCACATTTTCTTCAGCCATGCTAGCACTGCACTTCATAAATGCTGTTTGCTTGCTGGGCTGTTACACACATGCCGTTCGGACCATGGCCTGTGAGGTATTGGGGCCTTTTTGGCACAGATGACCCACGATAGGCACAGTGCTGTCAAGTTCGTTGTCTGCACAGGTCTAACTATTACAGATTGTCTGGAGAGGGCAATCAGTACTAGTGTTGTCCTTCATCGACTCACATGTGAATGCGTTCCAAATAATTTTCTGGTGATGTTCGTGCCTAGCTCGTGGATATACCTTTAAATGAGTCCAGCATTTGCTGTAAGAAGGCAGACTGCTTTGGAGTGCAGCAGTATTTTTGTAAGAAATACAATGCCTGGCGGGCTTTCACGACCTGGTGGCTCAAATGGTATTAATTGTGTTCCACAACATCTAACCCCAAATCAGAGTTTTGTCTCTTATAAACAAAAAAAGAATGACCCTGCAGGTGTAGGCCATTGATATAGGCTCCTGTCTGAGACCGCCTTGCATAGCAATCTTCAGCAGGAAGGATTTAGATCAGAAGGTCTGCTGAAAATATGGTGGACTTATTTGCTCCTAAATCTAACGGCCCTGTGGCAGGTGGGCTGCACGGTCATGGGTTTCTAATGGTGGTGCCAGCTGAGGGTGTGTCATTGTTGAAAATAGCAATTGGTCCATCTATAAACGATGTGGTGGAACTGTGGATTTGTCCTAGTGTGCCCTGGGGATTTACGTCAGGACTTCCGTTCAAACTGTAAATTGTATTGTATTGTAATTGCATTTATATAGCGCTTACTACCCCTGACGAGGCGTCTAAGTGCTTTTTCGGCGGGTAGCACGCTACTCCGGGACCCATAGAGGATTAGTGTTGAATTAGTATAGTGAAACATGCAAGTACATTTTAAGTGGTGGATAGGTTAGTCAGTTATTTGGATTTGGAATGATAGCAGAAGGATAGAGGAGGACAAAGGTTTGAATTTATTTATCGCTCGCTTGTTGACGCATGCTATTCAGGAAGCCTATAAAGGATTAGTGGTGAATTAATATGGTGAAATATGAGGTAATAAGGTAATATTAGTCTGTTACTTGGAGTGAGAAGGATAGCGGATGGATAAAAGGGGAAGAAAGATTAGCATTCATATAGCACTTGTTACCCCTGATGGGTGTTGAAGCGCTTTTCTGGCGAGTAGCACGCCACTCCGGAACCCATAAAGGATTAGTGTTGGAAATTAGTATAGTATAAATATGAAGTAATTTGAGTAGTAGATATGTTATTCAGTTATTTGGGCAGTATATTAGTATAGTTGAATATGGAATATGGAATTTGAGAAGTGAACATGTTAGTCTGTTAATTTTGATTGAAAAGGATAGTGGAGGGATAAAAGAGTGAAGGATTTTTTTTTTTGTCTCGACCAGTCTCGAACTGGCTCAAACAGGCAATTGCCCTTGTCCTCTCCACCCTTAGCCTCGACGCCCGGGCTGAGACGCCCTAAGCATGGCCTTTTTTGTAGCCCTAGTAATCAGGTGACCCCTTCGGCCAATGGGAACCCTAGCGCTAACACTATCCAATCACAACACGAGCCCTAACATCTAGAACCAATAGGAGACCAGGACCTTGCAGCCAATCTTAGCCCTAGTCCAAGCACCCAATCAGTTTGAAAACCCTGATCTGTACGTCCAATAAAGGCCTTAGCCCTACCACTAGTCCCAACCCAAGTCCAAGCAGCCAATGGTACAGGTAGCCCCAGTCCCTACTTCCAATAGAAAGCCTAACCCTACTCTTAGTCCCACAAGTGGTCCAACAACCAATCACACCAGAAGCCCTTAATAGCTACTTCCAATTAAAGGTCTAACCCTAGCCCTAGTCCCACCCTACTCCCAACAACCATTAACATAGGAAGCCCTAGTCCCTACTTCCAATAGAAATCCTAACCCTAGCCCTAGTCCCAACCCTACAATGATTGAATCACAGACCGAGAAACCAATCAGAACCCTCAAATACCCAACCAATAAGGACATTAACCCTAATCCAATAGAAACACCAGACACAACCACCAATCAGTGTACACATGTGCCAACCACTAGCAGACCATATAAGGTCCCAGCAACCTTAGACAAGGTTTGCTGGCCAGGGAGTTGGAAGCTGCTTCTCCTGTTCAGAATCTCCTAGGAGACAGACAGGCTCAATCCACAACTTTGGACTTCTGCAGGTAAAGGCTTCACTAACTCGAAATCTAACAATACTGTTTGCTTTACTCCCCCTGCTGGCCAAAAAACGAAGTGCACAGGCCCCAGTAAATACAGTTTAAACAGCTCACAGAAGCACCCTCTGATGTAGAAAATCCCTGTTGCTGGGGGGAGGGAGGCAGGGGGGCTGGCCTCACTGGCTTGTGAACACAAAATGGTGGCTGGGGTGCACTGTTTTAGCACACAGGTCTAAGCAGAGAGCAAAGGAGAAATTTGGAGGGAAAATAGATTTGTCACCAAGGAATGAGAGAGACAAACTACAGAGGTTGGACTGCAAATCCCACACTTCAACACACTAAATGGGGGTAATCATGGGCAGGCAAAACCACAAATTTAAAACACAACACAGGTGATAAAATATGCAATTACACGCAGGCTAAAACTACAATTTTTAACTGTAACAACCACATTCCCTTTCAGCTGTTGTTTGAACTCGTCAGCAACTTTTTTTAATGGTTATAGTAGCTGCTGTTTTGTTCTACAGTAGTGGACTAACTTCGGGCATGTGTTTATAACTAACAATCGGCTAAAAATAAACTAATGTGTGTGTACCGTTTTGTATCTCAATTTCTCGTTTCTTGACCATGGTATGAATGCCTCATATCCCCCACATATCAGTGCTGCAACTTCCTATTCGAGCTTCAGAACTCTTTTAAAAATCTGGCTCTTTAGACAGGCTTATGGATAAGCTTCGGGTCCCCTGCCTCTATGCTTTAGTGCCATGAAACCTTTTTGGTGTACTTGCGCTTTATAAATACATTGTAACATAGCATAAACCACAGACTTTGCTAAGCATTAAACCCTTCTCTACGTACCTTGATCCTGTGGTCTTCAAATGGTCCTGTGCCCTTCTCTAAAAAATGAAAATAATTATCATGTTTTTATGCCATCCTGGCGTGAATTATATAGGTTTTGAAGTCATTGCCTTCATCCGGTGACAAGAGGCAAGGGTAAATGTAAATTGATACTTGTATAGCGCCCTACTCACCCGCAAGGGTCTCAAGGCGCTTGTGCGATTACCGCTGTGGAACCCATCCTGGCTTTCCCTGTGAGGTGTCCACTCCTGGGCACCCCCAAGGTGAAGCCAGGCATCCTTAGCATTGTGGGGGCCGTTGTGGAATTAAGCAAGCTATTGCCCAGAGTTGCAGAGTGGGACTCCGTGATTAGAATAGGCACCGAGGCGAGAATTATCAGGTCCGTGGAATTTTGAGCCCAAGACCCGCCGAGCCGGGAATTGAACCCTGGTCCCGGGCTAGACCTCTGCATCAGGGTCTGCCGCTCTAACCATTGAGCCACACTTCTCCAGGGTGATATTTACCTTTTAGTTGCATATGAAATAATATTGGAATGTGCCTGTCCACTTTCGCTGCTGTTTCTGCAGGTATATGGATTTGCCGTGGTATTACTAGGTGATGATCACCACTCGCCGTAACTGTTGCGGATCCTCCATGGCAGCACTCTGTCCGCTTGGTGCACAGATGATCCTCCATGGCAGCGCTCTGTCCGCTTGGTGCACGGACGATCCTCCATGGCAGCACTCTGTCCACTTGGTGCACGGACGATCCTCCATGGCAGTACTCTGTCCGCATGGTGCAGGAATGATCCTCCATGGCAGCACTCTGTCCGCTTGGTGCACGAATAATCCTCCATGGCAGCACTCTGTCCGCTTGGTGCACAGACGATCCTCTAAGGCAGCACTCTGTCCGTTTGGTGCACAGATGATCCTCCATGGCAGCACTCTGTCCGCTTGTTGCACGGACGATCCTCCTTGGCAGCAGTCTGTCCGCTTGGTGCACGGACGATCCTCCATGGCAGCACTCTGTCCGCTTGGTGCAGGAATGATCCTCCATTGCAGCACTCTGTCCGCTTGGTGCACGAATAATCCTCCATGGCAGCACTCTGTCCGCTTGAAGCACAGATAATCCTCCGTGGCAGCACTCTGTCCGCTTGATGCACGGATGCGGACAGAGTGCTGCCAAGGAGGATCGTCAGTGCATCAAGCAGACAGAGTGCTGCCATGGAGGATCATTCGTGCACCAAGCGGACAGGGTGCGGCCATGGAAGATCATTTGTGCACCAAGCGGACAGAGTGCTGCCATGGAGGATCATCTGTGCACCAAGCGGACAGAGTGCTGCCAAGGAGGATCATCCGTGCACCAAGCGGACAGAGTGCTGCCATGGAGCATCCGTGGCAGCACTCTGTCCGCTTGATGCACGGACGATCCTCCATGTCAGCACTCTGTCCGCTTAGTGCACGGACGATCCTCCATCCTCCATAGCAGCACTCTGTCTGCTTGGTGCCCGGATGATCCTCCATGGCAGCACTCTGTCCGCTTGATGCACAAATGATCCTCCATGGCAGCACTCTGTCCGCTTGATGCACGGACGATCCTCCATGGCAGCACTCTGTCCGCTTGATGAACGGATGATCCTCCATTGTTTTCCAGCAAACAGTAAACTCGCCACCGTATGTGCACACAAAACAACAGTAAAGGCGTTTTGGGACACTTAAGCATTTACACATGTAATGGGGAGGAGCCTGGCTGTCAGAGCGACTAATTAAAAGGCAGGGAGGAGTGTTCAAGCAAAGCAGAGTTGTTCATTATGAACTTCTGCGCAGAGAGCCCATTGCCAGCTCCGCCTGGACTTGCAGTGGAATCTGAGGAACGGGTATGGTGCCTCAACCCACACTTTTATTTTATTGTTTTGCAAGCGAAACGGCACGAGTTAAGGTAAAGTTGATCCATAATAGCAAGAATGTCTGCACAATCTAGGGGGACGGCCACCGGGTTGTATTGCAGTAGGAGAAAGTTCCGTTGCTGTTGAGAGTAGTTCTGCACAATGGGCACTCTTCCTGTAGTCACTGTCTGTGAATGTTCCCACAGAGCTCATGTAGGCAGAGGCGCAGGGTTCATTAACAGTTTCCACGACAAATTAAGGTAGCTACAGGAATCATGTAATAGGATAGTCCACTACTTAGTGATTTTAGCGGGGGTGCCCAAATATAGACACGGCTTCCCTCTGTGCTTGAAGCTGAGCCCTATCATTACGTTCCACTTGCCTCTGATGGTTGTTCGAGTTCTCTTGGCCCCCTCTGTTCTGCTCTACTTTACTGCTCACCAGTTTGCTGTCTAGTGGGACTGGACAGCAAATAAGATCAACCTGTGAGATCGATCACCTTGTTTCATTCATTTCCCCCATTGTACTCTGATGTGGCAGTCATTTGGCATGCCACCCTCGCAAAATCCCTGAAATAAATAAAATGAACAATCAAATTTACTCCCTGTATAGAAAGCTAATGAGGGTTAAATAGGTGACCTGTTGCTGCAGCTCACACAAGGTAAATGTGTCTGTAAATGACATCACTATAAGATATGTTTCTGTGTACTTACTTAGGCCATGCATGATAACTTCTATTTACCTATTCAGAAGAAATGCACCACCCTACTGTGGTGCAATTAAAGGCACCACGAAACTTACTTGCACATACAGTACCTCTCCACCCTTCCTCATTTTCGAGAGGATTAGAGCTACAGTAATAGCATGGGTTGCAGAAAGTGCTTTGGTGTTGGAGCTTGGCACTATTCATCAGATTAATGGGTATTACCGTAAAACCCCTACCTCCTCTACAAATTCATATATTGATTTGAACATAAGGGGAGCTAGAGCCAAGTAGATAGTGATGACCAGCCTGCTCTCGTTTCCGAACGTTTTCCAGTACGTTTATAGATCCATCACTTTCATTGAATGCTTGGCTTCAGACAATCACTCGGGATTTCATTCTTGATGGTTAGAATCCCGCTGCAATTAATAACAAGTTTGATTTTTTTTTCTTACAATTCTGACTTTCTCGGTTTGTGGACTTTATGCTATGAATCTTGGTAGTGGTAGCTATTCTAGATGCTGCTGCTTAATTTTGCAACTTCGTAGCTGTGCACTGTTAATTAGATGCGTAGTGTTTTCAGTTACCCAAAAAAAAACTGATGCCAGGAGATATCCCTAATTTTCCCATGCGGATTAGGAGCACTAGTAAATCGATCATTCATTATAACTGCATTCTAACTACTGGCTATTTCATTTAATCTATGTGATGGGGTCCATTGATACCAAGATATTCCGCACACTTACTATTTTAAATCGTATGCTCCACTCCCATGAAATTCCTGATAGGCGATTTTTTGGTATGGAAACAAACCTTCATTGAGTAAGCTCTGAAGATTTGGGATTAAATTGACTCTGATTTGTGACAAGTCATTGGACGACACAGTATGGTGGTTTCCTTCTGCCAGTGATGACAAAAAGTATGCAGCAGGTGCATCCAACAACCTATGAAGTTAGACTTAATCAAGATCTAAGACTTAGTTCTTCCACGTACAGTAATCCTATAAAGAAATTGGAACATCTGAAAAGGGGGAACAATCAATTAATTTTTGTTTTAAAAATTATTTATAGGCATTTCATTCAATATACAATATGCAGGGAAATGCCAATTGGAATGAGGGCACAGCCAGACAAACATCACAAGTAATGAACCAGAGTAAACAGAGCAGTTTATACACTCTATAGGGCGCCCACCCAGGTTTACAGAACCTCAATATTGCAAAAACCACAAACGTAACATACATCCCAGCATCTCCTTGTCTGTTACAAAGGATTAACAATCTGTTGAAACATGCCACATCATGTACCGTGTATGTGCAGTGCAGTGCACCACCTTGGTCATAGGTCTGAAGTGCCAACAAACAAAAGATTGGTAGTAGTGCTTACATTGAGTTGGTGGGAGACACTGGCACTCATTAATGGGGCCGGTGGTGCCCTCTGGCATTCATTGTTTGGGATTGGTATTTATTTTACCTCCTACTTTATTATTCTTTATGATTTATCCTACATTTCCGGAGAGCAGGCGAGAGAAAACGCATAACGGAGAAAGAAAGAGAAAGACGGAAAAATCATCATGAAGGGAGAAAGCAGGACCCTACAAGAGCGAGATAAAGGGGCAATGGGTGTCTGGAAGACGGTTAAAGAGCCATGAGATGAGGTTGATTCCAGGCTATACAGCCTTGGTATTCTGTGCTCTGAAACCGGCTGCGGGCTTCTGAGCAAAGCTTTGGTCATCGGCAGTTCTTCAAAAAATTAAGCACTAATTGGTAGGAACAGATGAGAAACAGAATATGCAGAAACAGTATCTCATAGGGCCAGAGATGGATTACCATACGAAGAAAATTCAGTGATTGTATCACCTCGACAAAAGGGATCGAGGATTGGTGGGGGAAGAAGGGTAAAGCTTTAGAAAATAAAGCAAGTATTCAACTTTCAAATCTGAGCACGAACCCAAGAAAACCAAGCAAGAGCATGGGCTCAAGGGGAATCTGCCGCCGAAAATCAAAACCACGAAACACTTTGGTGATATGTAACAAATGTTATGGCAAAAGGGAAAACAAAAACTGCTCTGTGGTGGAATCTTACTTTAGGAGCGTTATATATTTCAAAGCTCTTTGTTGAACATACAGGGCAGCAAGCTTGATATTATCTTCATCTATTGTGGCTCTGTGGACTATTGTCATTTCCGAGACTACTTGTCAGGCCACTCTAAAGCCGTCCCCACCTTTCAGTACTCAGGTGTACCACCCCCTTAATAGCCCACTTCTGTCCTTAGTACAGCATTCCAATACCTTTTACATGCAGTATTTGAGCTTTACTAAAAACGTACTAAATAGAATGCGTCCATACAAGGGACTGAGAGTTCAGCATATTTTGACCATCCAGGGATCTGATTTTACCTATTTAACCATTAATGATCAGGGCTCCAGCATTTTCTAGAACGTGCATCGGGCGCCAGAAGTAATGAAAAAGTTGGTAGCTTTTATTTAATAAGCACTAGCATGAATGCTGGTGTTAAGAAGAGATCGAACATTATTATTATCATTCGTATCTCTTGCTGACGAGAAAGCATTTCTAGCCTGGCTGCTTTCAGATTATGAAATTGTTCTGCTCTTTTGCCAGGAATCTCTGAAGTTTAAATATGGGCCTGATCTCAATTAAAATGTGTACTGCTATTTTCGACTTTGTTAGCCATCTTTTTTGTTGAATTATATGATATTAACGAATTAAATAATTTATTGCATAATTACTTAAATCATTGCAAATGCACACATATGACATCACTTAACCAAACAATTGCTACAATAATTTAAAACACTAAGGGCCAGATGTATCAAAGGGTTTTGCCCATTCTGTGTCTATGGAGAAATGTGTTGATACATATGGCTCTTATTCTTTGTATTTCTACTTACATTTGAGCACCTTTAAATAAAATTCCAATGTTGAGGTCCAACCCGCAGCTTCCCCCATGGGGATGGACCTAGCATAAAAAAGTGCAAAAGCCATATAATTCGCCTCGTCTATAATCCCTTCGTCCCTGCCTTTATCAACAGTGTCTCAGTGCAGAGTTTTCCAGCAAGCTATTTACAGCTGTTCAAAACGTTTGCTTAACTATGAGCGCCCTGTTTCACCATAATAAAAGTAATTACGCTGTGCGTCAATGAACCACTCGGATCAGACCACTCTCATTGGCTTCCCAGCTTTTCCCAACGTTCTGGCTTTTAGGCCACTTATCAGGGGCTAAGAACTGTTCTGCTCAGTCATGGGAATTTACATCTGACTCCCCTAAGTAGCTTTGTCCAGATTCACTTCTCTGACTCATCTGACGATGTTGGAGCAGGGCAGGGCAGCAGCATATAAAATGCACCAAGGACTCCATTTTGTAGTTGCACAGCTTGCATTAAACAATCTTCCTTATGGATTTCCAACCTGGATTTAATTCCTTGATTGGGAGTTGCACTATCCGGGCCTATTGAATGTCTATCAGACATTTCTTTCCCATGGCATTAGTCAAATATTACTGAGTAATATTTGGCTCGTATGATGTTGTTAATTCTCCTAACAACACTTCCTTATCCTTGTAGCTAGCCTTAACTTCTTCCCTTGATAGCTGAAATATATGTTTGTTGAGGGTGTTCTTTAGTGCTGCATGGTTTACTTTTTCCTTTGACCAGTTTGCTACAGTTAGGTTCAGTTTCACCTCAGCATCTAGCACATAGCTTTCCAGGGTTTGGGTCCCCCTTCAGTTATAGCTTTAGGGACCTCCTTTAGTGATCCTGTCAGAGCGTTCAGGATCTGATACCAATTTTTTTCCTGGATACTCATGCATTCCTATTTTTGCTGAACCAAATCAAGCTGGTGCCGGAACAAGCAGTTGCAGGTGAACGTGGGAAGTCCATATATATGATATGATTCTGGAAGTAAACAGAAGGGAGCCTGGCACAAATTCCACAGCCTATTGATGACCTATTGTCATTCCTTATACAGGATTTTTGTTTATGTTAGGCTTGGTGTGATGAGGCGATTTGTGTGGTTGGCAAGCAGAAAAGCTAGTTCAAATAACTAGGCGTACTATGACAGACAAGGGTAATGCATAATAATGTTCATGGTCGGTGTGAATTGTGCACTCTTACTGCACTTCTAGCAATGATGGATTGCACTTCTAGCAATGATGGATAGCACTTCTCCACAACACGACTTTAATTTTCATGTGTTTGGGAAAAGACCACTGTATTCCCTCATACAAGTCAGCCCGTAGAATGATGGGCATGGGATTGGTGGGCAGTATGCAGGTCCCAGCTTCAAATCTCATACAGTTAGCTTGTCACACAGGTTAAACATAATAGGCGTCTTTGATTTGGGGAAACAGCTACACCTCTTGTTTATAAAGCTATATTTTTAAGACCTAATAACTGTTGATGGCATGATGCGACTCTTTCAGTACACTGCTCTAGCTTGTCGCATTTCTATGCTGTGCTTCGTGTTTATGCTCTGAAGTGACAATTTGTCGTCTCTTCCATCGCAGCTCTCTGGCAAAGGACTCTTCCTCTGTGCCGTTGCTTGATGTCACCAATCTGTCCACTCCACGTAAGCTACTGGACATGTCCCAGTTCAGCACCCCTGGGAACGTCAGCGGTAGGTACACAATCTGAAGGTGTAGGAAGCACCATATTGTACGGCTTCTGTTCTCCAAACCGACCATTCTCCCAATCCAGGTCATTGGTGTCCTTTATTAATAATTCTCTGCTCCTGTGACCTGTTTGTGCTGCCACTTGTCTTTATCAAACCATTTCGGTTATTCTTATTGTAAAACGTTTTTGTATGTTGAGTGTGAAGGTAGGTTTTGTTTGCTTACGGTTTCCACTGCCTCAGGATGTTTTGTGTGATTAACACTGTGGTTACAAACTTTGTGAGTAACACAGAAATTATATATGTGTTTTATTAATGCATATGTGATGAGAAATGGTATAATTCTAGAGCTGGCCTAAATGTTCCGAGAAAGGCAACATTTATAATGTTCGAGTAAAGACAAAGTGTAACACTTAGCAGACCCAAGAAATTCGTGATTATTTGCGTGTGGACTTCATTAAGTGTTAGTTGCCATCACTCATGCCTATTAATAGGTATCCCAATAACTGGACCGGATTGTGTTTTATTAATGCATATGTGATGAGAAATTTTATAATTCTAGAGCTGGCCTAAATGTTCAGAGAAAGGCAACATTTATAATGTTCGAGTAAAGACAAAGTGTAACACTTAGCAGACCCTTCTTGCTACGAAAGGCATGAACATGGAAAGCTCAAATGGGCTATTGATTAGGGTTGGGCTTGTTGACGCATCGAATAGTAGAATTCATTTGGGGCTTCAGAAGGGCCAAGAAATACGCAAATAATCACGAGTGGACTTCATTAAGTGTTAGTTGCCATCACTCATGCCTATTAATAGGTATCCCAATAACTGGACCGGATTTTACTATTTCATGGGTCGTATGAGCCCAGCCCTACTGCCAGTCTTCAAAAACAAACACACACTCTCATACACACACCCTCCACCACACATGCCCTACACACACACACACACAACCACGACCACAACCTACCTCTTGCTTGCAAACTTTACAGCAGGCATGCTTGTCAAAACGTGTTCACAGCCTAGAAACAAAAGCTTTCCAGTCACATCCTCAATCCTGCCATATGCCATTGCTGAACGTTGTCCTCTTTCGTAGTGAAAGTGGGCATCACATCTCGGTGACAAATCAACGGTGTAGGCCAGTGCAGCGGGCATTGTCAAACTGCTTATATTATATTGCACCAATTTATCAAGCAACGGCCTGGTTATGGCAGAGATAGTTGTCTCCCATTTCAGTTACACAACTGAAAATCTACCTCAAGCACTGCAGCATGGCTTTTGCTTTTTCATACTTGCAGTAGCTAAAAAGAATCTCAAATCAATATTGGTGGGGGTTAGGCTCATGCAGTGCACTGCAGCAGGAGACAACTACTTGTTCGAGTCCGGCTTTGATTTTTAGGACTTTGGGGTGCTGTAAATGTAAATGTAGGTGGGTGGACCATGAACAGTGTTTATAGTGGGCTAAGAGCGGCCTCTAATCTCCTCTGGCAGAGAAACTGTATTTTTGCACTAGATGAAAACATATCATTTTGTTACTTACTAGTACAATCATAATAGGTAGTTTTATATACCTCCTATGATTTCAGCTTATTTAGTGACTGTGTGAAGTAACTTCCTGTGATGTAATTTGTGTGAGAAGACATGCAGTTCCATTTCCTGTTAAGCTGGATCAAAAGGCATTGGCTGTCTTGATTTTAGTGAAATTATGCCAGGGTGGATTGAGTGACCAGGAACATTTATATTAATATCTTTATTCTGTAACGGTCCTCTTGACCACTGGAAAAACTCTGTCATTGAAAGAAGCAACCAGGCTAGAATTGGGAAAGCCGGACAAATGCTGCCAACAGCTGTAAGAACTAAACATTATGCTTTATAATCACCTACATATCAGCACCTAAAAATATTGGTTCATTCGGATCAGCCACCCAAAACTAAAAATGTATTTAAAATAAGAAGACATAGTTAGGACTTACAATGTTGACAGTCTTGGATTTGGCTCTTGTTAACCAAAATTGTAATTTTACACAAGTGTGTGTGTCGAGGCTCACCTGTTTGTGTCTTCGTCCGTGTCAGACCTCATAACCACAATTCAGTTACACGGGATGTGCCATAAAGAGAGAAAGAGAGAGAGATTTTTTAGTGTGCCCTACTGCATTTCTAGTCGGTTCCCTGCTGTACTTTTAACCCTTTCGGTGCTCACGACGGCCCCCGGCCGTCACGCATCGCGGTGGGAGAGTGCGCACGACGGCCGGGGGCCGCGCGAATCCCGCCCACTCGTTAATTTTTCCACACAGAAAAAAATTCCACTTCGTGTTCAAGAGATCTCTTTGAGGAAGACAGGTTTCAAGCCGTGTGGGGCCTGCCACTGCATGATGTCGGTCACCGATCCCCACCTCGTCTGTCTCTGGTGTCTCTAGCGAGACCACGATTCGAAGTCATGCTCGCTGCTGGGCCATGGTTCCGAAGGCCTTGAGGGAGCAAGCGATAAAGCTCCCCGCAGCCTGGCAGTCAACACTGTCCAGCAAGACTCCGCGGAGGTCCCTTGTCCCTATCAAAGAAGAGGAAGCCGCAGGACTACTTCCAGAGCCCTGAGTCCTCTTCTTCCCACTCGAGGTCATCGGGACACTCGGGGAAAAGGCATAAGAAGAAGTCCAAGCGGACTTCATCTTCACCTCGGCTATCGTCTGTCGACGAGAGAGGTGAGGAGCACCAGCACTCTAAGCACAGTGCTGCGGAGCCAGAGTTGACTTCGCGCCTCCCCCCTTTCCGGGAGCCGGAACAACTCCCGCTCAAACAAAAGAATTTTATGGGGCCATCCGGCGTGAATTTGAGTGGAATGCCCAGCTGGTGAGTACTCTGGCCCCGTGGAGTCGGAAGGGGCACCATCGGGCTCAATGCCATCGGCTCCGGCGCCTGTGGGGCCTCACAGATCCGAACCCTGTTGTGCCATTGCGGGCTCCTGGCATCGGACCCGAAGTCGGTGCCTGTGGTACTGCCAGCACCAGCCCCATCCTCATCCCCAACGTCACAGTGCTGGAACAACATTGCTCAATGCCAATACCGGTGTCAATTAAACCAAGAGGTTCTATGTTGTTGCCTGAGCTCTTTGAAGATGTGCTAGGCTCAGGAGAAGAATGGGAGGGGTCTATGGACTCTCTGGAACACCAGGATGTCTCTGTGTAGAACTTAGGAGTATGGGGAGGCCAGTGGACTGGACACTTCCCCAGATACTGGTATGCTTTCTCCACCAACAGTGGCTACTGAGGATGGGGCATCCTATGACATGGTGGTAAAGAGGGCAGCTGACGTCCTTGGACTAGAACTGCCCTCAGTGCAGATCAGGACTAATCTGACCGAGGTGCTTCAACCAGGGGCTTCCACTTCCGAAGCCCTTTTGCCCTTTAATGAGGCACTTACGGACATCCTTCTAGCCACGTGGTCCAAGCCTAGCCCAAGGGCTCCTGTGAGTAGGAAGATTGCACGCCACCATCGTCGAGATGCGGGCGACCCAAAGTTCCTCAGCTAACACCCCACCCCAGAAAGTTTGGTGGTGCAGGCCTCCACATCCCAGGCACTTGCCCTTCCTTCCCTCCAGATGGGGAATGCAAAAGGCTGGACTCATTTTGAAAGAAGTTGTTTTCTACCTCCAGCCTGGCATTGCGGTCGGTGAATACTGCATGCTTATTTGGCAGTTTCACCAACTCACTTTGGGAGACACTTGCACAAGTGCTGCCAAAGGTCCTGGAGGAGGCCCGGGCTGAGCTCTCCCAAGCAGTCAAGGATGGGAGAGATGTAGCAAAGTTCCCCATATGGTGTGGCCTAGATATGACGGATTCACTTGGCTGATCAATATCAACGACGGTGGCCTTGAGACTCCACTCCTGACTTACAACAGCTGGCTTCTCGGTCGATATCAAAGCCAATCTGATGGACATGTCCTTTGATGAACCTGTCTTTTAGGGGAAAAGGCTCTCAGCCCTGGTCAGATTCAAGGAGTCTTGAGCTACGGCCAAATCCTTGGGCCTCTCCTCCACTCCTCGTGGCCAGTCTTTCTTTCGCGGCAACGGAAGGGGTTTCCAGCTGTTTCAGCCCTATCCCAGCCACCGTCCTGCACAGACTGCCCAAGACGTGCAAGGATGTGGACACGGTGTATTCCGATGCAGGCATGGAGGTCAGAAGTCGTTGACCACACTTCCCCCAGCAGCCGCAGCATCCAAGCACTCCTAGGCTGACTCTGCAGGACAACAGTACTCCAGTTGGTGGAAGAATTAGTCATCTCCCCCACTAGAGATCCATAACATCAGACAAATGGGTCTTTTTTTTTCTGAAACGTTTTTTTATTGCAGAACCAAATGCACAGTACATTAAACAGTATGGGATCTGTTTGTGCAGAATCATCGCCCCCTTATCCCCGCACACATGCATTTTACACGGCCATTCAGCCCACATCCCGAAGGCTGGGCGGCGTCGTTAGTTTTCAAGGTGCATCTTTGCATCGTCTAACAGTTATAGTCATTATATGAGGTATTCCACTGTCTGCTGGTTCAAGTTGTCTTCCCCAACCCCCTCTATCACTTTGCCACTGTTGTTCAGTTTCATCTATTTAGAACCAATAAACTTCCCTTCCCCCCTCCCCCCCAAGTGTCATTGCCTACGCCTAGCGCTAATGAAGAAAAAAAAAAAGCCTTCTGTGTGGTGGTGGACAGAAGCTTCTCACTGTTTATTGGGTGTGTGTGTGTCTGGCGAGGGTATCTGCACCGTGGCAATCCCAGTTCGGACCTCGGGTTCCTCACACTCCCTCTCCTCCTCCTCCTCCACTGAGCTATCACGTAGTTCCTGCACCAACATCTCCCAAGCCATCGCTGCCTCCTGGGCTCGCTCATCTGGTCCGCGGTGGGCTAGTTGGTACCTGATCGTGCTCTCGCCCGTCGCCCATTTTAGAAATTCGGTCAGCCATCTCCGGTGTGTCGGCCCCGTTTTGGACTTCCATCCCTTGGTTAGCTCCCTCTTAGCTAAGAGTAGGCCCATGTCAATGAATTTACTCGATATTTTATTTTTGGGCGTATGTGGGAACCAGTGTAGTATACTGACCGCTTTATCATACTGCAGGTCCCTATCCGTCACTTCATTTAACATGTTGCCTATCTCCCTCCAATAATCCTGTAGGTGAGGGCAGTCCCTCAACATATGCATTAGATCCGCTCCTATCTTATTGCATCTGGGGCACGCCGCGTCCTCAACTCCAAAATATGTCGCGATTTTACTCGGGGTGAGGTAGGCCCTGTGAAGAACATAGAAGTGAATCAGTTGGAAACGCGCATTTCTTGTGCTCTTTCTAGCCCTCTGCACCAGTTGTGACCACGTGGTGTCCGGGATTTCCATCTGTAGGTCCGTTTCCCACTTGGCCTTCAGTGCCACCAGAGGCTGTAGGGTTTCACTCAGCATTTTCGAGTAGAGGCACGTCACTGCCTTGAAGGTACCCGCCGACATCATGGTATACTGGCACGCTAGTGTTGTCTTGGGTTCGATCAGCCCTTCCCCCCAATGTGCCTGAATGGCTCTCACCACCGCCGCGTGCAGCAAATAATCTCCCCTCGGGAGATCGTAGCGCTCCTGCAGAGTCTGATACGGGGTTATTACACCGTCCTCGTATAAATCCCCTACCACCTGCAATCCTGCTTCCTCCCATATCTGCAGTCTCGTCCAATCTCCGCCATGTGGGAGTGCTGTCAGCATGCCCAGTGGGATTTCGGGCGCATACGGGTGCCGGATTCCCGCTCGTTTTTTGCGAGCGGTTCCAGCATAACCGGAATGTCCGTTCCTCTTGGGACAGATCTCTGAGCACTAATTTTTGCTGCAGAGCAATGTAAGCCAGTACATGACGAGGGGTACCGTTGTCCCTCCCCTTTTCCGGCCCGCGGTAAACTCTCGCAATTTCTTGCGTAAAGGACTGCAGTTGGGCATCCAGATAATAGAGTTCGAAATCTGGGACTGCAAGGCCCCCCTCGTCTTTTGGGCGGGTCAGCGTAGCTAACGCAATTCTGCGTCTACCCTTTCCCCATAAGAAGGATATAATCGTCGACCTCAACTTCCGGAAGATCGCCCCAGGCACTCAGATGGGAAGAGTCCTGAAGTAGTATAGTAATCTCTGCAACGCCACCATTTTCAGAAGAGATATACGACCCGCCACCGACAGGGGCAGGGTAGCCCAAAAGAACATACTGCCCTGCAGAGCGCGGACACAGCGTCCTATATTACCGTCCAGCATATTCGCAGCCTCGTGGTATATATGCACTCCCAGATAGGTCAGGCAGCCCGGTTCCCATCTAAGTAGTGGACGAGTTGGGGGCTGCTCTTCTTCCTTCCGTAGGGGGAAAATACAGGTTTTAGACCAATGAACTCTCAGGCCTGACAAGTCGCCGAAGCGCGCTAGCAGTCTCTCTGCACCTTCCACAGCTCCCTCAGAATCCTCCAAAAACAGGAGAATGTCATCCGCATATAGTGAGATAAAGTGCTGGGCCCCTCTGAATTCCAGTCCTTTATAATAGTCACCACGCCTAGCCATTACTGCAAGAGGTTCCACCGCTAGCGCAAACAGCAGGGGAGAGAGTGCACATCCCTGTCCGGTACCCCGCCTCACCTCGTATTGGCGTGAAACCAGAGTCCCGACCTTCACTCTAGCCCTCGCCGATGAGTATAATACTTTTGTCCAGTTTATGTACCCCTCTCCTAGACCAAACCTCTGCATCACTCTATAGAGGTACTCCCATTCTAAGCTATCAAAGGCCTTCTCTATGTCCACAGCCAACACGAGGGGAGCCCTCGCACCCGGAGGCGGATCGCCCACCAGTCTGAGCAGTCGTCGGATGTTGTGCGTCGTGTTACGGGTGGGTATGAATCCGGATTGGTCCTTATGGACCAATTCTTGCATGTGGGTCAGTAACCGGGAAGCCAGCACTGTGCTCAGAATCTTGTAATCTGTCGTTAGCATGGATAGTGGTCGATAAGACGCCGGATCGGTACTCTCCCTGCGTGGTTTTAGCAGAGGGATCATTATGGCCTCACACATAGATTGGGGGAGTCGGCCCCTATCCTTGGCTTCGTTGTACATTAGTAGTAGCTTCGGGGCCAATTGTTCCAAGTATCGCCCGTAGAATTCAATAGGCAGTCCATCTATGCCTGGGGTTTTGTTACGCGCCATCCGTTTTACCGCTCCCCTTATTTCCGCCATCTCTATTCGGCCACCTATGGCGTCCGCCTGTTCCTTTTCCAGCCGCGATAACTGCAGCTCGCCTAGAAAGGCATCTATCGCCTCCCCCTGGTCCCCCAACGCACTCTGATATAATTCCCCATAATACGATCTGAAGCTGTCTAATATATCCGGTTGCGTGCTGCAGATGCGGCCCCCTTCCCCCGCTAAGGCCAAGATCGGGTGGCTGTTCCTGGCGCGGTTCGCTAACCAAGCTAGGAGTGTTCCAGTTTTATCCCCCTCAGCATGTGACTTCGTGAGGTACGTCCTATAGTCAAAGCTGCGAAGGCGCTCCACCTCCACTGCCACAGCCTCCCGCGCCCCGCAGACTCTCTCCTGAAGCTCGGGCCGGTTAGGGCGCGCTAGTTCGGCCTCCCTCAGCTTGCGCTCAGCTTTTTCTAAGTCGTCCAGTAGAGTCCTGCGTACCCCCGCATACTTCCCTATGCAGTGCCCTCTCACTACAGTCTTGAAGGCGTCCCACTCCACTGCTCTGGTAGAAGCGGAATTCTCATTTTCTGCAAAGTATTGCGAGATCCTTTCCGCCAACGCCTCCCGGAAGGGAGGATCGTCC
This sequence comes from Lissotriton helveticus, assembly GCF_964261635.1. Lineage (NCBI taxonomy): Eukaryota > Metazoa > Chordata > Amphibia > Caudata > Salamandridae > Lissotriton > Lissotriton helveticus. Next base: position 993,975,290 of record NC_136057.1, read on the forward strand.
AGCGTGTCCGGCCACAGCCGCCACGTCGAAATCCGTGACGTTTCAGTCATCCAGTCTAAAGTCAGGAGTAGAGGATTATGATCAGATATTGTGCGCGCTAGGTACTCCGTCCGGGCTACCGCAGGAAGCACCGACTGGGAGCTCAGGAAGGTGTCAAGGCGGACATGGAGGTCGTGTAGTCTAGAGTAGTACGAGTAATCTCGCTCCGCTGGGTGTTGCGTGCGCCAAGCGTCTACCAGTTCCCATTTTCCCTGCCATTCCGATCTGCATCTCGCCAGCCTGTGTATTGGGGATGTGTGCAGTGGTGGATGCGATCTGTCCAGTACAGTATCTGCTATAGAATTAAAGTCCCCCCCATCAAAACGGGACCTGTGAGATAGCCAGCTAGTTCCCCACTGAGCTTCGCAAAGTACGTCGCCTGATCTACGTTAGGTGCATAGATACTACTGAGTACGATGCGCCGGCCCCTGAGTGTGCCCTCAACAGCCACAAATCTTCCTTCGGGGTCTACTATGTGCCTGGTTACCTGAAAAGGAGTGCCCGCTCTTATCCAGATTAGCACTCCTCTAGCAAAGGCGGAATATGTAGTGTTGAATAGGTGTCCCCTCCATCTACGCTGTAGCGCTATTCCCTCTTTCTTTGTCAGGTGGGTTTCCTGTAGAAACGCTATATGTACCCCTTGTCGAACCAGATAAGCATGAATCTTGTACCTCCTTGCCATAGTGTGCAGTCCCCTCACATTCCAAGACACACATTTTATCGATCCCGCATTAGCCATTGTCCCATAGTGTTCGGTTCAGTCCAGCGATGCACTGTTTCCTGGCATTAGGCATGACATTGTTCCCGCCCCCCCTCAAAAACTTCCCTTCCCCCCTCCCCTCCCCGCGCCTCTAGTCCCCCCAACTTCCCACGGCCCCCCCCAGAACAGGACCTAACTTCGTTAGAGTTACTCCCATCCAAACCATATGCGAGCAAACATGCTCTTAAATCTTCCTACACCGCAGTCTGCACTGCAGAGGCCTTATGGGCCCTTAGGAGCGTGGACTAGACTCAAGAACTTCAACCACAGTCCCCGGTCCCCCCGCCCCGCAATACTCAGTTTGACTCACGATAATCCAGTCTAACATCTGCCCGCTCCAGTGTCCAAGGTGGCGGCCCCAATAGCCGCCATTCCAGTGGGAGTACCATGTACCGTTCTCAGCTCCCGATTATTTCCTCTGATGTCTGTGGCGTGACCTCCGGCCCCTTCGTGCTACCAAGTTCCGATAGCTCCGTCTCCGAGCCCGTACCCTGTTCTTCCGAGCCCGAGGCCCTCCCCGATTGGGCAAGCGCCGAGCCCGAGACATCCATTACTGCCTGCAGCGCCGCCCTCCTCTCGCCCTCCGTCTGGGATTCCGTTGGCTTCCTGGTCCTATGTCTGCGCCCTCGGAGCCTCTGCGATTTCCTCACCGGTTGCCCCCGCCGCTCCTCCTCCGCTCTGAACCGTGCCCCGTCCGTGCCCGCCTTATAGGTACCCCACCAGGCCCATGCCTCCGCCGCTGTAGAGAAGAACAGTGACTTTTCGTCCACCACAATTCGGAGACTGGCCGGGAAGAGTAGCGAGTACTGGATGCCTTCAGTTCGCAGTTCTTTTTTGATGGACAGGAAAGAGGCACGCAACTTTTGGGTCTCGAACGTATAATCCGGGAATAGCGTGACTTTGCTATTGTCCACTTGAAAGGGGCCCGCCTCCCTGGCCCGCTGCAGTAGCCAGTCTCTATCCTTATAATGTAGCAGTTTGATGACCACTGGGCGAGGTGGTAGGCCCGGTTTTGGGGGTTTGGCCGGTACTCGGTGCGCCCGTTCTAGGGTGAAAAAGAGCGAGAGCCCCTCCGGGGCCACCGCAGTCCTCAGCCATTCACTCAGGTAACCCACCATGTCTGAGCCCTCTTTTTTCTCCGGAAGGCCCACCAGGCGCACGTTGTTCCGCCGACTGCGGTTCTCGGCATCCTCCGCCCGCCTCTCCAGGGTTTGTATGCGGTCCATTGCCTCTGTGAGCCGTCCCTCCATAGACTTGTGAGCCGGCACCATGTCCTTCAAAATAACCTCCGCAGATTTGGCCCTGTCCGCCAGCTTTCCGTGATCTGCCCGGAGGAGCCCCAACCCCGTTGACACCTGCACAATGTCTTGGTGTAGTGCGTCTTTCGTGGCTGCAATGGCCTCCAGGATGCGGTCTTGCATCCGTTGTAGATCCGTTGGGGCCTGCAAAGCATCCTCGGGCGTCTCCGTGGCGGGGTTTCCATCCCCCTTCGCGCTCTTGGGCTTCCCCATCTCGTTCAAAGGTGGTTGTTCTGGATCCTCAGTGAGGCTCGCAGGCGTTAGGTATTCCCCTCTGTGGGTAATCAAGAGGGCGGTAGGCAGGCCGGTTCTAGTCCGAGTCGTAACTTGGGGCACTCTGCCTCTCTAGGCCCAGACGCGTTCCCGCTCTTCTGCACTTACGGGGCCTGGTCGGACTGGTCCGGTGACGCTGACAAGGGCAGGCCCACCCCAATAGCACTGATGATCCCCGTGCACCTCACTGGTGGCCCCGCTCTGGTTCCCCCCGCCGACACAGTTCAGGCAAGCCCCCCAGGCCGGCGTCGGTGGCGGGGCTCGTTGGCGGGGGCGCGTTGTTTTTCAATTGGGTATACCGCTTCTTGGGGCCCACCTCTGTTGCAATGCAATCCCGGTCCCACGGGAAGATGGCAGGCGTTGGTATGAAGGGGGCCCGTGGTGCCTTGCAGGCCAAGGGAGGTACGTGGTAGGTCAGGCCCACAGTGCTCGGCTAGTGCCTGAATCCGGTCGGCGGGCGAGTCCCGTCTCGCGCGGCAACTCTCTCCGGGCGCCAACTACACCCCAAATCGCCGTGTTGCTCTAACCCCAGGCGGTCTTCAGTGCGCATGGGAGGGTGGTAGGTCCGCCATTTCAGGGGTCTCTCCGGTCCCTGGGAGCAACCGCGGCGACGAAAGGACAGCGGGCAGTCAGGCACCAAGATGAGGTACCGGACGCGGTTAGGAGCACCAGTGGTGCCACATCGGTCCCTGTGGGAGGTGCAGCCGGGCCCGTCGGAGCCCCGCCTGCCGGCTGGGCCCGGATCCGTCGCAGGCCCAAAGCCGGGGAGTCGTGTAGGCGGCCGTCCCCGCAGGTGGGCCCACAGCTAGGGCAGGTCGTCACCTTCTAGATGGCCGATTCCTCTTTGTTGCCGGTAGAGCGAGCTCTGCCAGAGGTAGGGCGCAGCGCGCCTATCTGCCGCCGAAGGCTTAGCGGGGGCGGCCGCCCCCCGAAGCCAGCTGTCCTCTTAGGCCCGGGAGCCGAGGAGTCCCGCAGATGTTTCCCCGCTGGAGAGGGGCCGCGGCAGACTCATCCGGCGCAGGGAGCCAATTCCGCGGTCCTTGGGCCAGGGTGCGCACTCGTAGAGTCGGGCCTCCTCCGACAGAGGAAGGCTCCGCCGCAGCGCCGCTGGTGCAGCCTCAGGCAGCAGGCACAGTCGGGCGGTCCTTTAGGACTTCGGAGCAGTCGCCATCTTGCCCGCATCCGGATCTCCGCCACGTCGTCGATCGTCCTCCGTTGCTCGGCGGCCACCGGGGCAAAGCTTGTCACGGAGCAGGCACTGGGGTCGTCGGCAGGGGCTCCCCCCGAATTTCAGGGGGTATCCCCACGTCTGATACGGATTATTTCCAGGATGAGCTGGCGGGGGTCAGGAGCCGCTTTAGGCAGCGACCATCTCCGTCGGCTGCTGGCCACGCCCCCTCAGACAAATGGGTCTTGCAGATCGTCCAGGAGGGCTATTCTCTGCCTTTCC